>NC_139258.1:27268494-27868494 GCF_977018435.1 Lepisma saccharinum | reverse complement strand
AGAAAGATTTATGTCTCCGATACAGTATTGGTAATTCATCAGGTACTACTAAGAATCTTCTTGCAAATTTTTTTCAATATTTCGTCTTAAATATCCTTTCTGTGCCAGAAATTGAAACCAAGATGCAAGATGATAACTTCACCTGAAGTTGTGTGTTGTTGTCCTGTTGTCTGCCCGCAAACCAGACTTTTCTCGTAAAAGAAGCGAGTCTTGGAAAATTTTATTAGAAAGACACTTTTGTTTTTTTAACTAATTGCTTACAAAGGAGAAAGAAAGAGACATTGACTTTTACAGCTGTCCAAAACTTTACGTCATCTACAGTTGAGGTTGTACAGTCACCGGCAATAGAAATTGCGTCCTTAAATTCTCGCTTCCCTGCAAGGCGTTGTTGACTAACTCTACGGAAGTTCTAGAAGTTGCCATTGAATATTTGCTATTAAAATCTACTTATCGCCGTAGAGTCAGGCAACACACACAACGCCTTGCAGGACGCAATTTTTATTGACTGTGACTACAGTCACGGACACTTTTGGGTTATAATGATTCCCTTGGCAATCAATGGTATTGTTACAATTCAGAAGTGTCAGAGACTGTAGATATTTCCCATGTCGAGAAATTATATTTAGGCACTGCTTCAATTACCTATTACAACACACAATTTTCAGGTTATTCAAAACGATGACGACAACGCTAAACGTTTACCGTAACAGGAATTTAAATTATTTAACTGAAAACAGGTATCAAACGAAATCATCGTACATATGAGAGAATTTACTTGAAATGACATTTACAAATTTTCAGAATGTACACCATGTACACGTGTAATAACGATAGTGAAATCAGCCCCTATTTTCACCAGTACCTCCCTATTTACTTGTATGGACTTAAGTTGTAAGTCCTCGTAGGTAGTATTTCACAAAACTGCAAAGGAAGAAAGATCTGACGATTGTCCCGAGAGGACACAGTTGTCAAGAAGCTGAATTACTTTTTCTGTATGTTTTGCCGAGTTATTTTTTTATTAACACTGTATTACGAAATGCTTAATTACTATCACGGGTTTCCGTTCTTCTTCCTATTTTGTAAATAATTTTGCTGCACACATATTGCAGATTAAGTATTTTAAAAAAAGGTAGCTTGATATTCAATGAGAAGAAACGATGGCAACTGTCGCGGATTAGGCGACGGGTTAAATGAAATTGTTTGTTTATAAATAATGAAGGTATAATAGTTTATAATTGGTTGTTTCTGTTACAATGAGATTTACCAGTAAATATGTAACAATTGTATGCTAAAATATTAACATAGCTACAATATATTCAGGAAAATCCTAACATGCCAACAATATTATTTTGTAAAGAAGACCTATTCTGGCTACCAGGATAAGTCTTGGTACTCACATATATTAATCCTTACTTATACTTTATACTCATTGTAACAATAACATAAATAAAGTGAAAATAAAGTAAACGTGGGAACCGATAGATTCTGAGCAAACTGACGCCCTGGTTTATACAGGGTGTCGCAAAACTCTTTCAACAATGCTTGAGTAGATATCATAAAAGCAAGTAACTTTTCCCTATAAAGTTTACCTCGAAAGCGCTTAGTTTCTGCGCTATAAGCGCTTAAAATCTATCCTGTACGTATGCAACCCAACACAGCAAACGCTTGCTCTGACATAACTACCAGGGGCGCGTGGCAGGATTGCCACTAGCGTTCGTCGTTAAGAGAGACGACTTGAAAACAACAACTTGGGAGTCTTGCCTGAGCAAAATCCAAAACATTAATGACACTTGACAGTATTTATAAACTGACCAAGACAAATAATGGACAGACTGAAATTCAAGATTACTCATTCTAAAATATCTCCATAATTGATTGATTGATTTGGTTTATTTTAATTCGCTTTTCTGCCACCTTTGGCTAATCGCGAAGATGAGGACGATATGATGAAGTAACAAATGACACTAATGTCTAGGCCAGGATTTAAACCCGAGATACCTGGCGCCGTAGCCAGCTGTGCTAACCACATCACCACGGAGTGTTTCGTGTATCATGCGATATCAACAATTGCAAGGGAGACGTGAGATATGGGAAATCCACGAACGAACAAATGTAAATATGATGTGTTTGCTGCCTCGTTTCGAACACGCAGAACCGCCCCCCGTACCGAGTGGTTGGCACATAGCGCTACGACGCCAGGGGTTTCGGGTTCGAATCCTGGCCTAAGCATGGATGTTTGTGAGTGTCCATTCATCAATTTCATCATATCATCACTCATCCCCATACTTGCAAATTAGCCAAAAGTGGAACAAAAAGCGAAGTAAAATAAAGAAAATCAATCAATCAATGGATGAATCAATCATTAAATTAAAAGAGCATTTAAATTATTTCCTTATGAGACGAACACGATTAGCAATAACGCTAGCACAGATAGGAATAATTTTCTAATAAATAAATTGTAATAACATTACAGTTTGCGTGTTCGAGACGAGACAGGAAACACATCATGTTTACATTTGTTCGTTCGTGGATTTCCCATATCTCACGTCTCCCTTGCAATTGTTGATATTGCATGATACGCGATACACTCCGTGGTGATGTGGTTAGCACAGCTCGCTACGGTGTCGGGTATCTCGGGTTTAAATCCTGGCCTAGATATTGGTGTCATTTGTTATTTCATCATATCTTCGCGATTAGCCAAAGTTTGCATAAAAGTGAATTAAAATAAACCAAAGCAATCAATCAATTATGGAGATATTTTAGAATGAGTAATCTTGAATTTCAGACTGCCCATTATTTGTCTTGTCGTTTAAAAGTACTTCGTACAACATCGCAAGTATCATTAATGTTTTGGATTTTGCTCAGGCAAGACTCCCAAGTTGTTGTTTTTATGTCGTCTCTCTTAACGAGGAACGCTAGTGGCAACCCTGCCACGCGGCCCTGGTAGTTATGTCAGAGCAAGAGTTTGCTGTGTTGGGTTGTATACGTACAGGATATATTTTAAGCGCTTATAGCGCAGAAACTAAGCACTTTCGAGGTAAACCTTATAGGGAAAAGTTACTTGTTTTATGATATCTACCAGCACCCAAGCGTTGTTGAAAGAGTTTTGCGACACCCTGTATATAAAGGTACCAGGGCATAAAGCACATACCCCCGAAAGTATGCGGGTGGAGGCGGGAATTCTCAGGGGGGTTCCCCTCTTTATATGTAGTTACAGTGTATAAGGTGAAACCTTTTTGAAAGTACCATGCAAATTAATTCTAGTGTATTTTGACTACTTTGTCGAAGTTCTGTTAATGCATATTTAATGCGCTGGTAATAATGTTCGCAAGCATTCTCATCACGATAGATTCTGTAGAAATGGTACTTAGTTGTCTCCAACCTAGGAATTTTGTGTGATAAGATTTCTGGACTTACGAATGAAAGTTTCATGTGGAAAAAGGAGTGTTTTCCTACCCCTAAACCCAGTGTGTTAAACTCCAATGTCAGTTCAATTTATGCAACCTAGGTAGCGAAATATGTAGCTGCAGTAATTAACTTTGTTCTCCTAACGTATAAGAAAAATCATATCTAAAGCTTGTTGAGGTCTTTTACAATAAGAGAATGAAAACTTCATTATATAAATGATACAATAAGTTTTACGTAAGATATTAGAAATAAATGGCTGTTTTTAATTATCTAAGTAACTAATGGGTGTCTTGTGCGTATCAGCTTGCCGCGCGGATAGATGATCATGTGAAAAAGAGTCATTGTGATCTGATCAGAAAGCAGTCGGATTGTAGCTCGAACATCAGACTTGTTTGGTATTTTCCGATGACGGTGCTGCAAGCTGTTGGACTTCATGCCGTCAGATTGTTGTACTGTGCAGGCGCATCTCGATTGTCTCGCCCGTGCAAGATGACACCTACTTCCAACTCAGAAAGCCGCGCGGCAATCTGAAGTTTTCTTCCTGCACTGCAGGCTATAATCTGCAGTACAGCCATTTCAATAAGTTTGTTTGATTTTTGTTATTTACTCTCGCTTTTCTATTTGGCTGATCGCAACCACTAGGATGAGTAATGATATGATGAAATTTATGAAGAGACACTCACAAAGAGACATTCATGCCCGAACCCGCGACCATTTCAGTATGAAAATGGCAACTTGCTCGCACGAGTGATACAATTGATTTTCCGTAAGATCTTAGAGAAATGTGACTGCCCGTCTTTACCTACCCAACAACTAAGAGAGAAACACTCTTAATGCTCAATGTCAATATTTACCTGTTACTTTCGTAAACACGCAAGTCTGGATGCTAATTCTGAGTTGTACCAACCATCGTGAAGCATTTGTGAAACACGAAAAAATGTTGCAAATTATATTTACGCAGCTGGCTTTGAACTTCGCAGGCGGACTTCCCATCTCTAGCTTTGTTTCTCTTTTCCAGAAGAAGGAATTAAATGATGTTAGTACGATAATTGCCTCGCCGCATAGTTTAGTTTACGGCATACGTAGACATTTGGAAACACTTTGCATAATCCGACGACCGCTCTTAACACATGTGGGTTAATATTTGAAAACACTTGGAGCGTTTTGTTATGACATCCCTGCCCGCATAAAAATGCAACACATTTACCGTTGGTAAGGTGGAGTTTATATTTGTAGCAGTATGCAAGTGCACACTGCTAACTGTTTGTGTGAGATGCCGACAATTGTGGGTGTTCGTGTTTAGCAATGGCTTTTTTATATGCAAAAGAAATTGTCAAGTTTTATCGTAGCTTTTATTGTGACTTGGTGTCATAGTCGATAGTTCGATATTGTCGTTTGCTTCTGTTGTCATGTATCATTACACTTCCTCGTATAAATATTTACCAATGAAAACGTATATTACACCTCATATATGCTGTACTTTTGAGCATAGGAATTGTGTTGTGTCGTCCACATTAATTTCATCACGTCACAATTCATTCTCATCTTCGCGATGAGCCAACATTGGCACAAAAGCGAAGTAAAAAAGAGCAAATTCCTCAATCATGAATTTCCCTCATCGTATATAATTGATCATGGTTTCCTAATTTTCCCACCAAAGTTTGGAGTAAGCTGGCCCCGGTGTGTGTTGACGATAATTATAACATATTAGGAGGAATCTTTTCCTTTTTATTATCCTGCACTTAGAGGGGAATGTATAGGTAAGCTTGCAGTTATAAGGGAAAGCTGTATTAATTTCTCTTAGCAGAAAACGTTCAAATTAAGCTTGTTGATTTTTCTGCCATTCCTTAGCTCAATATTGGATGACTTCAGTCAGGTCTCGGTCTACAATCTACTGTGCGTAATCCCCTGGAATTATAATACTCCTTTTATTTTACTTTCATTTTGTTTGAATGTGAATGCCCAAACAAGACAGTAGGCCTAACCTGAATATTTTTAAAGTTGTATATTCCAGAATTTATTCCACTCCGAATTTGTTACAATTTTCCTATTTTGCAACAATTTTGCATTTTCATGCAAAATATGCGAGCGCAAACGTGCAGTTCTAAGCTTGAGAATATAGGGTAGATGTAAAGTTATTAAAAAGTTGGAATAGTGCTTCCGAATAGTTTGATTTTTGTTACTTATCGTCGCTTTTCTTTCACATTTGGTTAATCGATACGATGAGATTGAGTGATGATTAAGTGAAATGAATGAAAGGACAGTTATAAAGAGCAACTAATCCTTGGTCGCGAATCGAACTCGGGAACTTCGGTGTCGAGATCGAAAGTCGACCGCTTCAATGCAGTCGGCCACGATGCTTCGTTTGATCCTGTAAAGGAGGTGCGAATTCATTTGCCCTGCGTGCACCTACCATGAAGATGAAATATGACTGAATATCACGGTCAAATTATCGCACAAGCTTCTAGCAACCTTCGTGTTCTGACGTCATGGCGGAATGGTTTCATTATTAGGCTAAATGCCTTCGTTGTTAGGTTTAGTTCTCTTAGCATAAGTAATACATTTATTCTAAGAGAATTATACTCAACAAACCTACCCTAACAACGAAGACATTTTGCTCTGATCTCAGAACACGAAGGTTGCTAGAGTCTTGTGCGATAAATGAGAACACAGAGTAATCATAGGCATATTCTGCGATTCGCGTTTCCTATCGTGGCCAAAAATGGTAAATCGCTCTTTGTGTGTGATCTAGTTAGTTTTTCTGACTTCTTCACTTGATGCAGGTTTTCCCCTGGTGTCTTGTTATGAAAGCAAGTCCACGGGAAGCAATTCTTGGATCTCGTCAAGCCCTGGAGACTACTCATTACATTCTTCGAAGAGGGCTACTTTTGTGCTCATTATTGACTATTTTTTTATGTCCCTCACACACTGGTCATGCATTTCACGACTAATAAAAGTGCCTCTAATGTGTAAATGCCTTCGCTGTAAGGGGAGCCGCGCCAAGCATAGTTTGCAAGCACATTCTTCTCTCTATAATCGCCAGAGGCCTTGCCCTCATAGTTGCCACCTCCGCCGAGAAGTCGCTAAATGTAGTGGACTTGTAACGATCGGCGTCGAAATTCATGAAATAGCGAAGAGCGACTTTTTGACAACTTTAGGTGTTCTTTAGCTACTTACCTGCAAAATTTACATATTTATCATATTATCTGCGTATATTTATATATCAGTTTAATGTGATTTTTTTTTTCTAAAAACGTGAGAGAAAGCACTATAGTGAAGGACAACATTGAGTACATAGTTATTAGTCGAAAACAGTACACAAATATTACTGGATTAATTGGTTGGATTTATCTCGATGTAAGATATTCTTCATATTACTTTTAACAACTTTTAAATTGTTATTAACCTTTTCTGTAAATATCAGGAATAACTCGCATCCGCCACAAGAATGTTTACTTTTATAATATTAAAAATTTAGAATTATATTTGATTTTTGTCTTGCCCTTTACCAAAACTAAAATCAGCACCTGTCTCTGAGGACTTAAATCTCCTTACCCAGCTTAAATTCTGAGTCTGTAAAGAGTCACTCAGCACATACGGACAAAACATAGGATCACACACAACCCTACTGGTTGTTGGACCAAACCAAGTGTCTCAGAAATAATAATAATAAATAATATGAAAATAATAATATAACTGATTAAATTAATACGTTCATATAATTTATAGTTCTATTCGTAATATATAAATTAATTAACACTGTACTGTTAAACATGAATAAGTAAAGGAAACAGCACGTATTCATTATCTAGCTTACGTGTAGTTAAGATCGCCAAAATTCGTATAAAAACAACGGTCTTGGCAAGGAAATTAATGTCAAAAGATAAATATTTATTTAACAACAAAGAAGAATGCTAGATCCAATTGACGAAAAGTAACGTTGCTGGCGTCTCGCCGATGGCGCAGTGGTAGCGTCGTCGCCTTGTAATCAAGGGGTCCCGGGTTCGATACCCGGTGATGGCACATTGTTGTTCGGATCCCACTTTAAACTGTAGGTCCAGTCCCAATTAGCCTTACTGTGCATAAAGTGGATTTAAAACAGCAACTCAAGCAAAGTAAAGTTGCTGATTAATATTTTTTGCATATTATTATAAGCAGTAGCAGAGTGGTAGTGTGCATAAATTTTTTGTACTGACATTCAAAGCCGTATGATCCCAGTATCCTTGGTTTCCAATAAGTTTGGTGAAAATAAATAACCCTGAGTTATACAATAAATGCTAAACGTATATATTTAGTTTTTTACTTGATGTCTTTCGAGGTGGTCCTAACGAAATAAACATGTCCTTCCCTCGTTAGTATTGTAGACGATAGGGTGCAAGCGACGGACCCACCTTGCCTACGTGGAAGTGAGGTAACTTTTGGGTGCTCTCGGTGAAGGTCACCCCTTAGTGGATTTTGTGCAGCGATTTAGATACTTCCGCATTCAAATTGTTGGCAACTCTGCTTCTCTGGAGGGTGCATTTTTAAGAGCGAGGATGGGATGGAGATGTCAGAGAATGCGTGCCTACAGGTCGATGACTTATTACAGCGTAAGAGAAAGTTTTTGCTTGTTGATCTGACGCAAGACCATCCGGGGGGAGCGTAGGATGCGTTTATTGTTGAGTCAAGGCCGCCGCTTGGTTTCGGCCTTCAAGAGAAAGTAATGGGGGAAAAGCTATGTTGGAAGAGATTATGTGTTTTTTCACCTAACATCAGATACCTTAGGGAAGTGTCAGATCTGTTTAGCCTCTGGCTTTTCTTGTTTGTTTATCCGGCCACGTTGCACCTTCCGTTTCCAAGGCTAATATATCCACAATAATGTCCACGAAAATTGCATATTTGAAGCATTGAAACCATCAGTTTGACGATTACTGGTATGTAGGAAGTCATATTACATTTAGCTGTTTTCCATATTTAATCACTGTTCGTGTGTTGGAAGACACCCAAATGTAAACGAGGCTCTGGCGTCTGAACTCACAGCCAGTATAATCCTCTACGGGACTTGTGCTGTGTCCTGTCCATGTGTTTGTGATTGTCCCTACATCCTTTTCATCTTATCACCTTTCATCTTCATCTTCGCGATTAGTCAAAAATGGCAGAAAAGCGAAGCGAAAGAAAATGAATCAATCAGTCAACAGTGTTCGATTCCCAGTGGGTGTTCATATCTGCGGTTCTCATCGGAACTGTAGCCCCAGTCCAAAATTAACCTGTTTACAAAGTGTCTTCGAACTGTCGAACAGGGCCTCCCCGATGGATGGTTCAGTAGCAGGGTGGTATTTGTAGGAGGGGATGGTGGGATTTCTCCCCTCTGGGTACTTGTGTCCCCCCGTCTGCTTGATAAATTTTATCCATGGGGGGGGAAATGTTATATGGCATAAAGTCATTATCTCATGCTGTCCCTAGACAGTCATTAGAATTTCTTCCTCACTGGAAATTTCTTAAATACCACACTGTGCAGTAGTAACGCTGTCGCCTTGCATTCAAGGGGTCCAGGGGTAGATCCCCGGTAGAGACACATTGTACATTGCTTCCGTCTATTTGAAAAGATAACTTTGGTTTTGTTTTGTTTGTATGTGTGTTATAGAGGATTCATGTGATGTGTAATATCGATGTTATTCTGAAATGAAGTTAGTCCAATATGTTAATATTATCCTCAAATGGGGGTTTTCAATTATACACGGAACGAAAAATGAAGAATATCCACCAGGTTCGAAATATCAAGAAATCGTGTTCGATATCAGCTGGAGGCACATATAGTGGTTCGGATCCCACTATAAAATGTAGGCCCAAACTCGATTCGCCTATCTGTGCATAAAGTGGATTTTTAACAAGCTTCCATGAAAGATTCACAGATGTTTTTGAGTAGATACAACACTATATAATATACTTTTTTACTGGTTCGCAAGCTCAACGAGAGAGAAAAATTAATTGAAGGGTTCGGGTATAAAACTGTGACATTTGGTCATTTCTGAGTTAATTAAGAAAAGTGGTTATATAAAGCTATACTGTAGATAAATTGTTTTCGTGTTGTGTTTACCAATTTCAGATAGCTTCACTGAGTGTAATGCAAATTGTATGATATGGCAATTTCACTCGAAAATTGAAGAATGGCACATTTTACTTTGTAACTAAAAGATGACCAAAATGTAATTTACCATGTTTTACAATTCATAACCACGAATAGAGAATTTTCTTTGCTTTCTTGCCACATGATTAGCAATCACTTACTGTTCAGTAAGCATAGCAAACTAGATGTCGTTGTTGTCATTGTCCTTTGATTTTAGACATGTAATGTTGGAAATTTTAGTCGTGAAATTGTAATAAAGTTTTCTTCGAAAATGTATTGCTAAAATATTCATTGCTTGCCTCTAAAACAACAGACAACCTTCCAAGAGTGGAAAAAAAAATAATTAAAACCTGTTGTTAATGCCCCCTTCTTACGGTGCAACAATTAAGATGTTGCTCAATTACTTTAGTATTTTTTTCTAAAACCATGACTAATAATAACATTAATTATCATTCCTGGGTGATTTTTTCCGACCGTACGTGGAGAACCATCTGATGTGTTTAGGGGAAGATTTTCCTCTTAGCCGAAGCACCATTGGCTGCAAAGGAGGAAACGATTTCGTTTTTTGTTTGCGCTCACCGTGGCGACAATGGAGTCATTATTGCCTTAACAATGGTGTTATCACGGTGGTGATTCTGTGAAGGGGAAAAAGTGAAGCTTTTAAGTGTACATCCCATTTGCATTGCATCGTGAGCGTGCATTCTAAAATATTATTTCATACTTAAAAACCTTGCTTGGCTTCTCGGTTAACATAATTCAATATCCACGCGTGTGCTTATAGTGCCGCATCACGTATGAAGCTGATATGCGTCCTTACATGCTTTTCTCTGCCGCTTCTCTTGTGCTTCCTTTGTTTTTCTTTTGTGCGAGACGTTGTTTTGAAAGTGGAGAGGTTGAGAGGCCTCGTGTCACGAAGGACAAGTGAAAAACCGGGCACTTTTCTCTAAAATGTCAACGACCCCCTCCCCAGTGGTCATCGCGAAATATCATCTGTTGGAGCGTGTTGCCTTAATTGTAATGAGTCATGAATCGTGACGCGTGCAGGGTTTTTGGTGCAGCTTGGAGCTGGAGGAATTTTTTCCCCACCTTCTTGCTAACACTCGGTCGGCCACATGCCTCGCTCACTTGGAGTCGGTCAGCGGATTCAGTGTGCAGTACGGATGGGTAGAAAACCCATTTTGATGTAATCCTTGAACAATCGGATGCATTGCTCTTATATCAGAACCATAGTTCATATATTGGACGACGTTACCAATACCCCATGGCAAAGGCCCCAGGATTCGTAAAACGAATGTGTGGCTCGTATAACGGTTTCGAGATTCGTCAAAGTTTATTTTAAGTCCTTTTTGGACCTACAGTTTAAAGTGGAATCAGAATCACTATGCCTCCACCGGGGATGTTCTAAGATGTTCCAAGAACCCTTGCGGTACCGCTACGGCATCGGTGAGACTCTAGGTTTCGTATATTGGATCAATGATTCGAATATCGAGCCCATGATTCGTATGAAGGCTCCAAAATTCGCATTTCGAATCCATGATTCGTATAAAGGATCCATGATTTGTATATCAAATCATAATTCGTATAAAGAATCCAAGATTTGTACATAGGATCCATGATTTTTGTAAAGGATCCATGATTCGTATAACGGAGCCATGATCCTCTAATCGAATCATTGTTTCTATGAAGGATCCAAGATTTGTATATCGTACTATCCATGATTTGTACAATGGAGTCACGATTGGCATAAAGGATCCATATTTCGTGTAAAGGAATCATAAGTTGTGAAGCACACACCAAGATTTGTGACATGCACCATACAACCACATTTATTGAGATGCCCGGAAAAGATAAGATGACCTCCATTCGTACTGTACGATTTGTGCTGAAAAGACTTTTAGCTAATCTCGATGATGATGATGAATTGTTATAAAATGAAATTTATGAAAGATGAATCACAAACACACATGGACAGAACATATACAAACCCCACAGAAGAGAATGACTTATGGGCATAGAATTACTGTGAACTATGGCATAGTAACATTCTCAGTCATTCACACCTGACTATAGCGCAGTTTGTATTAGAGATATGCAATATGTGCACTGTAAAAACGACTTAGTCAAAGACGAGCAAAATTTAGTCCTTTTGAATAAATCCAGTACTCAAAATAGCACCGACCCGATTTTCGTCAAAAGTGACTGCATGCATTTAGTCATTTCATTTCAGTGCGTTATGTAGTCAAAAATGAGTAATTAATTTAGTCATTTTTTTACTAAAATTTAGTCAAAATTGAATAATTACTTTTTCTCAAGGCTGATACGCATTTAGTCATTTTTTTTACTAGAATTTAGTCAAAATTGAATAATTACTGCTTCTCAAGGCTGAGGTGGATTTAGTCATTGTTTTACTAAAATTTAGTCAAAATTGAATAATTACTGCTTCTCATGGGAGCATAAGAAGCGATCGCGGTGCCGACTTTCGTCGCTCTGCGTGCTGGTAAGAAGGAACAGTTTTTATATTTAAATATGTGCATTTTGCAGTCCCGGTTTTTTCTAAGGAAAGTATGAAAAATGTCCCGTTTTGTTCTTTTAGAAATCTGGTCACCTTAACCCAGACACCAGAGCCTCGTTAGTCTGCAACAATGCAGTACAAGGTGTACTGGAAGTGAAGTTGACATTTGGGCGCTTCTGGAGGAGGTAACCGTACTTGTAATGCATATTTATTGCTATTTCCGTAAATGATGGTATGACTTCCATTTGTGTTTCTCTTAATAATTAAAGAAGGACTCTGTTGTCTTGCGACATAATCGGACAAGAATTACCTTAAAGAAAATAAACTCAAAGATAATACCAAGTAGAATATTAAGTGTACATCTTTTTATTGGCTACTTGTTTCATCTTCAGAGTTCTAAAATCAAGACGTGACAGTGAAGGTCATTCTGCATATCCATCTTCTTAAGTGATATGGGATGCGTGAATCAGTCGTGTCACAGAGACTGGAGTACAGTTACACACTGCGATATCTCAATTCCTGCAGCAGCAGGTGTCATTATAAATCAATTCATTCAATAACAATCGTGAGCGAGAGCACAGTGTTTGCGTTTTGCATCCATAAAGCGAGTCATGACGAGATGCCAGGTGAGTCAGGCCAATCCCTGGCACTTCATGGTCAGTTCTCCCGAGGAAGTATTATTCCTGCGAAGAGGCAACGGTGACTGCAGAGCTATTGAGCTACTCCATGGCCCCACGCTGCGAGCCATGGCAAAGAGTAAATAAACACATCAAGTGATGTCTTGTCATGCCCTGGCTAAGCATCACAATGTAACCATGGAAGGAGGTAAGCAAATCAAGGCCATTATCATGCATAGTTAGGTCCATTGCTTCACATGAGTGTTGCCGCATTCCTACCTCCAGCGTTTTTTAGCTCGACAAAGACCCAGGTTGAGTGATTTCAGATCTATCGATCAAAGAGGAGCGGCTACATTTGTCTGCGGTATAATAAATATTTATAAAGGTCACGCGCAATTATGTCACCTAAACGTCATAACCCTTCCAGTGTTGCTAACTTTGGTACACGTAATTGCTATATACTCCGGTAGGACCCGCAGGGAGAGTCAAGAGGTGACGTCACTCTCCCTCCACAGAAAAAGGAAAGATTGCATCTTTATTCTCCCTATTCCATTTCATATTATCTATTTTCCTCTTTCTGTTTTCCGTATGTCTTCTTTCTAGGGATTTGTATTTTATCTCTGCATCTAATTACATTCTCTCTTCATTTCTCTTCCGTTCTTTGGTCTCATTTTCTTTTACATCTCTCTCCCTCTCTCGTTTCTCTTCTACATTTCTCTGTCTGTCATTCCTTATCAATCTTCATCACTCGTCCTTTCTTTTTCGCTTCAATGTTTCTCTTTTTCCTGTCCCTGTATCTCCCTTTCTCTCATTCCTTTTCTTTCTCTCTCTCTCTCTTCTTTCATTTCGCTTCCATATTTGTGTGTCACTCTTTGTCTTTCTTGATCACTCGTCCTTTCTTTTTCCTTCTACATCTCTCCTTTCTGTCTCTATACCTCCCTTTGTCTCTCATTTCTACTCTCCCGTTTTTCTTGTACATTTCTGTCATTCTTTAGCAGTCTTCATAATTCGTCCTTTCTTTTTCGCTTCTATATTTCCCTCCTTTCTGTCTCTCTACCTTCCGTTTGCCTCCCATTTTCTCTCTGTCTGTGTGAGTCTCTTTTCTTCATTTCTTGTTACATCCTCTCTGTTGTCTCACTTCTATGTTTCTCTTCGCCACTCTTTCTCCACCACTTCTTGGATTTCTTCTCTTTTCTCCCAATCCAGTTCGCTCCACTTTTTGAGGCTAGGTATAGTGTCGATGTATCCCAGTGTCGGGACTGGTGAAAGGAAATTGTTTAACCAAGTAGACTATGTACTCAAGAATAACGTTGTTCAAGTTATATTCAACAAATCCTGCTTCCTAGTTTCAACGTTCATTTAATTTGTTAGCACGTACCACGTGAGCGTGCACCACTCTGTTACTCGGAAGAAACATTGGAGAATGAACGACCAAACGTAAAAAAGTAATATTTTTCTGTAGCCTATTCATCCCGTAATCACTTAATTCGCTCAAATTGTATTCGCTAGTTTATTCATCGTTATTTTCATAAGTAAAGCAGTATGTTATTAAGTTGTTAAAAATATACATTACATTTGTGTACCGCATAGCAGCAATTCAAGGAGCATTCCGTACTTTTCACATGTGACGAATCATCAAATATAATAAATATCCATGATGTCATTAATATTCTTAATTATCATGTGCAAAATAAATTAGCGACGTCGAGGAGCTATAACCATGACGCTGAGAAAAGTTGTATGCATGAGGCACCACACGCTAAGCTTTTACTTGTATTAAGTACAAGGGTAAAACTACAATACTCAAACAAGAATTCGGGAAACAATACAAACCTCTAAGAGCATAAAACTGCCTAACCTAACAAAAACAGTAGAACACAAAATCACTAATTCCTTCACTGTAACATATCTCCGCAAGAGAAAAACAACGGAAATGTAACACCTTCTAATTTCTAAACAGTGCCAAATTATCCACTTTCTCGCAGGGTGTAGATAGTCACCAGCACTCGGCATTATTTTAGCCTTGTACATACATGGGCTATATACTCGTACAAAGAAAACAAATATTTGTACATATGCAGATTGTAATTACAATGTACTGTCTGTTGAACGATTAGCCTAAAATGAAGACGTTATACAGAAATATGTACGCGTACATAAGATTTATTTAAATTCTGAATGTCACACTCGTTCATGCTGGTTTATCACATCCACAACTACTTTGTACGTCTTACTTTTAGAACTTTATGGCCAGTATGTTAGATCTTCCACCATTTAAATATTTAGCTGTTAAAGAGATTCGAATGTCATTCCGAAATGGTAGCAAATAAAATAAGAGCGAACTACACATTATTGGAAAGTTCCATACTGCGTGTGAAATGCAAAGTTGGCCTTGTATTTTCTGCTTATTTCCAGCTATTTAACGGCAAATTTATATTTCGATTGTTAATGTATGTTTTCCACTTACATCGTAATGTCAATCTTCTGTGCAGATTTGGAAAAAGAAAAACATTTTACACAGATTCCCTTGTTTGTTTAAGAGTCAACATCAATTTTGCTATTCGCGCCCATGCTATGTAGCTCGATGTCTAGGCCGGCGAGACAGCGTTGCCAAATTTAAGGATTTCGGCCTGTAATAAATCTGGCCGTGCACTAATGGATTGATTTCGCTGTCCTTTCCGTCGTCGCCGTGAAATCTAGGAATCTGAGTTCGATAACCGGTGGATGCACATAGTGGCTCGGATCCAACTTTAAATTGTAGGTCAAGTCCCGATTTGTTTATATGTGCGTAAAGTGGACTCAAACTCGAGTAAGTTCTACACCTATAGACACATCTTGGAAAAAGAAGCTCCATTCTTCTGTTGTGTCTGGCTATTCTTTTCTGATTCAAATGAGAGTTGCCATGCTTTTAAGCTTGCGTCCGTGGTCGGTTTTCAACGAGCAATATCGATTTTCAACAGTTCCAACGTGTGTTCAGTAAATATTTCAAGTGTCAAATTGAGTTACGACTGCCACCAACGTGACTTCTTCCGTGTTTACTCTTAAAAGGCAGCAGTTCAGAGATGAATAGAAAGAACTCGAAAATATTAGATCACACAGTACCGGAAGTCCAAGACTTTTCATTAAGGTGCGCGTGTTCAGCATATCGGCCCCCATTACTGGTGTCAACTAGTATCCTATTCAAAGTAAATCCTAAGTTCCTCTCACGGTGCTAAGTCAACACCCAAAGTCTGGATCCTCAGACTCTAACGGCTATGGATGGCCATTTTGGCAAAATTTAACTGATGCTTGGTGGGCAAGAACTGTGGTGAGAATACGAGGCCTTTTCAATATTTGTATATGTATATGTAGCATATATTTTTTAAATTTTATCAAGCAAAGAAATACAAAATATTTTTGCACATTTTGCCGTATGACGTTTAGTGTTGCCCACGAGACGAGACTTTGGCCTGTCTCGTCTCGTGGAAATGCTGTGAAATGCTGTCTCGTCTCGAAAATATTCGTTTGTCAAAGGGACACATGATCACTCTCGTCTCGTCTCGAATTTTTAAAAGCCTGTCCCGTCTCGTCCCGTGGACAACACTAATGACGTTCCCCTTCCTCCAGCAAAGAATCCTGGCTTGGATTGAAGTAAAATAAAATATTTTCAATTTCTTGTTCAAATTATTTACCAGGTATTCAGACCGTCTTGATTTAGCTTCCAAACGAAAAGTGATTTGTAAGTCGATATCAAAAAATTCGGAAGTCAGGGTATTTCTAGTGAAAGTTAACTTCTTGTGCAAGTGTAGGGGTGGGGTGGCTAAGTAGCTAACTATTGTATGTCCTTGTACCCCTGTAGCATCACAGGGTTTATCATATTTTTCAAATTTTTTTTCCACTAAGGGTCCCAAATATTCTTTTCTGGGGGGGGGGGCACAGAAAGCTGCGCTACGCCACTGGACATATATGAACCGTGATATGTTGGGGGCGGGGGAAACGATAATTAATTTCTGTGTGAAAATCCAAACGACTTTTCCCGCTGCCTCTCCAGCCGGCCCCCGTGATGGAGTGGTTAGCACATCGCGCTACGACGGCAGTGGTCCCGGGTTAGAATCCTGGCCTGGGCATGGATGTTTGTGAGTGTCCATTCATCATATCATCACTGATCTCCATCTTCGCAAATTAACCAAAAGTGGCACAAAAAGCGAAGTAAAATAAAGTAAATCAGTCAACCGCTGCCTCTTCCGAAATGAAATCCTGGGTACATCCGCGCTCTGGAACTGATGACCTTGTGCTAGGTTTGCTGAATTGCAAGATGCGGAGCTTTAAAGAAGGTTTCGGAATAGTGAGAACGCGTGATTCTATTCAAAACCATTACATTGCCTGTATCTCGCTACAACCTTGAGTTCGTCTCCGTGATGTGAGCATAATGATCGGTCAAGGCTCTCCCTGTTGACGACCTGCCTTGATCAAATCTCCGTGGGAAATGGAAGCCATCAGATGATTAACACTCGGTACTGACTTTCTTAAGAGAGAGAAGGGTATGGGAGATAGAAGATTGAAGAACAGTACACGTTATCCAATATCTCCGTTTTGTACATTTCGAAAAACGACAAATACAAAAGACATTGGATGAGGAAAACCTATCATCTGTCATAGTTGGGTTGACGTGACCAAACATTACTGAAGAGGACTCGGGGGAAAAAAAACCCTGACAACTTCTTTTTCTTTTTTTTCCCCCTCCGCACCGATCAATGAAGTAGTGGAAGTAAATATAAAATCTAACGTTAGTCTTTCTTACATTGTCGGATTCTTGTCTATCTACTTCTGTTTGTCGCCTCCGAGTTTTTATCGTGAAAGGTTAAGTTGTGAATGCCTTAATATTTTAAAAGGGTTTCAAGCCTGAAAGAAATTATCGATAGTAAGAAATGTTGAACAACGGTTCCATATTTTTTTACGCGTGAAAGGTATTATTTGTCCAAGCAGTAAGAGATTTTATAGCTGAATATTATCTTCCAAGTTCAACAGCCCTACGGTGTTATTACTTATACGACAAACCACAAAGAAACGCTAACCGGATGGCTGATTGAATCTTAATGGAATGAGAAGCCATGACTTATTTTGCGTTGCGCTCTCTGAAAGAACACTGCATATGCTGACAGGGCAGTCTATATTTCATTAAAAAAAAAAGAGAGAGAGAGAGACAACAACGTTACGTTTCAACCCTCTATCAGGGTCTTCCTAAGACTTGAAATGATTTTAGTTTTGTTCAACGTCCGAGGAAGATCTTGATAGAGGGTTGATACGTCACATTGTTAAGCATTTTTTTTTTACTAAAATATAGACTGCCTTGGTCAGCATATGTAGTGTTTTTTTTCTGTCAGAGAAACAAGGCTTAATCGTGTTACCATTGGACGCTTTCTCTGCCATTGTTTCCTAATTGTGACAATGAGGGATGTTTAAATGAAAGCACAAACACAGAACACAATGGTCTTGGCTGTGCGTCCAGTATCCAGATCCTTGTTTGCCTGAAAGAATACCACTACCTACACCCCAACGAGTCATATCAGAAAATCAAATGTTCAGATCTTGTGTACAATGCAGTACTAGTAGAAAATATTTTACAGAACGGTTTAAGTATGTAGGGTTCCCAACCATCCCGATTTTGTCGGGCTTGTTCCATCGTTTTGAAAACTTTGACGGGACACCTAAATGTCCCTACACTTCGACGTTTTACAATTATGTCCACTAGTTTAAACAAGAACGCATTACTAAGGTAGAAATTTCGGAATGACTTTTCATTTTTTGTCTTGCTGATCGTGGTAGCTTTCAAGATGAGTTTATTGGATCAGTGATTAATTCCAGTCACCTTGAAGTGCTGCTAAACTGCAATTAACTAATAAATTGTTGAGTGCTATGAGTACTGGTGTATTATGTCTTACTAAAATTAAAAACGCGATAGTATTTTGGCAGTTATATTTTCACAGTATTGAGTAAGTTTAGACATCAACAATGACAGTGAGTGCAAATTGAAAAGTCAAGAATTCTAAGCATTTGTTATAATATCATGACTCATCATCGCCTTCTCAACGAGCAAAAAGTGGTAGAAAATGAAGTTAAATAAAGCAAAGCAGTCGTAAATCTGAACCAAGAAGTTATTTAAATAAAGGAAGATATTACGTCTTTTTGCATTTCCCTGCCTAACGAGGCTATGGCAACTTTCCCTTCGTTCTCATTTATTTATATCTTTTCCTGTTTCCTACATCTTCAATTTCGTGTTCTGATTTATTGCTTCAGTTTATACTATCCTCTGTTGTTCGAAAGTAAGCTGTTTAGGTCCGTAGGAAAGATATATTATTTTAGAGAATCTGTAGCCAATCCTCTCCCACCTTGTGGCGACGCACCTGCTGCTCAAGGGGATTACCAGCTATTCAGCGATTTGCCAAAGCCTTGTTTTTTGAGCTGTTCGCATACGAAGAGGCATAAGAACGTCGACGTCTGTTTATTCCACGTGGAAGACTTTGATAACAAAAGAAAGTGAAATTTTGACACTGAAAATTCCTTAAGTATGAAGGCCTCGTGAATATGGCAGTTATTGTTATCTAAGTTAGCCATCCTCTTTACATTTCGGAATCAACGACGTGGAAATCCGTGATTGAAATCAAGAGGCGACCTTCCTTCGCCAGTGCATGCTTCTTCATGTAATTGAAATCGCGTTCCGACTGTTTGTTATGGACGGTAACAAGATTCCTACTCTTTATGACTTTTTAAGAACGTTTGGAACTTCGTTTGTGTGACTCACGAACGATCAAGTGAGCGCACTGCATGTGGAAAAAGTAACCGAGACATTAACACTGAAGAGTTCTCGCCATTTTCACATGCCTTGTCCAGTATCCCACGTGTCACGCTTTAATGTGTTAATAGGGCCTCCCCGATGACGTAGTGGTAACGCCGTCGCCTTGTAATCAAGGGGTTCCAGGTTCGATTCCCGGTGGAAGCTCATTGTGTTTAGGATTCAGTTTTACAACTGTAGGCCCAGTCCCGGTTACCTATCTGTTCATAAGGGGGACTTAAAACAAAAACTCAAAATAATTTATTGTCATTATGCTGCCATTATGCACCAGGTAAAGAAAATTTGCGGGATTTTTTTTTCCCTTGTGAACGAGTGCAATTATTGTTTAAATTGCACAATAAAATATCAAAAAATTGGTATTTTTTTTTCTAATATCCGAAACACAACCTGTTTATACCCATTATTGGATATTCAGTTTCGAACAAGATCTATCTCTGTATTGGATATCCTGAATTGAATGAGTTTTAGATATCCAATTCTGGATATCCCATGGATCTGATCTGGACATTGTGAACATCCAATGGATTATTTGTGCTGTATGGGGTTCCAAGTCACTTTAGCTGGTTCCAAGTATTTTTGCTACTAGGTTCACCACGTTTAATCCGTTAGATGAAGAAAAGGAAGAATTTAGGGAGGTGGGAAGATCAAGTAAAGTGTTCATTAAAGCTAAAAAAGAAAGTGATACACTGTCGTAATTAAATACTTTATGAGGATTACGACATGGTCTGGGGAGATGCGTCATTGGCCTTGAGGTGGATGGGCACTCCTGATTATACTCTCGTATCCAACACACACACACACACACACACACACACACACTGAAAATAAGAATTCCTTCAGCAAAATGTGATGTTGGAGGAATTGCACGCATGCATTTATTCACTTATCTTGTCAGGTCTTGCTTCGTGGCTTCCTAATTTTAATTTGCTTCTGGCCGTTTCCCTACGAATTATTCTCTTAACGTAATTCCCAACTATGTTGTGATTACATTGGAAATTTATGACCCCTTGCTGCCGCATGATATGCTACAAGGAACATATGATTAACGATGTGTCGTCGAGACTTTAAGTAACCCTTAGAAGCTTAAAAATTATGCATTTGTCGTAAAAAGAAAAGTTACTGTAGATAAACAGAGAACAAAGAAGATCCTCAATATGCACACGTATGTTGAGATAGATGTTAAAGAACTAACGTTGATACTCCCAGATTGACTATTCAGAATTCTATATTAATGCAATAATATTCTACAGGGTGGCCATAAAGTGTAATTCAAAAGGGAGAATTGAATTGACGAACACCACATGCCTTCAATACAAAACGTGCTCCACATGTGCGTCGCCAGTCTCAACACGTCTTCAGTTGTTTCTATAATTCTCTTTAAAATGCAGTTCTGATCTTCCACTCTCTCCACTGACGGTCTACTGCTTATATTGAGCCAATTCTGTTTCGTGTTTTTAGGAATTCTGCACGATATCTGTTTGACCTCTTCGGATGTCTTATCTTGGTCTCGGCCTCCACTTCCCTTTGCGTCAACTCCACAGCTCACCTGTAATCAAACAATATACCAAGTTCCAGACTTGGCTATGTAGATTATTGCAATGTGAAGTAACCTTAGCGATTAGTTTCTTAAAGAAGCTGTAAGGAATAAAAGCATTTATGTTTTGGGTGACGCTGAAGTGAGTAAGCTAATAATTGCAAAGTTTTAATTTTCATATGAGGCTCCCCGTGGCGGAGTGGTTAGCACATCGCGCTACGACGCCAGGGGTCCCGGTTTGGAATCCTGGCCTGGGCATGGATGTTTGTGAGTTTCCATTCATCACATCATCACTCATCTCCATCTTCGCAAATTAGCCGAAAGTGGCACAAAAGGCGAAGTAAAATAATGCCAATCAATCAATAGACAAAAGTGGCACAAGAAGTGAAGTAAAATATAGCAAATCAATCGGATCAAATCAATCATATGTGGCTCAATCAGCCCAATGATGACTGCGCCTACTGTGTAAAGTGGGATCTGAAACTCTCAGTAATGGACGGGAAGTTCTAATGCGAGAGCTTTTCAAATGTACAGTGATGTACACAAAAAATGTTGAAGGGAAACTAATAATGTTAGGGAGTTCAGAGAAAGACCACGTTCTTGTAGAAAGCGAAATATTTTAATCTTCCCTCCGAGTAAGATTAGTTGCAAGACGAAGAAGATGTAAATTAAATTTTATCCTAATATGTTCATTTGGCCAGTTAGTATGGTCCATTCAAATATTAAGATGTGATGATAAAATTCTGCTTTCCGGGAATGTCTCCCCTTTCTGCACAGAATAAATCAAACATCAACCCTCTACAACAAAATTCTCATTTGATGATGTTTGTTGTATGTATCAGTCCATCATCATATTTGAATAGCCTGCGTTTTTCAATTAATATCCTTTTCATTGAAACAACTGAAATTCACGCATGTCATACTTTCATACTATATAAACGAGAAAATAAAGGAATTATCAAAAGTTGTTCCGGAGAAATAATGAGAACCTTAAAGTCACGCTGAAGAATTAAATTCACTCCCGCCAGGAATCGAACCCGGAACTCGTTGCTTAAAGGGCGTCAGCGTTTATAGTTAGTCTCTTCCCACTGCGATTTTTTCTTGGTTGGTATCAATCCCATTAAACCGCTAATTCATCGCTTCGATTACATTGAGAAGAGAAAAAAAACTCCCAAAATGCCTTGTGTGCGAGGTTTCGCTTTACCTTTACTCAGGAAATGCCATTCGAAGCAGTCGGCTGCCATTGCATTCCCCGATTTGTACTCTTTTTTACAGCCTGTTTGCATATTGAAACGGTAAAGTTTACATGCCAGACTCATTGCGCCACGATGTCATCCCGTAACGGATGGCAGAAATTATGAGTTTGATGGACGTGCGGAAGTCGTATAATGCGAGGGGAGGTCGGCGGATGCAATTTACATCGCCTTTTAAGAAGTCTTCTGCTGGGAAGACGGTATCTAATTCCTACGTCTTAACTGTTTCTTTGGTCATCTTCCTCGCTGCGGCATCAACTTAGGTGATTAGCGTTCATGTTTGTCTTGCTTTTCCTTCCTTTTTAATGTTATTAAGATGTACATTTGGTTGATGTTTCATTTCTGCTGATTCTTAATGTCTCGAGTGGAATCACATGGATTAAATCATATAATGATGTTGTCAGCAAATGTGTAGCAAGTTTGTTGTACTATGTATAACTACCGGTAATTGTTTAGCCGTTGTTTTTTTTTTAATGCAGAGAACATGTGTACTTGTGTGAGAGAGAAGAGTATATTAAGGATGTTTTTATCAACTAATCAACATTTTATCTAATTGAACTGTGAGTTTATCAAAATTCACTCCGGATATATAGGGTGACCTTTAGGGATGGACGATATCGGAAATTTGATATCGCGATATATCGTCAAGAAAATATCGTCACAGACGATACGATATTTTTTTCTGTATTGTGATATCGGTGATATATCGTCTCCGCGGTATATATTGCCAAATATCGTGACGATATATCGCCGACACGATATATATCGCCAAAATATCATGACGATATAATGTCTAGTTGATATCCCCTGGACGATATTATCGCCCAAGACTAGTGACCTTCACTGAAGGCACCCTGTGTCAACCTCACTTCGTTGTAGTGCATCCCGGTAAACTGCAATTTCTGCACCTACAGCCAGTAATCCTCTGAAGAGTGGTGTGTACACAGTGCCACTTTACAGCCTCAGCTTTTAGGAGATTTTAGTTCTCGGAGACACGGGATGATTTTAGCTATGGTAAAGAGCTTGGCCCCGCTTAATGTGACGGATACAAATAGCTTAACGTTCCCAGAATTTCCACTTCAATTAAATAAAATATCTTACAATGGAATGGGTTTTTATTTAAGCAGTCGTGTTTCGGCCTCATGGACTGTTCTTACAACCAAACTTTTGTCACAGATACAATGAATTAATAAAAACAAAGAAAGAAAAACATAATGACCATGATAAAGCAATAAAGATAATACAAAGGTTATACATTAATAGTCTAATACATTGAATTTATTAGTATTTATAGTTTGTGTTGTTAAGTCCACTTTATGCACAGATCGGGACTGGAGCTACGGTTTAAAGTTGGGTCCGAACCAGTATGTGCCTCCACCGTGTATCAAACCCGGGAACCCTTGATTATAACGCAACGACGTTACCACTACGTCGTCGGGAGGCCTATTTATATTGTGAAGAAAAGATATGGAACAAGTAATTTGTAGTGTATTGTTGTTTTGGGGGGCAATAGTTATGCGTTATATAATGGGTCAGTGCAGCTGCAATTATGCAATGATGCACGTTAATGTTGTTGTTGGGACAATTGTAATAATAGCAATAATCAACCGATTGCATTAACATGGTCTTGTTATATTGCATTCGAAAGAATAGTCAAAATGTTATGTTATTTAGTCGATTAAATTGAAAGAGTGATCCTATGTCTTCGTGACACCTGATTGCAGTTAACGATAGAGATAGGAAGGAGTCGAAGAATTAACCTTTCAGGCAGCTGCAAATAAAAATAAAAATACATTTATAGCTACTTAAATTGTTATTCCCCTTCCCCAATTGAAAACCTGGAAAAGCCCGGGAATTACTAAATGAGCGGGAACCCTGAAAATGAATTTTACATCTTCAAGTGTCCTTCTGGGTTAGAACCTGAAGTGTGTGCTTGAATAGCAAATTAGCTGATGCAGAATGAGCAACGACAAGATATCCGGGAGCATTGGTCATGCGACAGTCTCAAGATAGTGCGAACGGCTAACGGTTTCCCCACCGAAGATGACATGAAGTGGTGGTAAGATAATGACGGCATTGTCTGCCGAAAGATCCAACCCCCCCCCCTTTCCCGTCCATTCTCGTAATAGCCTTGTCTCTTAGGTGTGAATAAGGCGGTGGAGTGCATCCCACGTCTGGAAAGAACGGAGGATATGTTCCATTGTTCATTTACACGGTAACGCGAAGTTGCATTTCTTAATTATAATGGAATCTGTGTGGCCACCGTCATGTATTTTTTTTTTACGCAATGCTTTAGTACAATAGGGGTATAAGGGGTGACCCTTGCTGAAGACACCCAAATGCCAACGTCTCCTCCACATAGTACACCCTTGGCTGCATTTTGCAGACTAACGAGGCCGTGGTGTCTGGACCCACGGCAAGTATAGTCCTCTGTGGGGCTAGTGTTCTGTGTTGTCTGTGTACAGGGTGGCCCAAAAGAAAGGTAACCGAACACACATACAACGATTCTACATTTCGGTTACCTTTTTTTTGCCACCCTGTATGTTTTGATTGCCGTTTCATCAATTTCATTTTATCACCATTCACCCTCATCTTCGCGATTAGCTAAAAGTGACAGGAAAGCGAAGTCGAATAAACCAAATCAATAAAATATTAAATATTAAAATCAATAATATTCCAAGTTGTGAAAAATTACATCTTGTGATGTGGATAACGGAATTATCTTTTGAGACCACACTTAGAATCACCATGTGTATCCAAATACTTACCCCAAACACATCAGTCTGGGTACGTCCCTGGGCTGCATTGAATTGATTGATTGAATCACTATGTTACGTCGTTTTCTTCCACTTTTTCATCAATCGCGACGATGAAGATTAGTGATGATATGATAAAATTGACACTAACAAAGAACACCCTGGCCGGGATTCTAACCCTGGACCCCTGCTAACCACTCCGGCACCTAGCTCAGGGTCTCAGTTGAAGAACAAGTCTACATGGTCTTACCTTTCGGTTAATTTGACAGCCCACATGAAAAAGAGGCGCGTGTATACATTCTGTGTTATTCAGAGTTGGCAGGCCATGCCATTCAGAATTCCACCAAAAAGCAAGAATCAAAAGAAATTCAACACAATGAACTCTTCACAAGCGCACTATGTGAACGAGGGCGCCGTACAGGGAAGGCAAGAGGGTAGTCAGTCGAACACTTATTCATTGCGAATCAAATACAATAGCACAGAATAACGGTGGAAGTCGACAAAGAAGTTGAGGCCAAACAAAAAGAAAGATGAAACCAAGGAGTGGGTCTTTAGGTCTTCCAGCACAAAATGCAATAAACTACCCAAAAGTAACGAGTGACTTCATAAAAGCTTATCGAATGAAATGGAACAGACTGTGGAACGCCAAGGTACAATAAGGTACAGATGTAGTTGCCAACATTTATGTTCGCCTTGTAGCCCGGACCTAAAAAAAATCTCATTTCGCCTAAACCGCTTGGAAAGGGAACCTTGCAAGTGAGGAAAGTTGTGATGTTGAACAACGTAAACACCATACGTGTGGCTCCTAAAAAGGAGAATTGTCACACAATCTATACCCTGTACGAGGGTCACTATTTATAATTTGAGCCTAACAATGAAAAAACAGGAATTTGGCATTGAAAACTGTTTTATTGTTTTTCGAAGTATTCTCCTTTATGGTCAATACACTTCTGCATTCGTTCGAACCATTTGTCAAAGCAGTTTTTCCAATCTTCTTGAAACACCTCCATAAAATGGTTTTCGAACGCATCAACGGCGTCTTCCGCCGACGAAAATAGTTGTCCACGCAATTTATTCTTGACATTCGGGAACAAGAAGAAGTCATTGGGTGCCAAATCAGGACTGTACGGCGGATGACCCATCAATTCGATTTTTTGACTGTTCATAAAGTCGGTTGTTAGACGAGATGTGTGACAGCTGGCATTGTCTTGATGAAGAATGATCCGACGGCGTTTGTTTGTTTTCCGTATTTGACCGAAGACCTCTGGCAAACAAATTGTTGTGTACCATTCAGAGTTGACCGTTCTACGTTCCTCTAAAGGCACAGTTGCCACATGACCAGTTTTCCCGAAAAAAACAGGCGACCGTTTGTTTCGTTGTGCTTCGAGCGCGAACAACTTTTGTTGGATTGGGTTCATCTTGAAACACCCATACAGTCGACTGCTGTTTACGTTCCGGTTCATATGCATATATCCATGATTCGTCACCTGTTACAATCTTATATACGTCTTTTGAAGCACCACGATTGTATTTATTGAGCATTTGTTTGCACCAATTGAGGCGAGCGTCTTTTTGAGTTTTTGTCAAATTGTGTGGGATCCAACGAGAACATACCTTTCTCACAGCTAAATGATCATGTAATATTTTATATATGGTCGTGGAACTAATGCCTATGGTTGCCTCAATCTCACAGTTTTTCACATGACGATCTTGCAGTATTAGGTTTTGCACAGCATCAATGTTTTCTTGAACAACAACTGATTTTGGACGACCTTCGCGAATCTCGTCGGTGAGCGAATGGCGGCCACGATTAAATTCGTTATACCAGCGTTTCACAGTGGCAAAGGATGGGGTTTCATCGCCAAATGTGGAAGTAAGTTGATCGATGCACTCTTGTCTTGATAATCCACGTCGAAAATCGTAAAAAATCATCGCACGAAAATGTCCACGAGTTAATTCCATTTTATTGTTGTCGCGCAATCTCCAAGGCAACATAAACAACACAAATGAAGCTATTGACAAAACATTTGAAGTACGTTATGGTCAATAATGCCAGACGATTCCGTGCAAACGTCAAATCGCACCTAACTTCAATCAGTGTTGCCAAGGCTCAAAATATAAATAGTGACTCTCGTACCAGCTAACTGTAGAGCAGGCGAACGAGAACAAGTCTCTTGCGCAAGTAGTGACGTGAGACGGCTCCACCAATGAACAGTGAGAGGAACGGGATTGCGTAATGGCCGACTGGAGTTACGCGCTTTCACTGGCTTTCACCACTCGATTTTCCGCTTCCTCCTCTGCCGTTATGCGCGGCCCTGCTCCACAGTTAGCTGGGACGGGGTATAGCAGCCGGGGGCGTTTGTCTTAAGGAGACAACAGCAATATAACAGCCAATAGCCTTAGTCGTGTGCTAAGGGCTAATAAATTACGTACTATATGAAATCAAGGACGTATTTAAGATGGGTCCTGACCCCCTTCGACTTACTAAGTACAATAATTAAATAGTGAAAATAATGAAATCATAAAATAACTTAAATTAAATAATGAAAATATACTTATTTAGCATTTGTTGTTTAATCGAGGATTATTTATTTCCGCCAAAATTATTGGAAGGCAAGAACTATATTCGGATCATACGACTTAGAATGACAGTACCAAAGAAGATTTATGCAAGATTTAATACTACTTATAATAACATGCATATTACCAGGTACTTTACTTTTCATCAATTGGATATAACATCCTCTTTTAATATTCAATGAATATTCAATTCTTTATCTGTTTGGCATTAATTTCCTTGCCAGGGCAGTTTTTTTTACAAATTTTGTCGACCTTAACTACACGTAAGCTAGATACTCCTGTCCCTGTAATAGAGTCCCGTAAAAATTTTAGTTATGATTTGTCTAACCAATGGAACCTAGTAGAATACATGTAGGAGAGTCAGAAAAACTTGGGTAGACATCACCATATTCTGGACCGGGTGTTCTAGACGCCATTTTCGAAAATGGCCGACAGCGACAATATTTTGCTTTTATTTCCGCTCCTGAAACCGTTAAAGTCATAATTTTGGTGTCTAAAAATATGTTTTGAAGGGTGAGGAATCGAATAAAATGGTTCCTGAAGTTGTCTGGTTGTTATTTATTTAAGAAAATCTGTTTTTTTGCATCTATAAAGGATAATATGAACAAAAACTGACTACAATTATTTGGTAAATTTACATTTACACAACATAAAAGATTTGAAAAAATATATATAATAAAATAAAGCACACATCAAAAAAATTATATTCGAATAAAGCACACATGATAATTATGAAAACTCTGAACTTAAATGTTTTTTTACAAGTTATTGCAACAAACTGCATTATATTATGATAATTTCTTATTTTTCTCCTACAGTTTACATTCTCTGCCGCATTTGCAATACCCAGTGCATGGTAAATATTTCATATGACATTTACATCTACTAGTAGCTCATGCTTTACAAGTACATTGTATTAGTAGCTGAGAAGGCATTTCATGAAGGCAGATATCAGGCTTTAGTACGCCATTTGCATCTTTGCACCGTCCATAATCTGTTGGTTGGAGGGTTCCATCAGGAAAGTAGCTTCGTGAAAGTTTTAAGCATTCCTGCAGAACAGAACAACTTCTTCTCAAATGTCCATTTCTTATTGAGAAAGAAGAGGGTGGTAGCTCAGATATGTGCTTCTATTTGTGTAATGAATAACGAAGCTCATCATATGTCTTATACTTTGAGGATGGATGTTAAACTCTGCTTTATCAAGTGCTTCTTCAGACAGAATATTTTCTTCCGCAAATCCAATTAGTAATGTTTCTGGTGATGCTTTCAGTGAAGATGGCTTTGTTCCTATCTTGCTTGTAACATCACTACCTGTAACGATGTGTGCCTTAATTAAAGTGCTGCAAAGCGTAGCGCCCAGTTTTCTCCCCAGCGTGTGTAGAGGCACATAACGCACTTTGTCACCCACTCCCACTTTAATTCACATTTCTTCCAATCTTTTCGTGAATAGTTCAAATAGATATCGAAGGGTTCAAATAGATATCGAAGGACGAGAACAACTACATCAGTGTCATTAGATAATACTATGAGGTATGTTATGCCTGACTGAACAGCATGAAATATATGGAGTATCATTCTGGAATCTGCTTCTTCTACAAAGGTCTGAAGGTCAGAGCAAGTTCGAAGTTCCTTGTTCATAACTATGAAGGCATCTCTGGTATCATTGTCTCCAGTGATGGTTCCACTTATCACTGTAGTGAAGTTAGTCATCTTTGCATGTTCAATAAAACTGTTAGCAGCGGACAATTGAAGCAGCTGTTTGTTTTTACTTGAAGACCAGAATCTGTTGAAAACAGTAATCAGTTGGATCTAGTTTTTTCTCCAAAATGAAACAGTAGATACTTTACAGGTTTGGTTGTGTAGCCATTATCATCTAATAACATATTAGTTGGCAGAAGATCATATTTCAAAATATCTTTCATTGTTTCTCCTCTTGCTTTAGCTATGTGTATACCAGCTGCAGCAATATTATTATTTTGGGAAGCAAGTGTTGTCTTCGATTTCGGAGCAGGCACTATTGTTTCACCCATCATTGTTGGGAGTCTTACCTTCGTGATGACACCAGAAAGTTTTGTAGTTTTCTTAACGAAACGTTCACTTCTGAATAGTTCATAACTCTCTTCTCCATGCTCTCTCACTTTCATCAGGCGGATAGCATCCTGTCTAGGTACACATTGTTTACTGACAAAATTATGAAGTTGGGTCTGGCTGGATGTTTCATATGGATTGCCTCTACTGTTCATAAATTCAAATACTGCATTCACAAACATTAACATCTTGGAACTCAAGTTTCCTGGTAATTCATGATGAAGAGTTACCTCACTGTAACTGGTATCATCAGCACCAAGTATTTCTCGGAAACAGTTGCTTATTCCTAGTACCTCGTGATATACCAACTCCCATTCAGTGACACACATTTGTTGCTTTGTTTGTCCAATTATTCCTTTAGAGCTCTTTCGAGATCGTTGGCTAGTTTGCTCCAATTTCATGACCGATGACACAGCACTAAATGATCGATTGGTTTGCCTCACTACAAAATGGCCTGTTTGAAATTTCTGATACACTTCAGGATGCTGTTCCTCTAACCATCGCATTTTTTCCAGATACCACGATGCATTCCTTAAATAGTTAATACTGTCAAATTCACAGAATATAGGTTGAAGGTTCTGAGTAGCTTGAAGGTGGCTATTCCAATCGCCATCTCTGTCAGATGCTATGAGAAATTTCAACAAGTTTACAAGGTAAAGGAATGTATCCTAGTATCGGCACATTTCGAACTTAGTGGCAAAATCGTTGGAAAATTTCTGAAAGTCATTGTACAAATGCTAAGGTTGCTAAAAGTTCATTAAACTCTGTTGGGCTTGTTTTAACATTCTTAGTTGAAATACTCATTTTCAATTTCTGGGCTTGTTGAATAGTAATAGCATATTTTCCTTTGGGGTCACATTTCCAAAATGCTTACCATTTCATCTTCCATATAGCTTCATCAAGAATCAGTAAGCCTTTGATCGATCTGACATAATTACTTCCATTCATTACTGATTCTGCAGTTTTAACACCAAACACTTTTCACTCAATAAGTGCATCCTTTGCACCACTGCCACACAGATATTTTCCAATAATGTGCCGGACGACCTTTGCGCAATGGAAGTTTCCAATCATTGGAATGATGTCAGGAAATTCAGAAGGGCTACTCAATCATAATATCAGCAATGATATGGAATACACCCTCATCTGAAAATACTGGTAAGGCTGATTGTTTTAACTGTGAGCAAACATTCTGCAAACTTTTCAATGATAAGAAAACTGTAGCATGTTCTGTAACTGGCCTGGGGATGAAGAAGAAATCCCACATGCATGAGAGGTGGTGTAGCTGTTGATACCAAAGCACGACATCAAGCCCATGTTGGAACAATTAGATCATCAGTTGTATCTTCAGGAATCCCATGTTTAATTAAAGTGATTGCAAATTCAGTTTCAGCATGTATCTTTTCAGTGCTCTCATTACAGAGCAGGTCTTCCTTAACTTTGAAACTTTCATGAAAACATGGTTTGCTGTCTGGTCTCTTGACATGGTAATTCCTTTCGTATGTAGTGACTTCGTTGAATAAGATTACTCTGAGATATCCTTGATTTGACTGGCAGTTTTGTTGGATCTGGACAAACAAATCGAAAAAAAAAAAGATTTTCTGAAATAAATAACAATCAGACAACTTCAGGAATCATTTTATTCGATTACTCACCCTTCAAAACATATATTTAGACACCAAAATTATGATTTTAGCTGTTTCAGGAGCGGAAATAAAAGCAAAATATTGTCGCTGTCGGCCATTTTGGAAAATGGCGTCTAAAACACCCGGTCCAGAATATGGTGATGTCTACCCAAGTTTTTCTGACTCTCCTACATGTATTCTACTAGGTTCCATTGGTTAGACAAATCATAACTAAAATTTTTACGGGACTCTATTACAGGGACTGGATTAAGATAATGAATACGTGCTGTTATATCACTATCCTCATACCGTCTTTTTCAATTCAATTCAATTCAATTTTCCTTTATTAAAGGGCGAGGTTCAGCCTGTGGCTGTTCTACCACCTAAAAAATATATTAATTAATTTGAATATTTTAATTAAATTAATATAATTATTTTTATTGTAATTTATTATTATTATTAGGCATTTGGTTCGGATCCTCCAGAAATATGTTTCCAGATACGTGCCTGTATAAAACACACCACCAGAACCTACAAATCTATTAAATGGACACAGTGTGAAGCAGCATCAACATAATTACTTAAACTTATGATCCCATTTCTTAGTCTACACTGATAAACAATGAAATACTCCTTTAAATCAAACTAAGTGATCTTTATGAATTCAGATGTGCTGATAACGAATATCGCATCCGTTTTCCTGTATCACCTAATTTTTTTGCAGAAAACCCACATTTTATAGTTTTATGGTTTCAGGTCTCCGCACCCTGCTCCGCTTCCGGCTTAACGTTTGGTTCCTAGCAAATGGATAAGAACTTTTCAGCGACCTTGTGTTTATGACTGGCACTTAATATATAGTGGAGGAAACATCTGGCAGTAGAGAATTTTCCTGCTTCTCTGTTAAAATTTGTTCTTTTGTGGGTTAGTCGAGTCTCAACTTCCTTTCCGACAACTTCGCGAGTAGCCTTCGCAAGTAGCCGTATTTTATGTACGTATGTGTATGTTCGTGAAATTGTGAATGTAATATTGTATAGTGAAGTGAAGTGTAAGTTGTATTTTAACAAGACGATAAGAGCATTCACAATTGTTTTTTTAAAGAACTATATTGTAAGTCAATCAATGAGTTCGCCATGTCAAGCAAATGTGTGAATAACCAGAACTGGTTTTGTTATGTTTGCGGGGAATTTACTCCGAAGTCACAGAGAAATACTATCACTCCTATAGTGAAAAAAGCATATGAGTTGTATTTTGGAAGTAAAGTAGAGGAGGGGAAAAGCTGGGCACCAGGTAAAATTTGTTGTAATTGTTCGCGAACTTTACGTGGTTGGCTTAATTACACTCACAAATCAATGCCCTTCGGAAACCCTGTAATATGGACAGAACACAAAGATCATATTACGGATTGTTACTTCTGTTTAACAAACATAGTGGATATAGTTCTAAATCAAATTTATAATTTTAATCTATATTTTATCCTGATGATCCTTCAGCCAAGAAACCTATGAGTCATGATTTTATACCAATTCCTAAGCCTCCTAAAGAATGGACAGTGGATGAAACAGAACCAAGCAGTGCTTCTCCAGATGACGAACCTGGATCCTCATATTCAAACACCGATCCAAATTTTCCTGATCCAAATATACCTCACTTTATTTCCCAATCCGAACTAAATGATCTAGTCAGAGACCTCAACCTTTCTAAAATTCAAGCGGAATTATTAGGTTCTCGTCTCAGAGGGTGGAATTTATTACAAGATGGTGTTAAGGTGTCATATCGGAAACGCCAACAATCATGGACACATTTTTTTCTGTTAGTAATGAGTTAACTTACTGCAATGATGTAGAAGGTCTTCCGCAAAAACTTTTAAGGAGTCACAACCCAAACGAGTGGAGACTATTTTTAGATTCATGTAAGAATAGTTTAAAAGAAGTACTGTTGCATAATGGGAATATATACCCATCAGTACCCCTTGCCTATTTTTCCACCATGAAGGAAACATATGAAAGTATGGATACAATATTAAAAGTGATAAATTATGAGAAATATGGTTGGCAGATATGCGGAGACCTCAAAATGATTGGTATACTGTTAGGCATGCAATCTGGGTTTACAAAATTTTGTTGCTTTCTTTGCGAATGGGACAGCCAGGCAGAAGATAAACATTACAACATTGTGGATTGGCTCATACGAAAAAACTTAAGTTCTGGAGAGAAGAGTGTTAGGAATCACCCTCTACTTGAAAAAGACAAGATTTTGTTACCACCGTTGCATATAAAGTTAGGGCTGACGAAGATTTTTGTTAAGGCTTTGGATAAACACGGTGAGTGAGGGTCTTGGGTACTTGAGAAAAACATTTCCTAAACTCAGTGATAGTAAGTTAAAAGAAGGCATATTTATTGGCCCGCAAATCCGTGAGATCATTCATGATGACAACTTTGTGGAATTGCTAACAGAAAAAGAGAAATGCGCATGGTTAGCCTTCAGACAAGTATGCTGTAATTTTCTTGGAAATGTGGAAACTGACAACTACAAGGAACTTGTTAAGAACTTGTTGAAGTGTTATCAGCGCATGGGGTGCAATATGTCCTTGAAAATTCAACTTTTTACATTCGCATTTGGACTTTTTCCCCCTTAACTTGGGCGCGGTGAGTGACGAATGCGGCGGAAGATTTCACCAGGATATTTCTGTCATGGAGAAACGGTATGCAGGAAAATCGGCACAGTACATGTTAGCAGACTATAGTTGGAACCTCAAGGAAGAGGTTTCTGGTGGCAGTTACAAACGGCAGAGTTCAAGAAAGAAATTTTGAAAATGCGAGTAAAAATGTGTTTTTTTCCTTTTTTTTTGCATGAAATTTCTTCATTGAACAGTCAAAATCGGTTCTATATATATTTTTTAATTTTTTTATATTTCATAGTTATTCACTTCAATATTTAAATCTTATTTCATGATCAAACAAACAAAAATAATTTCAAATTTCGATGTATTATTACAAAGGGAATTAAATTTTTATTAAAAACAAAAAATGAAAATCCATGGAAAACGATAGGTGATACAGCATTTCTACTATCAGATTTGGATTCAGCGGGGTCGAATTATAAATAATCACCTATTTTCGTTCAAAGGAGCAAAAAAAAGTTTGAATTTGTTCATCAGTGCTATCTTTTAGTAGGCAGAGGCGATCCTTAACATTCTGCACTTGAATCTCTGACGTTTAACCGGATTGCCAACCTCATGCAGCTTCATTGACGCTTCATTTTTTCGGCTTACTCTTGTGTTATCAGTTCAATAAATCTGAATATGCTGGAATACCGAGTTTAGCTTCGAGTGCCAGCCGTCCACGTTATGTTTCTGTCGTATATTATATGTCTAAATCGATTACATAGAAATAATAGCTAATATCTGTGTGTGAATCAGGTGGGTGACATCAAGGAGAGCTAGAGATGAATTAACAAAACAAAGCACGCTTCTTCCTGTTGAGAGGCCGTTAAATTTGCCTCATGTTAAATATTTCCCTTTCAACCAGTTTTGGCGAAAGGGGATATCCCGTTTCGCCTAAAATGGCGGCCAGGTCATAAATCACATTATATTGTGCCGATAAGCAATTGTGTTTATTTAAAATGGACAGAGATGTGTGCGCATCGGGATCAGATAGCTTTGCACCTCCCTCCCCTCCTGTTTTAAAATTCCTGTTTCGTGAATGTAATATTTGTAGCAATAATTGATGAATATTAGATCGTACAGAGATAGTTCATGCTCACGTACAGCTTAATGTGGCTAATAATTAGCCGTCGACTTGGCAACAGCGTCTCGTGAGGTTCTGGGTTTTATAATTAGGGTTGAATGCACCATGGAGGAAGCATTATCGTTGCGGGGGATTTGTCCGGAAATGTTATACTTTCCTCCATGCTCGGGGTTGAAGTTCCCATGACGAAAATACTCCACCGGCGAGAGAGCCATATCGTAAATCAATTGATTCAGATTGTCATCTTTCGCCGTAAAGTCCTGTGGGCAGCGAGTTTTGAGCCGTGGCTATTGTGGGCGGTGACCCATCACGCGCTGTGAGAGTATTTTGATCCCCACTTTGGTTTGTGTCTTGCTCGTTCAGGTAGCAGTGCGTGACGGGGTTCTCTGCCCCCCCCCCCCAACCCCCGGTTTTCTGTATTCCATGACTGCTCTGCGTCTATCGTCAGCATCAAATCTCCTCTCGGATCTTGAATATTGTTCCCCCTTCCCCCTCCCAAAGAAAACGCTGTCGAGCAGATTTTCAGTTCGTTTCCTGGTGGGTGCGTATGGAGGGATGGCCAAATCCGGATATCGGATAATTTTCGATCCGGATTTCAAATATCCGGATATTGGATTTTCTGGGATTATTCGGAGTAGGCTATCTGGATATCCGAATTATCCAGATGTCCAGATATTCGGATTATCCAAAATGTTCGGATATTCGGATTATCAAAAATATCCGAATCTTCGAATTATCCAAAATACCCGGATATTCGGATTATCCAAAATATTCGGTTATTCAATTTATCCAAAATGTCCGGATATTCGCATTATGAAAAATGACCGGATATTCGGATTATCCAAAATGCCCGGATATTCGGATTATCCAAAATGTCCGGATATTCGGATTACCCAAAATAGCCGGATATTCGGCTTGAGTTTGTGTGTTAAGTCCACTTTGTGCACAGTAAGGCTAATCGGGACTGGGTCTACGGTTTAAAGTGGGATCCGAACCACCTTGCCATGTGCCTCCACCGGGTAACCGGATATTCTGATTATCCAAAATGCCCGAATCTTCAGATTATCCAAAATGTCCGGATATTCGCATTATGAAAAATGACCGGATATTCGGATTATCCAAAATTCCCGAATATTCGGATTATCCGAAATTGCCGGATATTCGGATTATCTAAAATGTCCGGTTATCCGAATGTATGCATTATTCAACAAAATGGAACGAATAATTGCATTGTCATTTTTTTTACTCAACCAAAGACCAGAAGGGATGAGGGTGTTTGCCCCCACACCCCATTCTTCCTCTGGTGCTCTTGATTCAACATCAACAATTCGGGCATCATTCGCCTCGCTTTCGACATGTTTCAGCGATCAAATTTCGCGATCGCGTTGCAGTTTTGCCTTCCGGCATCATAACTATGATACCAGTGGTATCGGTTTGAATTTATTTACCGATACCGGCCGATATATTTCCGGCATTTTGATCTTCAGGGCTCTGCGAAATTGCCGCGCGACGCTTTCACGGAGTCGAATTATCCTAGAAATGTTGCAAAATTCGAAGTTTCTGTATATTTTTCATCATATTTGTGTAACTGATGTAATTCTTCAATATTTTAAATATTTTAAAGCAAAAATCTTTGCAAATAGATACATGTAATTAGAGTGGAATAATTACACATATTTTGAACATCTTTTAATTATTACAATTTTCAAGCATCGGTTGGAATCGGTGATAGCATTAGCATCGGTTTAAACTGGTATCGCCCCAACTCTAGTCAACAAGGTATCATGTCCATAATTTTGAGGATGGTGAAGCCTTGTGCGGGCTCAAGTACGACATCACATTTAAATATGCAACTGTAAATAATAGTTGAGCATAAACTTCACAAAAACACAATACTATACATACACACACAAACGCTCACAAGCTCCCTTTGCTTCTAGTATTTTGTATATATATATATATATCTTTATTTTATTTATTTCGCCTTATTTTCGAATTTTTGCATTTATTATTATAATTAACCTGTTCTAATACATTGCCGCACAGATAGATAGAAAAGTTGGTGTCGAAGACAAAATTCTTATAAAATGTTTGTTCCACCTGTCCAACAGATCAAAACTAGCAAATCCGTCTCTTCTCTTGTAGGATTGCATAGGGAAACCTGAGGGTCATCGAAGTGTCAACATCATGACTGCCAATTTGACCGTTTTCGTCCAAGTTCGGCCGCAATCTCTCTCTCCCCAGTCGATTACTGGAGGATACGCATGTGCGAATTCGTGTGGAAGTCGTAATCACGAGGGCGTGCCGCCATTTTTCATCATGGCCGTCTTCGCGCGGGACAAATTCCTTAACCCTAACCTTTGCGCTTACGAGGCACATGCTATTGCGTTTTGGAGGTGTCGAGGGGAGGGAATTTCCAATAGATAAACTGAATATTTACATTGAGGGCATCGCCTGATGACAGAGCGGTGCGTCGGGGGTCCGTAAGAGAACGGTTCGTTGTTGAGTTAACTTCCTGCCCAACAGTACGTGAGCCGAGTGTCGGACAATGGAGGTTCTTATACACGGAACGAAATGTCTTATCTGTCTTCTTTAGTACACGTGTGTGTGTGTGTGTGCGCACGGGGGAATGGTCTCTTTCGTGTTGCACGCTCAATTTAGTTCTGTTTGATCATAATTCTTAACGGAGAATTGGTTCCAGAATGTGGAGTGGGCTGGCTGCCTGTCTCAAGTTTTCACCACTTTTGAGTATCGAGTTTCCGGTGCAGGTTGCGTAAAATCTGTAATGTTAAAGCTTGTTCCTGTCACTGTTTTTTTTTGGCAATACACATACTGATTTATGCTCCTGAATTGCAGTTAACTAACTGGATGTTATCATTAAAGCAGGAACGGATACTCAAAAACAAGGTACACCTAGCACTAAAGATTTGGATCGTGTTCGGAGGCCGGGAAGAATTTTGACAACGGTTCCACTATCAATAAGGAGAGGGCGTTTTGATGCAGATGACATAGGCAGTTCATATGTTACACACATGTTAGTACTTCCTCTCTACTTTTTCACCTAGAGTAAAAGCCGAATCACACGGAACTGGATTTACAATAGGAATGCCCTACTTACCGCTGGGCTGCTCACCTGGCTGGAAATAATGGCTGCCAGTCTGCGAAGAATTATTTTTAGGTCTTCTTAAAAAAAAAATAGGAAATTTTTCATAATTTTTAGGTCATTCTATAAAAGTAAAGTTTCACATGCATCTAGTAGCGTGCCTATGAAGGCACATTTAGGAGATGTGGGGGTAAGGTTTAATTTTGGAGGTGATGTGATCAACATCACGCTCCGACCGCCTTTACCTCCCAGGGTTGCCCCCAGGTACTCATTGATTTGAGGCTGGGTGAGCCCCAAATCCACTTTATGCGGGGACAAGGCTGGAAAAATTCTGACCTTAGATCACCCATCCCTGGAATCGAACCCGGGTTTTCCGCGTGGCAGTCAGACGCCCTGCCGGCTAGACCACAGCAGCTCATAGTCCACTCGACAGGTCATTTTTTAAAAGAAAATCAGGTCATCAACTTCCGAGCCCTAGAAATAATATACCGTCCAAGAGCTTTGATGTCGTTCGCTTAGACACGTTCAATAATGCCTCCCCGCCAGACCACTCAGTGGCAGGAACTGTACCAGTATACAACTTTTTTGTCTACACTGGAAACTTCGGTCAAGAAATTAAAATTCATCTCTGGTCGGGGAAGAGCGAGCTTGCATAATCGATCCCCTCCCCCTTACCCCCCCCCCTCATGTGCCGCGGACTAATTTATAACATTGTCGAAAATAACACGAGTTTCACTTCCAGTCTGCCATTATCTCCGGAGGTATGATACGTCAATTGAGCGGCTGCAGCATACTTATTTGTCACGCCTCCCCCCCTTCCTCTTCCCATAGCCGGCAAGGGAAGTTCACAACTGCCGTGTTATTAGCTTCGTAACGGCGATCATACATATTGCATGAATAGCGGGGTCCGAAATGGCATCGCAAATGCATCGGCTACGACGGATGCGATATAGGAGGAACAGTAAGTACGTACTGAGGGTACCAATGATTCCAGAAATGCGCGTAATTTCAGCACACACGCAAACATATGAATGGAGGTATTTTGTTTTATTGGATTCCGATGGCAACAAAACTAAACAACTTGCATCAAGCCTGTAGGGTATACATTGTACTCGATACTGGCGCCTCACCGATGGCGTAGTGGTAAAGTCATTGCCTTGTAAGCAAGGTGTTCCTGAACGGATACCCAGTGGAGGCTCGATCACACTTTAAACTGTCAGTACAGTCCCGATTAAAGTAAACTACCTGTGCATAAAGTGCACTCAAAAACAAGCTCTAACAATTATTGGTTTAGATTTCACGGAAATTTTGATCTTTGTATTCCATGTAGTTTTCAACATAATACCGGGTTATCCATTTGGGTATGGATAAAATAAAACATTAATAGAAACGTAAGTGTGATAGTAGGAAAAGTTTCGTGTTGGTGTTTTCGTACGTGAAACATGGGAGTTTTAATGTAGTGTGTTGGCAACAATGAAGTTTGAACTGATTCGTCATTGATTTACGAACCAGCAACGGGCTAAATGTGTCCTTTGATATGCTAAGTGTGAGAGTGTTACACAAGACCAACGGGAATTTCTTCGTCAGTATGGTGTGCGTAAAGTACCGAAATACGATTCCATATTGTTGTGGTATCGAACATTTGAAGAAACACAGACATAATCACCCCAGAGATGTTACAACAGTCGTGGAATGGATTGAATCACCGTTATGAGTTGTGCAGAGTTCGCAATGGAGGCCATGCAGAAAACTGAAAACTGTATCAAACTTTTAGTAGTGTAGAAAAATAAAAATTCTCACCTTTCAGTCTTTTATATACAATATTTCAGGTTATTACATTTTACCAAAAAAATTTCACATTCATTTTATTTTATCCATACCCAAACGGATCACCCTGTATATCCCAAACTAGAGGGCTAATAAACAGTGTTAACTTAGTGACATTTTACTCTAGAAAACATTATAGACATGACATTATATTGAGATGTTCCTCGCCACAAAAAAATGGACTCTTGTTTCTTTGTGTCTAACACGTTTTCAGGCAGTGTATTCAATTATTGTCCAACTTTATATTTTTAATGTATAATTTATAATTATATATAATTTGAATCTACGCTGGCTGGAAAACATTCGATGTGCAAGATGAAATGCTGGCAGTAATTGTATGATATTTTTGTTAAATATACAAGAGCAGGATTCCAAATACAAAACGAACAGCTAAACATCTTAAACTTTAATTACCAAAAAGTGTTTTTTTTTTTTCAAACTAAAACCTAGGGATAAAATATCAATTCGCGGTGCAAGGACATTGCACTGGGTTTGTAATGTGGCCAGAAGGCATCGAAAGGTTAGACAGATATGTGAGAGAGGTTGTTGAGTGCTGCGTGTAGTGCGTGGAGGTCCTCCAAACCAGACATCTTGAAGTGTGCCTCCGCTCCTTGTGTTTTGAAAAGAAATTTGAGATCAGCAAGGGAGAGACCGTGGTCAGGCGAGGTGCTTGAATATTTATAATTTGCATTTGTGCGGATTCATGGAGATTCGAATGACGTACAGTTAGAAGCAAAAGTTGGTTGTACATTGAGACTAATATTAGTTCTTTTCCGAATTATTATATTGCATTGTTTCATCTAACAATTCGCTAACAAAATACGTGTTAGTAAGTGGCAATTAGCGACTTTAATAAGAACACACCAAATAAAATCTTTACTCGTAACTTTATAGCGATTACGATAAGATTGTAATTTGCTTTAATCAGCTGCCTATTGTAACCGGTATTCATTTGTGTTGACCTGACTGTCCATTTATCGTCCTATGTAGTAGATAGATTAGAAATATTTCACAGCTGATATTAAAGCTTATATTTAATCTAGATGTCGCACTATCCACTTGATAACAACTATAATAGAACGAAATGCAAAATCTGAAACTTGAAGGTCAACTAAAGAAATATGCGAATGCTTCTTTATATCTCGACAACCTATGTTAAAGTATCTTGACTGGGTAATGTATTACTTGTATATGTGTGTTTACATAGATAAAGCTAAGTGGATAGAGCGAAATTGCTACGTTGAAGTTACCCATGATTGGTTCTTTCGCCATGCACCATTTTCAAAATCAGAAATATTCTTCTTCTAGGGCCTCCCCGATTGCGCAGTGGTAGCGTCGTCGCCTTTTAATCAATGGGTCTCGGGTTCGACACCCAGTGGAAGCACATAGTGGTTCGGATTCCACTTTAAACTGTAGGTCCAATCCCGATTAGCCTTACTATGCACAAAGGGGACTTAAAACACCAATTCAATCCAATCCAAATATTCATCTTATAAGAATTTTATTCAAGTGATTCTACATGACTCCTTTGAGGAAGAACCCATCACTAACCTAACAGTTTCGACCCGTGTATATCAGTACAGCAGTGCAGAAGTGGGTTTCAGTTCAAATATAAGTCTGTATGAATTTGATAAACCCATATCAGGTCAGACAATTCTAATGAAATCTAAGTACCAATAAATAATGGAAATGGCAAAACTCTCGAGAGAACTGGGAGATTGATAAATAAAGCACGAAAAATACGTCTTTTTATTGTACTTTCTCTATATAATTCCGTCCGAATATATCATATATAATTTGCTCTCTTGAAATCGGTTACTTCTGAAATTAGCAGTTTTCTTCAGTTAATAAAGATTGTAATTAAATATGAAGTAGAGAACAGTCGCATCAAATATGCTCTTAACAAAGGAAATATGCTTAAATTATGCAATACATACGCCAATTTGTTGTGTTTTCCTTGTTGCTTGAATATAAGGATAGGGTGTTTGATTCAAATGACAAGTATTGATTTACTGTAGCACCCCTATCTGTTCCTTCACCTTTTAGTGTATGTATGTATGTTTTAATTAATTTCCTATCAAACGTACTAGGTATACATATCTAAATATGCATGACGAGTCGCTTACCTAATACATTCCATTATTAACGATTGCATTTCTTTATTTCCAGGTGAGTAAATCACATACTGTCGAGTTAATTCTGCTAATGGGTTCTTTCTGCACAAATGAAGTGAGTCGTGATTGGTAAGTAGAAATGTTACTTTTCTATTAGGTATGTCCCCCTCTACCATACAGATTTATTTTAAGCATATAACATGATGTCTGTTTTTAGTAGACTTTAGTTAGACTTTGCAGTCTTGTCCTCGTCTCGTGTGTGAGATGGCCTATCTCGTGCTCGTGTGTGGTTGAAAATGCCTGCCTCATTCTCGCTCCTGTTCAGATTGATAAACAGCCGTCTCGGTCTCATCTCGAGTAGTCACCGCACAAATTTTCAGAGCGTATGGAGATCATTAAAGGAAACAACTTTTCTTAACGAGGTTTTTTCTTATTGACACCTCCTAAAAAAAAAGAAAAAAAAACCTTCATCCTGAATGTATGCAACTACGCTAAACAGATTCACAGTTGCCACTAATGGATTCACTTTGCATGAACAAAATCGTTGTGTGAGAATGAGGAGCGTAACTTAATTACGCATTTCTGCAGTTTGTTTAAATAATCTCTTCTGAAGTCAGATAGACACATCTCCACTTCTAATCTTAGCAGTTAGGTGAAGTCATGTATCACAATTTATGGAATCTTAGAAGTATTCCTAAAAAAAAATACATTACTTACTCTCCTGTAAATTTTATAAATTGGGGTTACGTCCCTCTGGTTCTCAACTCGCACAGTAAAATTGAAGGGCATCGAAAGCCTTGGACGTTAATTCTCGCCTTATTTAATTTTTTTTACAGGTTTTCCTTGTTCTTAGTCTCGAAAGGTTTGGTCTCGATCTCGTTCTCGTCTCGATCTTCGAATTGTCATCCCTGATACGTGAAGAGAAGTCTTCGTAGTATATCTTCCTTTTTTGCAAGTATTTCGGTACCTAAACCTTAAGGAGATCGAAATTACAATTACTTTGCGTATGTAAGAATTAACTACAATAGGTTCCATGATAAGTTTTACGCAATCGACTGTAGTGTAGCAAAATTTATTGTAGTTCCGGCTCCGATATTGGAAGAGTAAATGCCAGTTGTGACACCTCTTGGCATTTGAGGCTGCAAATGTTCCTGAACCGATAAATAGACAACAATCACGACAAATTACGTGTCCCTTTTTTCTTCCCTTTCTTGGAGACAGCAGGTGCTGGAATTGTTGGGACTCAACTCACCTTGAACTTCCCGAACAATGGGGAGGATGTGCAGCGCTCAGCAGGTCCTCCAATTAATTCCTCAGGTTTTCACGAGTCGCTGACCACCCATGTGCTTGTCTTCTGGTGATACACGCCCGACAGGCACGGGTCCTTATCTTGGAGGTAGACTCCAAGGTTCCGAGACGCTGGTGTTGCCTCATGGTCACCACGAAGGAAGATGGCGTCCTTATTGATTAGTGCCAATTATGGAAACCGAGCTCTAAATATTGGCTTCATTTTTCATCTTTTTGCGTGGGCAGTTGGGTTCTTGAACTCCCAAACGAAACCGGAAGTGGCCAGAGCGTATTTGTTGTGACGCTATCTTGACCTGTTCATCTTTCCTGAGTCTGCGGGTAGCTTTTAAGTTACAAATCATCGGAACAAGGCGCTTTTGTCACTAGTAATTAATGTCCATATATTAGTTCGGGGAAAGCCAAATCTTCTAGTGTGATCAGCTCATGGGAAGTTTATATGCTGCTGTGTTGTGGTTAGCCGATCGATTGAGTTTGGTGCTGAAGAGAAAAGCTTCTGCTCCTCAAGACAAGGAATACAAATAGGTTTTGTTTCAACATTAGTCATCAGAGTTGTCGCTCTTTGTTAGCATTTTTTTCATGATGTTTTCTTTGATTAACGAAGCTACGCACGTACAATTATTGAGTTGGAAATCTCTCGTGTTCACATGTTGCCCATTCGATCTCCTTTGAGCAGGTAGCCATCGGTAAAGGATCTTGTAAAGAGTATACTCAGTGGTAGGCAAAATTTATACATAAATACAATCATATACGTGCAGGTCAGTATAAAAATATGAAATTAATACCGAATTGTAAGAACAAATAAACAAAGGTACTCTAAGACACGCACGTAGCAATAGAAACCTGCAAATATCGATGCTCGAAATAAGGCACTGTATAGTAGACATCCCGAGACAATTAACTGGCGTAAGAAGGAAAAAAACACATTGTTAAGCCTATTATGTATCACAACAAGCAAATTGCCAAGTATGTAAAGCTGCGGAGAGAAGTCTCGGACAGAAACAAATGGGGAAATGCAACAAAGAACACGTCATAAATCAGTACCAAAACCAGTGAGTGGCATTGGCTCGGTGTCGGCTCTGGTGGTAATTGATACAAAGTTTATCTTTATTTCTTCCTCTTTATCCTCTTTTTCTCTCTCACTCGCTTTCTGCCGGTCTTCGTTTCTTTCTCTTTGTCCAGCTCTTTCTTTCATTCTCTTTCTTCCACTGTTTCTTTCCGTTTCTTTATTTGTTTCTACTCTGTTTATCTCTTTCTCTGTTTGTTCATCTTCTCTTTGTCTTTTCTTTCTCTATCACTTTGTCCCATTATTTCTGTTTCTTTCTTTCAATTATTATCTCTCTGCCTCTCTACTGTAAATGATACTGAAAATGTCATGCGTGGGCAGGAGGGTGGGCTAAGATGGTGGCGACGCCCCTGACGCATTACTTCTATATATTTGAGCCCGACCCTGTGGCCGAGCGGTTAGCACATCGCGCTGCGACGCCAAGGGTCCCGGGTTCGAATCCCGGTCGGGTTTGGTTGTTTGTGAATGTCCATTCATCAATTTCATCATTTCATCACTCATCCCCATCTTCGCAAATTAGCCAAGAGGCACAAAACGCGAAGTAAAATAAACTAAATCAATCAATCAATCATTCTATATATTTGAACTTATATGTGCGAGCCGTTGGCTGTACGCACTGCATGTTGATTCACATTGGCTATTCTTTTGACACATGTTTGAAAATATGAAACAAAAACAAACAAACATATATATATTGCACAATGCTGGTTCCACAGTCCACGTATTATAAGCTAAGGTTACTTTGTGTGGTTTCTTCACTCTTATCGGTATCCGCTATCGCCTTTCCTCGTCGTTCTCTCACTTCCCACAAATATCTCCTTACATAAATACGAAGACTCAAGTGACGACGAAAGAAGTAAAGATGAAAAACATGAACTGAACAGAGGAATGAGTGTTTGAGCAAACCAACCGTATTGAACACTTAAGAAGAAATTGTAGAAACTCTGATATCTAACAGAACTGAAATTCCGAACAATTTGCATATGAAACCGGAAATTCCATTGCGACTTTTCCATAAACAATTTGTCCGGTTTGATTTTGGGTACTAAGTAAGAACATGCCCTGCATAGTCGTGCATGTATACACCAGACCACCAGGGAAGAGGAAGCTCATGTAGGAAACGTGGTTAGAACTCTAATTCCTTTTCTCTACAGTGACTTAAATGAGTTTTTCACCCCGCAGAGTAGCAGATAATCCAGCAGCATGGTAGTACCTCAGGTGCACATGGCAGCTTCCATCTGTAATCCGATTTGGTCGAGACCAGCGCGACAATTCTTTCTCAACACCTGCTTTGCAGTCGAGAGCCAATCTTTGTCGCGCTTTACCACAGGCATCCCTGCAACCAGAAGGTAAGTTTTGCTCGTGTTACTGTGGGAAAAAGAGACTGGAAGCACGCGGCGAATATTAAGCAGATGGCAAGGACTCAAGCAAGGACGAACTTTAGTAACCTGGAGGACGTTCCACTTTTCAGCCAACATGTAGTTATTTTCTTTTTCCTTCGCTCTTTCCACAACTCCTCCTTTCTCCGGCCGTAACTCTTTTGTTCCCAGATCTGCACGAAACACCCAACAAAACAATCCTCGCTTCGTCTTGTTATTCACAAATAGTAATGAGGTTATATCACTCCCCTCCCCTCAATTCGCTCCCCACGGTAGTAATTTCAGACTTGGAAGTCTTATTGTGCCTTTGCGGCTTGGGTCCATATATGTGCATCGTAACAGTGAAGTGTCACGTATTGAATTAGGCACCGAGCGAGATCTTGTATAAAAAAAGCGACGCTCCGGGCTAGCCGAAAATTGCCAAGCCTGTGAAACTGCATTCCCGAGAAGAATTTTTCCTTCCTCGGCATTTTGATCGGCGTTCCCCTATCATCGTTAATGCCAATTTAGCAGAAGATGAGACTTTATTCACGCCTAATTGTACAAATGTGGTGATGATGTGACTCCTGGATTCTTTTCTTTCCTTCTTGACGAGAGGCGAAGCGAATTGACGAAACTGAGAACAGCCAGCTCGTGCTGAAATGTCCCAATCGCAGCTGTAAAATTTCCCTTCTTGCCTGATATTTTTCCTGTATTCTTTGCGCAAGAGCCAGGCTCATAAAAAAGTTACAACTCTCATGTAATACATGAAAGAACTTTGCCAGATTCGGAAAAGAAGCGCAAGAAAGATTTATGAAACATCATATTCTTGACGTACAGTCACGGAACACTTCTGGATTGTAAAGATTCCATTAGAAGACAATCGGATCATTGCAACCCAGAAGTGTCCGTGACTGTACAAAAACTACTAGACACCATTGATATCATAACCCTTTGAGCGATGTGTAGTCGGCGTATCGAGTCCCATTGCTGCTGTTATCGTGTTACTACACGGGCCGGGGGGGGGGGGGGCTCTCTGGCGGAGTGGTTGGCATAGCGCCGTGCGACGCTAGGGGTCACAGGTTCGAATTCCTGCCTGGGCGTGGGTGTTCTTTGTGAGTGTCCCTTCTTCTATTTCATCATATCATCACTCATTCCCATCTTCGCAAAATATCCAAAACTGGCACAAAAAGCGAAGTGAAATAAAGCAAATCAATCAATCTATTTCATCATATCATCACTCATCCTCCTCTTCGCGAGTAGCCAAATAAGAGGACGATATTCCTTCAATTGTTGCAGATCCGGGTACAAAACTTGGTGTAGTGCATTATGTAAATTCCAGCCATCAACACTTCAAACCTTCGAAATTCTTTGTGGGCTACAATGCAATTGAATTGATGGTGATAGGAAAGATCCTGATTGCTAGGATCTCGTAATTGTGTGTATAAGAATGAATGAGGAACTGAAGAAAATTGATTCGGCTATTTAAATAAGAAGCTTAATGAAAAGTTTAAGTGAATTACAGGTATGTAGGCAGCTCAAGAGCCCTGCCCTCACTTCAAGACATGTGATAATTTAGAACTTATTTGCTTTGAACGGACTTCAACGTTCATAAAATCGTACGCCTTCGTAGATATTTTTTGTGTGTAGGTGTGATGCAATCGACCTTCTTACCATGAATTTCGATGGAACCTTGCTTTTCTCCAAACTCTTACCTTGCTCTTCTTTGCCTGTCTTCCTTGTCCATTGCCACATATACGTACTCTTACTCCGTGTAGCCTTTTAATTATAAATTTTTTTTTATACGGCACCGTGTTTCAAAGTAGATTGGCCAGCACGGCTCGGCCTACATGATATTTTTTCTTCTTAAACATTAACTGCAATCACCAAAATATGTCCTCCTACATAAAGTAGAGTATTTGCCAAACAATGAATGGATGTTATGTCCCCAAAAAGTGGATCCGTCATTATGTAAAACCCTGACCCACTAAGGGCAAGGGGTATCCCAGTCTTCACGCAGTATGGTGTAAGTATACAGGGTCTGTATAAAAAGTAATGAGACCAATTTTTTTTTGGCGCGACTGTGCGTCGCAGCGCGCTCGCTCCAGGTGGGTTCGATGGAGGGGAAGTAAGCTTCAAAACGCACCTAGCGTCAGTCGCCTACGAGCTTCGGTGCGGTTCGTATCGTGGTTTAAGTGGACCCCTGTCTATAGGCTGGGTCGAAGCTTAAAAAGGCAACGTGCCATCGAACAGCGCTACGTCATTAAATTCTGTGTGGGACTCGGAAAATCGGCTATGGAGATGTTGGCCATGATCCAGCAAGTGTTCGGGAGTGAAAGCCTATCAAAAGATGCTGTTCAAAGACGGTCAAGAGAGTGTGGAAGACGAACCCCGCGCAGGACGCCCGTCCACGAGCAGAACCGAGGACAATGTGCAACGTGTGCGTGATGTGTTGAACTCAGACCGACGGTTAAGTGTTAGAATGATTGCAGACCGCGTAGGAATTGATAAAATGACTGTGCACACCATCATTACCGAGGATTTCCAGATGAGAGAAAACTGTGCCAAATGGAGACTGCACCAAGCCACACCTGCTTCGTGGTCAACGACTACCTGGCTCGGAACGGCATCACAACGCTTCCCCAGCCCCCCTACAGTCCCGATCTGGCCCCGGCGGACTTTTTCCTGTTCCCCGAGTGAAGACAGCCCTCAACGGACACCACCATGGAACCGTAGCAGACGTCAAAGCGGCTTCGACACGCTGCTTGAAGGACATTCCGGAAAAGGGCTTCCAGGGCGCCTTCGAAGCGTGGAAAACTCGTTGGCAGAAGTGTGTCGACGCCCAATGGTCCTCTTTTGAAGCATTTTAATGATTTTTAGCGATAACTTCAATACATTTTTTCCCCGAATTTGGTCTCATTACTTTTTATACAGACCCTGTATGTTGAGAATTAACAGGGTCAATATTCTTCGCTAAGGTAGAAGCTGGTGATTTTCCTGTTTCGAAATTTGTTATTTAATATGTTACTATGATTACTCTATTCTCCATTCAAAATAAGTCAGAATCGTCTAAATGTAATGCGCTGTAGATACAAACCGGTGTTTTTAATCTTGTTTCTTTAGTTTGGGAGACAATCTTCTTCTGTGTTTCCCTGTCTTTAACCATGGTCTTCTCTCGTTTCCAAATTTGTAGTATGACCAACTATGACATACATTGTCTCGCTGCAAAAACGTTCGCTGCAAACAGATGTAATTAAGAACAACAACTTTTCTCAATCAGTTTATTACACAGTGGTTCGGATCCCATTTAAATTGTAGGTCGAGTTCTGATTAGCCTTACTGTGCATAAAGTGGACTTAAAAACTCGGACTCAGACTCAATTACTTTATTCTGTTGGACGCCTCGTTTCGACGCTACGAATCTTTGAAAACGGAATTTTATCCGGAATGCATGCATATTTGTAAAATACGGTACTTCATTTTTTTAAATTAAATTTTTCTGTAAGGTCATGGGTTGGATACCATGCGACATTGGCGGCGATTAAGGAGGCGAGGGAGACAGTTGCCCCACTTTTTGCTACTTTTGCCCCCGCATAAACCTTATGTATAAAGTGAAAGTAAACTATCTTTGCCCCCATCAGTAGTGGTTTTGGGTCCCATTTTAAACGGTAGGTTCAGTCCTGATTAGCCTATGTGAGCATAAATTACACGTACAACAAAACTTCAAACCCCAAGACTCGAATAAATATCCCCCAACTTAACAATTTCCACGTCAAGGGCTGCCCTCCTTCCCCGGTCTTCCTAGAAGGAAAAAAATGGCGAATTTCCTCAAGAGGAAAAGAAGTTGATACTCAACAGGTGTCCGTCTCAAAGATAAATTCCATTGTAACCTGATCCTGTAACTGAATACGAGCAGAGGTGCTTGAGGTAGAAAGCCCAGCCATCATTATTTTTACTGACGACGGTTCACAAGCTGCTGAAGAGCTTGACAATGACTAAAAGAAAAAGTTTTCTCGCGGATGACCTTGACAGCCATTTCCACTTTTCTCTCACAATTAAATTTTCTTTAGAAGGTATTCAAATTTACATAATTTATGTCGTGCCGTCCTCGTCCAATGACTGTAAATTGGTTCGCATGGATACATATCGAGAAAGCGTTCGGGCATAACTTATCGAAGGAGGCCCCTCACCAAAAGAGTAATGAAGCAACCCTAAGACAACACTTCACTTTTTTCGTCCAGTGTAACGTTCACGTTTGTATAATTTTAACACCTGTTAGATTTCTCATCGATCAGTTACATAACTGTTTATTCCCTTGACCTCGTGATGATTCATTTTTTCCCCTAGAAAATGGGAAATCATTACGCCTGTGCATGTCATTGTTTTTTGGACGAAATTGGTAGTTCAGGAATTCAGTTGTTTAAGTTTCCGTTTTTGAAGTCCTGCGTGAGAATCTGCGGTCGTGTTGTTTGAGTATTCTTTATTAAGAAAATTGCCATTTACATACTGTTATTGTTGAAAAAGGATCCCACTGTTGCAGGAAGTACAACCGTATTTTGATTCGTTTGTATTCTAACGAAAACCAACTGGCGCCTCGGGATTTTTTTTCTAAGTTTGTTGAGTTCAGTTTATGTCCAGATGGGCTAAATGGGACTGGACCTATAGTTAAAGCTTCTGTACAATGTATCTCCACTGGGGATCTAACCCGGGACAGCATTACCACTATATTATCAGGGGACCGCACTGCTGCCTATGTGTCCAGTACGTTGATTGGTCGGCATTCGATCAACCCACTGAAGTTCCCAGATTCGATTGATTCATAGATTGATTTGGTTTATATTATTTCGCTTTTCTGCAACTTTTGACTAATTGCGAAGATGAGGATGAGTGATGATATGATGAAATTGATGGAGGAACACCAAGAAAGAACATCCATGCCCAGGCTAGAATTCGAAACGGGTTAAAGTTTTGAATGCCACCCACCAATATTGAAATGTTTTACCTACCAGGCCTATGCTTTAATTCTCAGACAAATCTGTGATCTTATATTGTTTATTAAGTGTTTAAATTGAGTATAAGAGATTATTTGTTAGTGCAGATGTTTAAAGAAACAAAAATAGTACAAATACTTCCCGTGTTATAATTTTATCGTACTTTTCATAGTTAACTTTACTTTTTTTATTTAAAAGAGGTTTTTGTAACAAAATTTTGCATTAGACCTTACATTGTTTCATATGAGTACCCCATTTTCCCAACCGATTGACCAAAACAGGGACATTGCATATTTTCCCGAAAATATGTTTTCTGCCTCTTCTAATGTCTTGTTTACACAAGCCACCTGTTTTCGTAATAGTCTAAGACCTACTCAGAAAAGAAAAGTTTTGTCACATTTTTTTTTCATTGATAACTTTGCCTTTGGTAGGCCAAAATATGTTAGTGTCCTCATTTTGGACTACTCTCCCCTACTGCAAGTTTTATGTAACTTCTAACAGTGTAGATTGGAAACTAGTTTTTGCATCATTGTAGACAGGACTATTCTGCTCACCTGACATGCAAGACACTCCTCTTTACAACCTTATAGTTTTGCAATTCTTTTAACATTTGCCGAAGAGAAGAAAGCAGCTATTACGGTCGGTATGCATTTCCTAAGAACATTCACTTGCATTCGTGATTGAAGGTATTCTTCTCAATAGCTTCTGGGAATAGCATGGATCATTGCTTGCCTCTTTCCAGCGAACATTTTGTAAAGCTCCGAGTGCAGTTGTTTACTGCTACGTATATGCATGGATGTCCTCAAGATTTCTTCCAGGGAGGGGCAAGCAGGATATTTTGTCTGGGTGGGGGTAAGACGAGTCACATTTTCTCCCATAATATTGTTGTCTCCCCAAACAAAATATGCTTCAGTTTGAAGCCATCATTTTCCTGGAACGCAATCTCAATAATGAACATATATTAACTGAAATGAAATTATATGTGTGAAACATATAATTTTTGGTTGACTTTCATTTTTCAGGGAGGACCATGACCCCACTTACTCCCCTTCCGGATGTCCATGGCTATACGTGCATGCTTCTTACATACTGAAGCTGCTATATTGCCGTTAGCCATTAGAAGTTCTAATCAAGTGCATTTATTAGGTCACTCATGCCTTGGTGTACACAAAACAACGTGGGGACAGTAGTAAATGGCTCGTAAGACAATAAGAACGGAACGGATATTTACGTAAAGTCATTTCGACTACCTTTTAAGGAATTAGTTGTTGAATGGTGATGCTACTTTTTAAGGAATGTTTAGTTAATTGTACTGCGGACTTTGTTTATTTCAGTATAGGACAAGGAACATTCGCCAAGTATGAAGGTATACAGTCACCAGCAATAAAAATGGGACACCTAGATCCTGAAATACTCGCTTCCCTGCAAAGCCTTATGTGTGCTGCCTAACTCTACGGCGCTGGTAGAAGTTGACATTGAAAATTTGGTATTAAAATCAACTTATTGCCGTATTTTAATGTGATTTGTTTGTTTCATTCAGGCAGGTGTAACTTATTTTTTGATTTACCCTCGAAATCAGTCCTAGTCAGTTCACGAATTGCTGTTTTTGTTTGGGAGAGGGAGATGCGACACACTCCTGGATTGAGGCATCTTAGTAACGCGAGATGTATTTATTGCGTATCGACATCCCTATTTTTAAAAACCAAGTCACCGATTTCGCGGAACTTGCGAAGAATGTTCCTGCAACCTACTCATTTCGCTTAATAATGGCGGTTCCCTCCTCGGCGGCAATGCCTTTTTATATTTACCCGTTTTGCTATTTACGTGCATTCGTCAACGCACCGCAGGGTACACGTACTGGCACAGCCAGTCGTTAATTGTTGCGAAGGCTTTGTTGCATGCATCTTATCATTTCCACCACGCAAGCCACTCGCCGGGATCTCAATGTCATTGAACGTCCTTGGCTCCAGGGGAGTTGTGGTTGGTTATCCACCTGCTGGACTTTGGATTTCCAGAGTTCAAAAACCCGAACGTTTTCTTTCTCTCTTTCTGCATTTCGTTGACACTAATGTGCTGCGACTACACCTTTTGAAAGCATGATGAGCGGGGAAGTTCGGATATAAAGTCAAGGATGTCGCATTGCTGAATGAAGTGATGTTTTACCTTCCGAAAACAAGAACTACCGGCCATGACCAGCGTTGCCAACGTACACTGGGTAGGGTAGCTTCCCAGGCGACCTTGTAAAATTAAGACTAGGCAGAGCTCTGCTAAATTGATGTGCAATGTCCAGGAATCTCAGTCCCGTTCCACTTGTTTGGTATGGTATTTGAAAAGAATGCCTAAACCAAATTGAGTATGCAATTTCTTTATGCATACCTCACTTCTTCTAACCCACCATATCATATAAAACTTATCGAGAATGTTGGTATTTTAACATAGAACTAGGAAGTCGCGTCGGTCTAGTCGGAAGGGCGTCTGATTTGATTTATTTTACTTCGCTTCTTGTTGCCACTTTTTGGCTAATTTGCGAGGATGGGGCTGAGTGATGATATGTTGAAATTGATGAATAGACATCACAAACGTAGTTAGGCGTCTGACTTCCACGCGGGAGACCCGGGTTCGATTACCGAGGTCAGTGATCTAGTGGGTGCATAAAGTGGCTCTGGGACTCACCCAGCCACAAATCAATGGGAGCAGCACCCTCGGGGTGGTAGTAAAGGCGGCCGGAGCGTGTTGCTGATCACATCACCTCCAAAATGTCCTAGATCGAGAATGTATGGGGCTCTACCACCACATCCCCTAAATGTGCCTTCATGACACGGTGCTATATGCACGGCGAACTTTACCTTTACCTTACCACATAGAACTAAGCCCTTAAAACTAGTATAACTCATAGATAAGTTATATATTTACTTTGTAACCTGTGGTGCAACAGCCGTGAAGGCCAAGGCCTATCTACCGACTGCCGGCCTCACTCCAACATGCCACAGCAGAGGTGGGCGATCATCCAACCAGTTGCAGGGTGATGTGGTCAGCACTACGAACCCCAGTCCTTGTTGTATGTTTCTATATTTACTTTGTAGTAATTACAAACCCAATCCATTAATGGAAATTGTGAGCCTGTGGTTCGTGGTTGCTTATCTTAAGGGGGGAGGGACAATTTCCCCTGGGTCCTTCTCTCTTCGGCAGCTGCCGATCACTGTTGCCAGCTTCGCTCTTTTGGAGCCAGATCTGGCTCTTTCGTGCACTCGTTTGGCTGTGAGCTGTGGCACCCGCTCCTTGCCCCGCTGTGAATTCATCACTGGTTCCGGCTTACATAGACAACTTCTGTCATAAGTATACATTTTACACGTGACGTGATATTGTTATATTGGCTGCATCGCCCCACCCCCTCTTACATCCCCAGCTACTTTTCTTTATAGTGCCTTGGCTGACGTGAAGAGGACGTAATATTGCTATCCCAGAATACTTTATTTTCGATTTCATACTACCATCGATGGGTTATTGAGATGGGTGATGCCGCCGGATCTAGACGGTGAAAACTAAGAATAAATTGCCATCACTTTAAAGGTAACGGTAATAACAACGCCCCCTCACCCACACCCCCACTCATTTGACACCTAAAATTACCCCAGGAGGCACCCAGTTTCATAAATCTAGGTCCTTGAAAGTATTTACTCCATTTACGGTGAAATTTAGCTCTTTTATGCGCATCAGGTTTGGTAACACTGCCAGGATGGCCATGGAGGCAAGGAAGTATTATTTTATTTGTTCTCTTGGGAATATCATACTTCCGATGGCATAGAAAAAGATATCAACGGAAGAAGGACAGACTGAAGTAATAATTGACAGGCGGAAAAGTCGAAACTTCCATTTCATTAGCCATAACTTGAATTTGAAGTTGTCTCTCCATAAGGAATACATGGGTTTCTGAAATCCTTATTCATCATATTTTTCAAACATCGTATCTAGCTTAATAATCAACTTTAAAAAACACTTTCAAATGCAACATATGGATAAATTCATACTCTATTCAACACCGCCCGACCCTGTGGCCGAGTGGTTAGCACATCGCGCTGCGACGTCAAGGGTCCCGGGTTCGAATCCCGGTCGGGCTTAGTTGTTTGTGAATGTCCATTCATCAATTTCATCATTTCATCACTCATCCCCATCTTCGCAAATTAGCCAAGAGGCACAAAACGCGAAGTAAAATAAACTAAATCAATCAATCAATCTATTCAACACCAGCTTTTTCTCCTCAGTAGCATTGCCCATTCGAACTATATTGAAGTAAATGCACAACTGGTGCGAAATTGTCCCTCATCCCCTTAAGGATAAAATTACGTTTTTCGAGGGTTCGTAGCGTCGAAACGACGCATTAAACAGAAAAACTTTGGAAAAAACTATTTGCTTTAATGACCTCTATACGCTGTGAAACTTTGTGTGGTGACACCCTTTGTACGTTGTTTTATACAATATAATTGTAGACGAGAACGAAACGTGTGTTATAAATCGAGACGAGACCGGAAACGCTGCAAGCATTTATAACTCGAGACTGTAGTCTTGCCTTGTCACAATACTATTCCTGCCCTCCAAGTACGCTAATTCCAGAGTCTATACCGTACGCTAAAAATATACTATTGGAGTGTACCAATATTTAAGTGTTCTATGATCTCATTCCGCTAAAGCAAAAGCATATGATGAAGGCAGTTCTTTGGAAAAAAATAATAATACATATATTACTAAGACTAACAAACAGTTGTCAACCTACACAAACACAATATGCAAGAAAGCGTTCGACTTATTATCATAAGCCTCATCTGTATCATAGGGGTAATTCCATGACGTTATAGTCCAGAGGTTGATCCCTGGCGGGGGGGGGGGGAGATTTCACAGTGGTTCGTATCCCATTCAGTGCTCGGCCGGCGCCCGTGGCGGAGTTGTTGTCACATCGCGCTACGACGCCAAATCCCGGCCTGGGCATGTATGTGAGTGTCCATTCATCAATTTCATCATATCATCACTCATCCCCATCTTTGCAAATTAGCCAAGAGTGGCACAAAAAGCGAAGTAAAATGATACAAATCAATCAAACCATTCAGTGCTCGGAGGAATTTATCCCCGCTGTTAAGAAAATTTTCACAAGGGATCCCCCCCCCCCCCCACCTACTGCATTGTCTCCATGTTAATCTATACAAGCATCCCCCGACATATCCGTAAACTTGACAAAGCATCTTCCCAGCTAGGAATTTCCACTTCGAGCATATTTATGGAGTCCCCGATGGCGCAGTGGTAGCGTCGTCGCCTTGTAATCAAGGTGTCCCGGGTTCGATACTCGGTAGCGGCACATAGTTGTTCGGATGCTGCTTTAAACTGAGGTCCAGTCCCGATTAGCCTTACTGTGCACAAAGTGGACTTAAAACACCAAATCAATGAATCAATCGATCACATTTACAACTCGAGGCTGTAGAGTCTGATCCCACGAATAGTAGAACCAACCTCGATTTGAAATGAAAAGAAACTTCGACAAAAAATAACCGAAGTACACTCCATAATTTGAAAGTTGTCTGACCTGTGACGTCATTTTTCAGCTGTTCGGGAAAAAGCCGTTAAGTATAAAGAAAATGTAATTTTACAGCAGTTATTTATGTTTATTCTTTTAATAGCAAACATTACAGACATTCTACATGTTGGATCATCACTGTTTAGAATCTTTACACATGCTCAGTCAGGCACGTAGCTAGGGGGAGGGCTCAGGGGGCTGAAGCCTCCCTCGAAATCCGACAAATATCTAATTTAAATAGTGTATAGTGATAATTATTTTACTTAGCAGAATTAAACATCTGTATAATAAGTTGTAATATACCGAGAAATTCATCTTAAAGGCTTCTAAGCAACCCAGCTTTTCGCCTTTAGATGGTGGCTGCTGGTAAGAAATTAGCCCCCCGAAATAAAATTCTGGCTGCGGGCCTGTGCCCAGTGTAAAATTTTACATATAATATTTTCCTTACTTGATTCAGCGTGACATAAGTGAAAGCAATACAAAATAGAAGTTTGTGCATTATAATGGTTTAACGCATAATAGCTCATTCGTTTCTGAAGGTAACAGTACTTTCAAAATCCCCACAACTAGTACACACACAAACACATAAGTCCAGAGACTCACTGAAAGGTTGGTAACACTGACCATGACGGATACGTGAAGCAAGTCCATCCCCGCAGGATGGCCGGTTTGTGCTTTTTTTTCTCGTTTTAGTTCTTCCTCGACTGGAGATGGCCATTGCCACAGCATGCTGATTTATTGTGCCACTCGTTGTATGTCCATTGAATGTTGCTTTATTCGATGCATTGTAGCATCTGCGACACGCACTTGAATGCGTTCTTCTTCTGTGATTGCACCTGAAGTCATAATTCAGCGGATGAAAACTTTATCTTTGGGAGCAAGTTTCCTCTGTGCTTGGCTGGGAATGGCGGAAGGTTTGCCTGTAAATGTCTTGCTTGTCCTTAAAGGTATGAAAACACACGCGCACAAACAGTGGCGTATTTTCCAGTGTCTTGAAACTTGTTTTTTTTTAAGTTAATGAATTAATACTTAACCTGAAAAATAATTAAGTTACTGCATTCTATATAAGATAAGATATAAGTAATATTGTTTCATGCATGAATTGCATGATTATTGAATGATAACTAACTCTCTAGCCTTCTTAAACCTGAAGGTTTGTGGCTTCAGCAACACAGGCCTTCGATCTGTCTCTACCCTGACAAGATCTATACACTCTTTTCCATCCCTACCGATTTACTTTAGGTCCATCTCAACGTTTTCCCTTCGTCTTCGTCTTCCTACTGGTCTCTTACCATCCGATTCCCCAACTATCCGATTCCTCTCGGACCTCCCCTATGGCGCAGTGGTAGCGTCATTGCCTTGGAATCAAGGGGTCCCGGGTTCGATACCCGGTGGAGGCACAAGTGGTTCGGATCCCACTTTAAACTGTAGGTCCAGTCCCGATTAGCCTTACTGTGCATAAAGTGGACTTAAATCAGCAACTCAAACCAAACCTTCTTTCCTCTCCTATTCGTGCCACATGGCCTGCCCACCTAAGTCTTCTTGATTTAATCATTCTAATATTATTTGGACAGTGATACAAATTATGTAATTCTAAATTATGTAATCTCTACTCACCTGTGTCCTCAACTTTTTTTGGTCCAAATAGTATGTTTCTAAGAATTTTATTTTCAAATACTCTTAATTTATGTTCCTCATTGAAACGTATTTAGTTAGGTCGTAAGGAAGAAAATATGAAAATCCAGTACCAGTATGTTGTAAAACTACTGAAATTATGTATTATTTGCAATTACTGTCTCTTGTAGTTTATTATTTTTTTTACTGGGGATGCCTAAATCTGCGTAAAGTTTTACCAGAATAATTGACCAGCCAAAAAGCAAAAAAGACCAAAAGAGAAAAGAAAACTTTTACCTGCAGGCAACCTTGCTAAGTCAATTAGTCATAGGTTAGAAATACTAGGGTGATGCCACTAAAAAATTTTACCTTCAAGGTGGATAAAAATCATGATTTTTAATTTAAAAAACAAAAAAAAATTATGATTTTTTAAAAGATTTAAATCGAATTTTTTATTTAAATCGATTTTTTTTATTTAAATCGATTTTTTTTAAACCACGCTTAAAAATGCTTGTATAGGTTTTGGCACCATACATATAGTATATATTTTTTTAAAGAAAGCCTTTTTGTAGTAAATGGCCCTGTAAAATATTAGAACAGTTTGATTAAGCAATTTAAGAATTATATGTAAATGTACATTTATCTGTTTCTCATACTTTATATATGAACCTACTATGGAAATGTCTGTTGAGTGTGTTAGTGAAACTGTAATAATTTCAGGAACTTTTCTTCCAATGAAAATAAAATATTCTGGATGTAATTGTGGCTTAAAAGAAAATTTATAGTCTTTGTTGCTGAATTTTGGCAATTTCTTTAATGATAGTTTGGAAAATATCAACTGCCATGTTTATTTAGAATTTAATGATAATTACTCTATTTACGGTTTAACATGATTAGTATTTTGTATATTTTTCTAGACAAAATGTTTGCTATCTTTGCTCATAAAAATTATTGACGTTTATTTCAAGATAAATTTACGTAAATGATTACAAAATTGATGTACTATCACCAAATGTGATTTTGATATGTACAAAATCTTTATGTACATTATTCTGTAAATTATTTATTTAAAGTGATTTAACTCAACCTGATTTATATCAATCCACCTTGCTTGAAGGCCATTTCAAGATCATTTTGTAGCCCAAAGTATGGTAATGTAATATATCATAATTAAAGTATGAAAGAGACAAACGGTTTGATACTAGTTTTTAGGTCAGAATATTGATCTCAGAAGTAGCTCATGCAGGTCAAAATCCACCCAAGTATTTCTGTCAGACCTTTGGCCGATTGGTTAAGAATTGGTGCCGATTATTAACGTTCCATGCAAGTAAAAGTCATAATTGTTGTCTTTGGCTGGTTTACTAATTTGCAATGTGGATATCCAGATTTGCAAAATATTCGGATACAGTATAATTTGAAATTTTGACATCCGCCATTCGGATTTCATTTTTATGTAGAAGCATACAATTTTTTATGATGAGGGCAACGTCCACAGTGTTGAGGACTGCACCCCTGTCGACTATCTACTCTTGACACGTTCCACTATCCTTTTACCCAGAGTCTATGATTCACTTTCGAAAATAAGACCTAACAAGAGCAAAATAATAGAGACATTTCCGTCGTGTGACAGCGGAAAATTGCCAAGTTATTTCAGCCAAGAGTGGAAGTTCTTCTAGGGGGTCCTCCCGGATGTTCCTGAACATTGTTATCATCAATCATTCGTTCTTGGTACATTGTGATAGGCATGCTATTCGCAACATCGCCCTTAAACGGCCAGTGGTAGAAGTGCGACCTTTGTTACAATTTATCACTCCGTGACGCCTTCATCAAGCACTGGAAACATTGAAATTTTCCGTGGCAGGATTTTGAAGTGGATGAGATCCAAGAAGGTGGTCGTTCAACGGGAAAGCTTCTCCATTATTCTAGTTTTTGATCGTCTCAAAATGCATAAGATCAAGGTTTTGAATTGGATTGATGTTTTGAGTCCACTTTATGCACAGGCTGGCTCATTGGGACTGGACCTACTGGGCAATGTACCTCCACCAGGGATCAGCCCATTGATTAAACTTGATTAGTAGAAATAATTATATTCATGGTTACAGTTGTTATTTCACAGTAATAATCATCATAAACTAATAAAAAATAAACCAATTTTATACCAAAATGTATTAATTATTATTATTATTATTTTTATAATAATATTTTGTAATTGGGGAGTCTTTGCTACGCCATACACCAGATGAAAAAACATCCAAAAAGAAAAACTGATTACCTTTATTTTTTTACATTTCATACAGTTTGATTCATTGATTGAGTTGGTGTTTTAAGTCCACTTTATGCACAGTAAGGCTAATCAGGACTGGACCTACAGTTTAAAGTGGGATCCGAACCACTTGCGCTTCCACCGGGTAACGAACCCGAAACCCCTTGATTACAAGACGAGGACGCTACCACTGCGCCATCGGGGAGGCCCAACATACATTTCATACAGTTTTCGTATTGCAATTCACAGTAATTCACATCAAATCAAGGTCGATACACTTTTGGTCAATTGACACAATCAAATATGAAATTGTTTGCTTTGGATCCCGCACCGTGGCCGTGATCTCAGTTGCAAGCTTTAAGCTCCGGCTACGGACGGACGCAGGTCCGAGTCTCTTGAGAGAGGCGTAACAGCTTTCCTCCTGAGATTTCGGCCTATATATGGGACCGGTGGCCGGCCACCCACCATGGTGAGGAAATTGGGGAGCTAGGAATGAGCAGTGTAACCCGGTCATGAAAACCTACAAGAACGGCTAAGAGTTCGCCGTGCTGACAACACGTCACCCTGTAACTGGTTGTACGATCTCCCACCTCTGGTGCGAGTGAGGCTGACAGTCGGTAGGTAGGTCTTGACCCTCGTGGGCTACTGTTGTTATTATTACTTGAACTAGTGTGATGTTTGCTGACCTGTTAGTTTTCGCCTCACACGACACTCTTTACCGTATACTTGTTAATACTCTATTGATCCCACAGGGAGTTGCGAAGAGCGACTTGAGGAAGAATATTGTAGGGGAATAGCTACTGCTGATATTTTCCTTACAATTGCCAAAAATAAAAGTGAAGCAGGTGCTAGAAGTTGGTCCGAAAGAAACTAGTAGCCAGGGTGTACTCAACTTAGATGTGTATTCTTGCATGAGATTCGTAGGATTCATTCATGTAATAAAATGTTCAATATTTAAATATTAAACAAGAAAGATTTTCATTATCGGCTAATTACATCTTTGGTGTATAAATCTCCTTGTCAGGGGTGAATTCCTAAATATTAATGAACACGACTAGTGGAGAGAAACAACCAACACTCGGAAATTGATTGATTTGGTTTGTTTTACTTCGATTTTCTACCACTTTTTGCATAATCGCGAAGATGAGACGTGATATGATGAAAGTGATGAAGAGACACTCTCTAAGAACGCTAAGGCCTGGATTCGAACCCGGGACCCCTGGTGTCGTAGCTCCCTGTGCCATCCACCGCTCCACGGAAGTTGGCTCAACACTCGGAAGGCAAAAACAAAAAAACAAAAAAAAAACTTTTCCTTGCCAAACTCAGATTATCTCCTCACGACCAAACTTTCTCCCTGATTGGCTGTTGGCACAAGAGAAGCCAGTTGCATTTAGAACACGGTCTAGTCTCCAAAACTAATCTAGTAGCCAGGTCAGCGTCAACTAGGGCATTCATACTGGAAAGCCAGTTCTGTGTGATTCGGCCTTTAGTGGGAGAGATGCGAAAGATTATACTGAAGATGGCCGTCGTATGTCTCCAACGCCGAAGCAGCGACGTGCGAGCCATTTGTCACGCCAGCCTGTCAACATGGAAAGACTAGCATCAGACGCTGTTGCAGCATTCTCTCGGTGGAAACTCTTAGGAATTACAGCCAGCGTGATCCCACAGCGCCAAACGCGCAGAAGCATTCGGTAGTGCACGTAGGTAGTAATTTTGACGATTTTCGGAACCCACAATGAACCATTGCTCCAAGACAACGCCTCCGGTCGGTGCAACATAATTCTCTGTCTCGTTACGAGTTGGTGCAAGGCGCACACATTTCTAGCTTTGTTTTTGTTTTCGGAATACAGCATAGCCTTATTTTGCTAGGAGGGATGTACGTATTTTGTCGTTACTACCAGAGTTACAAATGCACCCCCCCTTTTCCCTTAAAATGAGACCGGATAGTCATTTTTAAGTTTTAAGAGTGGAAAATTCTAAAAATTGCATTATCTTATGTGCCGCGTCCATAGAAAGCAGTTATGTATACTATCCACCTGTACAACTCCCGAAAAAAGTTTTTCGTGGCATATTATAAATGTTCTATGTGCGATCCACGTGTTGCACGACACACATCTAGTCTATAATCAAGTTCCTGCCACACACTTCCTAGCATGTCAGGGTCCTAACCAGTTTCTTCAAATGTCGCGTACCCTTTTCTAATTGACTTCCCAGAAGGTGGTTCAACCCCAGATCTTGTTCGGAAATGCCGCTGAACAAGCACGACAGACTTATTCGTATGTAAATCGAGAATACAGAACGTTTTCTGCTGTTCAGTGGTAGCCATTTTTCTCACTGTGACTAAACTGCCTCCTGGTGACCGACAGCGCAAGTACGAGTCTGCAATAGAAAGAAAAAAACTTTTGAGATTATATTCCATTAAAAAAATACATATGCAAGAAAAGCTCATTGCCTTTCGTAAAAGAAATGAACGAAATCGGGAACATCATTTTGACTTACGCTGTATGTTTTTGTTAATAGACTCCTGCTCCACTTTAAAAATGATAATTTATCGTTAGGCTATACTTAGACAGTTATTTTGGTAAGTTTGCTCAGTTAATCAGTAATTTGGACCCTTGAGTTCAGTACACATCCTCATCGTCGTGATTAACGTGAACGGTAGAAAAACGACGTGCAATAACCAAAATAGAAGGAGGGAAAGTATGTTATCTGTTGATTCCGCGACACGTGTGTATTGCATTTGAATAGCTTTGGAGTAGCTATTACGTGTCATTTACTTGATAGCCGCATCTCTTTTTCAATTTCAACGCAAAGTGGGGGAAAAAAGACCTGTTATTTGCTTTTCTTCCCACAGCATCCATGGAGATGTTCGTGCAGGAGTAACCCTCTGACCTGAATCTCAGAGATCCGAAATGGCATCACTCGTGGACGATCTTCAGATTTTTTTTTTTTTTTTTCCTCGTTCCATCTTCGCAAAACACATAAACAGAACATACCGACGACAAACCATTGCCCGTTATTCCCCCTGCCGTAAAAATAAGCGGAAGACGAAATGGGACAAAAGGTTTAGTTGGTTAAAGAGAAAGAAAAAAGGGGAGAGAGGAGTATGATTATTGTGAGGGAAAATTGTGAACTTGCACATTACCGATATACCGTTTGGCCCTGGTGCCCTTTGGTTTCCTATCGTTAGCCGAAGTGATGCTCTCGGATCGGCGAAAAGACATCCATAAAATGCGTTTGTCGTTTTGTCTCTGCGAATGCCGTTATCCTTCGGTGTCACGCGTTGAAAGCTTTTTGGACGTCGACCTTTGAGCCTGTAACGTGGAGCCCTGATTGTGCTGACGCTCTGAGGACAACTATTGTTTTTCTGATGCGCGAAGAAAAGGTCGGGGGGGGGGGGGTGAGGGGCCCGCCTACTGTGTTACTGAGGTGTCGCGGTATTATAAATCAAGATGGATTCTGGGTCACGTTGGCTGGTACAAGGTCTTACTGTGCCCCCCTGCTCTTCCCCCTTTTGGATGAATGCAAGGGACATGGTGGATTCGAAATGCTGATTTTGACTTCCTGACTGTCTAGCAAATGGCGCTTATCGAACTCTCTGCGACACATGTTTCAATGGCACGAGGAAGTAGAATAGAATAGAATAGAATTTTGATAACCAAAAAACTCGTTTCCTAAAAGTTAACAAACAACATGTCACTCAACCCCATCTCGGTTCCAGAGTCGCTTAGAATATACATATTTTTTTTTACTAAATTGACATGTTTCACTCTCTAGGTCTACTTGTTGCAACCTACCCTTGTCAACATCAGCCTCGTCTAGTTCACTGTACTTTTTGATACTAGTTGTAGTGCAGGTGTATCCTGGTACATGGAAATGACGTTCAACCAAATAGACGAATAGCTGTGTTCAAGTTCAAGTTCAAGTCTGCTGCTTTAAATGTTCATTTGATTTGTTAGCACGCACCACGTGACCATACACCACACTACACCACTCCAGAACGTAGTTCAAACGGTGCAGACACCAAATACCCTACCTGACACCAAATGAACGGAGTAGACGAGTCAACTAGACGCATGTCTAAACCTGCAGCGATCTAGACGAAGCTAATAGTAGCCTTCCTTATAGAAGCAGAGATGGCAGCATCATATGAACGAATGTGAGGTGGAGATATTCGATCAAAGATGGGCTGAAACAAAATACAATGTGAAATGATTAATGCAATTCTAATGTGATCAGAGGTGTTCACTGTCACCCTCTAAAAGACTTGGAAGAGTCCTGAGTGTTCAGGGCCTGTGAGAGTGAGGGCGAATCTTGTAGATGAGATATACTCGCATGTAGCTAAGCTAAAAGTAACAAAGAAAATCTTCATCGGAGGACACTGAACCACATTTTGGGTAGCGACGATGCAAACACTTCATCAGCTACAGTTCCGTTGTTAGTCGACATCGTGGCGTGGTATTTAGCACGGCGCGCTACGACGCTAGGGGTTCCGGCTTCGAATCCTGGCCTTGACGTGGGTGTTCTTTATGAGTGTCTTTAATCATATCAGCACTCGTTATCATCGTCGCAATTAGTCAAGGTGGAGAAAAAGCGACGCTAAATAACTAAAATCAAAGGTTCAGTTGTTGCACTTGGAACAGGCAACGAGCCAGAGACATCATGGCAAAAGGACTGGGTACGATTTTTCCCCCCTGAATACCAAGACATATCGCAGAGGTGTTTACCATCCGGAGGGCGACCCTCATGAGGGCAGGCCGTGAGGCTAAAGGCGAGGGCGTGTGAGGGAGGTTGTGATACATTAAAATTAAACCACAGAAGACAATGAAGAAAGAATAACGGATATAATAACCGAGCTAGTCATAAGCTATCATAAGCAAAGAAATATGTTTGGCGTTAAAATCAGAACAAAGTCATGGAACTGGGGTCCAGGGAGCAAGTGAATACATACTGCATAGGAGACTTTGCATTTTGGAAGCAATTTTCGGAAGCACATTCCAATCGCTGTTCCTGTCACCTCACACGCTTTCACGCTCTCTAGTCTTAGTAATTTTTGGCAACCTGTTCTTTTATTGAAGCGCATTGGAAGTTGTAACTGTTGGTTGTTTTTAGTATAAATTCGTCACTACTAACGATGTGCAACACTTTATGTCAAGGACGTCTAATTGGCAAGAGGAAGAATCTTTCTTTGGTTCACCTATTAGCATTTCAGTTGCATGCACTGATTTGTGTTATAGGAAACTGTCACGATGATATGCTAGAGTAAGATGTGTTAGTAATTGCTACAAATGTAGATTGCCCCGGCTTATATACTCTTTGTTTTTATTGTTCCCATTTCAGGAGTAAATAATTCAAATGGAATTTGTTTTAGGGCCTTTGCAATAAAACAGGCAAAAAACATATCCCAGCACAAGTTCTGAGATAATAAATCGTTCAGAACGGTTCTGGCTGTCCGATTATTCGAGTCATTTCATTCCTTTAAATACTCCACGATGTCCTTAATTATGGAGCGAGTTTTCATCAGGCAGCTGCTCCAAGTGATTTGCAGTGATATATTTCTCTCCTGAGGCTAGCGTCCTTCTTGGAACATTCGTCTATGTCTTAAGTGTGATTGCCTCAACATCCAGCATGTCCGTGCTATTATAATTTGTCTCCACTTTTAACGGAGGGAAGACTGGTTATTCTTCCTTGATATTTCACATGTGGCTTTGGATGTTGCAATCCAATCAGGCCGTTCGGTGTGAGATTAAATGTTTCGAAGCGTTGGACGTACGTAGAAGTTATTCGGGAAGGCGGAAGTCATTTGGGAAAGAGCTCCAAGCTTGTTGCATCCAAATGAATAAACGTTGTTGAATGCTGAAAGCCCACTTCTCCAATGTAAGGGATCTTATTGTGCTGTGGATTTCTCATCGCTTATATTTCACAATTTCAGTGTATATACATTTATCGCCTACATATCTTTTGTAACAGAATTTATAATAAACCAAACTTATTCGAATTATATTTTCCTTACATAAACTAATAACTTAACGAAAAAGAGAAATTTCAACTTTTGTATAATTTTCTTCGAAGGAAACCACCAGTTTTCATTAAGTGTATATTAGATCTTATATATATATATATATATATATATATATATATATATATATATATATATATATATATATTAAAGTATATATTGTAGATAAAGATTATAATTATAAACACTAAATTTTAGAGTTCTTGTCATTAGGTGATTAAAAGTTCAAAGTTCAAATGTACACGCGCACGCGCGCACACGCACACACACACACACACACACAATTATTTGCTTTATGCGCGCTTTACTTCTTTCTCTTTTTATATATTTTTGAAGAATAGGGTTCAAACAATATTATCTATTATCTACCAGGCCCGTTTACTCAATGGCTCCAAAAATTCTAGATACTGTCAATTTTGAGGAAAGAATTCCATTTAGGAAGACTAGAATACCGAATTCTCTAATCGAAGATTGAATGCAAGGTTCTGTAGCAGTGTCGAATACAAGCAAGGCTTCTCTACTCGAGTCTGTAATATTAAACTGACTTTCTAGCCGAATGTCGGTTACAGAATTCTCACGAGTTTCCAACACAAGATTCTCTATCATTGTGTCAGTTATCGCATTTCCCCCTCAGAAAGGCATGGCTCTTCATGCAAGACTCAAATTCCATCCGAGACTACCAGAAGGTGGTTGGTTATCTACATAAGCTTCTAACAGAGTCAAGTCGCGCCTCGAACGTCGGATTATCTACACGAGTCTCGAACAGAGGATTATGTACACGTCTCGAACAGAGGATTATCTACACGAGTCTCGAACAGGATTATTTTGACAAGTCTCGAACAGAGGATTACCTACACGAGTCTCGAACAGAGGATTACCTACACGAGTCTCGAACAGAGGATTACCTACACGAGTCTCGAACAGAGGATTACCTTCATGAGTCTCGAACAGGATTATCTACACGAGTCTGGAACAGAGGATTATCTACACGAGTCTGGAACAGAGGATTATCTACACGACTCTGGAACAGAGGATTATCTACACAAATCTGGAACAGAGGATTGATTATCTACACGAGTCTGGAACAGAGGATTACTTACACGAGTCTGGAACAGAGGATTACTTACACGAGTCTGGAAGAGAGAATTACTTACACGAGTCTGGAACAGAGGATTACTTACACGAGTCTCGAACAGTGTATTTTATACACGAATGTCCAGCATAGGACAACGGGTCCATAACATCGTATTATTTACACGAGTCTGGTATGTATCAGAGTGTCAGAGGACTCTCCATATGACACGTAACGAGAACAAATGATTATATCGGAGTTCTTGACAAAGGATTACCTACCCAGTTCCGAACAGGGGAGCTGATCTACCAGTCTCTCGAACACAGTATTATCTACCTCACTCTCGAAGAAAGAATTATCTACCCTACTCTCGAGCAGAGGACATACGAGTTACAGCATGAATAGGAAATAGTACCAAACCAAAAGTTATTTCTTGCTGGGCCGATCAAACTGGCGTAGCAGAAGTGCAACAAAAATGGAATTTACCATCATAAACTTTTTAACACTTAACGCTATTCAGACATGGTGTTCAGAAATTCTGCCACGAAGCAAATGCAAATCTGCATCGAGCTTCTTTTCGCAAGAAAAAGCAGATCTTCGTGAAGATGTCTGCTGGGTTCGTCTCTAAGGGACTATACGGAAGTGTAATATTTGCGAACGGCACGAAACAGCCATGCTGACAGCGGTGTCAGGCGTAAATTCCTTCCTTTCTGTTAACGGTGCCATGATAAGCCTTAATTGCGAGGCGTCGATAGTAAAAATGAAGTGGGTGGTGCACTGGCGATTGTTTTATGCCCTCCATTAACTTTGCTCGAGTGTCGTAAAAGGGATGCATTAATCGCACCATTGTTAGCGTAACAGAGACTTTCGCAGACTTCTAATTCGCTAGGGACCGTTGACAATGTTCTGCAGTTTTTTTCACTTTCAACAAAGAAAAGTATGTTACTCTAGATCAATGATTCACAACCGGACCGGGGTGCTGAGATCAGTCTGGGGTGCCGCGAGATATTTTAGGGATAAACAACAAACAAACAAAAAAGAAATACTTTAATTTTTTTAATCAAGAGTAAGCCATCGGTGGTTGTTTTTTGGCTTGGACTAGCAGAGGAGTATCCTAACCTAGTGAAGAAAGCAATATCTTCCTTTTGCCCTTTTCAACTTGATATTTGTGCGAGCCGCCCTTTCTGCTATGGCGATAATAAACTTCAAAGCAAGAAATAGACTCCAAAGCCTTGAGGACGATATGCGTATTTCGTTGTCAACTGGAAGGCCCGATATCAAACCTTTGTGCTCTAAACATCAGTCGCAAGTTTCACATTAATAAAACAAAACTCTTTTGATTGATTTTCATTGCAGTAAACTGTATTCTATTCTGATGTTTATTCCTTATAGTATCTTTCAATAAATAAATAACATTAGTACAGGGGTAGATATTTATTTGGTAATAAATTTATCTTGCTACTGATAACATATTCCATTTCGATTTAAGAGTAAAAATTGAAAACAATAATCTAACAAGGGTGCCCCAAGTTTTTAATCTCATTTCCAAGGGTGCCGCGATAGGAAAAACGTTGGGAATTCCTGCTCTAGTTGTTCAAACAAGATTTTTCGAGGGGTGTGAGGAGTGACCTAGTAGGACACCCAAAAGTCAATTTCCCGTAGTACACCCCGGTAACTACTGCTTGCAGGCCAACGAGGCTCTGGCGCCCGAATCCATGGCCAGGATAATCATATGTGGTGTTGTGTTGTCCTGTGTTAGTCCTTGAGTGTACTGATTGTACCCTTACAGCCTCAGCTTTTAATAGATAAGGATATTTAGTCCTCAGAGACAGTATACACACAGACATACATAAATAAAGGTTACTTTTATCAGATTCTATTCCGTGTGATGAACTAAAATACGTCAATTGGAAAGATCAGGCACGATCTTGCAAATGATAACAAACGATAAGAAAAAGATAACAAAATCACACATTTTACTGTGTCAATTGATACATTAAAAGTGCATCAACATTGATTATGCATTTCTAGTTTTGTGGGTAGTTTTAGTTCTTTATACTGTAATGAATGAGCGAATAGTTTTCAGTATTGAGTTGGGAAGATTTTAACAAACTTATTTTATTTTCTTGTTAAGGTTCTGTCCCCAATTTTGTTTTACTTACGGGGCTTATCCCTGCATTGTATGACGGGAAAAGTATCTGCAATACTCATAAATTAAAAATCAATCACAATTTTTCGAAATTTGTAATAATTATGCTTCCTGCAAATGTCTTTTGACTTCAAGGTGTCAGTGAACTGAATGTATGGCTCGATTATGCTTCAAAGTAAGACTGGACATTTCGCTCCAGTGATAGCTCCCATAACGCCCATGCCGTATTTAGGATTCCTACCTGGCACCCCTGGATTCATAATTCCTGAGCTATGGAGCCCGGTCGCATTTCTTGAAATGAGTTGTAAAGTAGATTCAAATGTTATTTTTTGGCGAACATTTTGGTAATGTGTACATTGGAAAATATCTGAAAGCTTTCTATGTTCTATTTCGGCTGTTTTACCTAGTTTTTCTACTTCTTGTGGCTATCGCAACGATAATGGGTTCTATTGGGTTCCGCTATAGTAGCGGAACCTTTTTTTCCTCGCATAATTTAAATTCGGTCCAAATTGCGTTATTGTTTCATTTCAATGCGGAACTTGGACCGTATTTAAATTGATCCGGTAAAAAAAGTTCCTGGACCGTATTTAAATTGATCTGGAGAAAAGGTTCCAGGACCGAATTGAAATACTTTAAACAAAAGAAAAGGTCTAGAACCCATTTTCACTTCCTGATTTTCTCTTCCGGACGGGAATTGAATTTATTTACCATTCTTGGACCTTTAACAACCCTGGAGCCCGTATAATGTGACGGGTGCAAAATAGCCTAAGTGCTGACGCACCCAAAATTTTAAGTTCAATACTCAACTTGGACCCTATTTAAACTGATCCGGAAGAAATGATCCTCGACCTTATTTAAATTGGTCCGCAAAAAAGGTTTCTGAATCGTATTTAAATTGATCCGGAAAAACTGTTCCTGGGCAGAATTGAAATACTTTGCAGATAAAAAGGTTCTTTACGGTCCAGAAATCCATTTAGCTTGCTCATTTTCTCTCCTGGACCAGAATTGAATTTATTTAAAATTCCTTGACCTTTAACAACCCTGGTACCAATATGCATGCCATCTTCTTGAAGAGTCCCGTAGCTGATAACTAAGTATGCCCCAACAACTAAAAAATAACATGGGAGAAGATTCTTAATGCCATCGATATCGTGACATCTTTCATACTAGCCAGGGAGAATTGTGTAAGTGAGGCCAAGGAGGTTGTTCTCTGGGTCTCAGAGACACTGATGCCAGATAACTTTGGCATCCAGGGGAAGGATATTGGATTAACGGACACGTGGTATTGGGTTTTCTGGCAAATCTTGTTCATGAAGCACGCTGCCCCGAGTTTACGACTCTCAATTATAGGTCTTGTGAGTTGGAACACCGTAATTTCTCCTGATGATAGAAGTGCTTCTGGACAGAGTCCTGCGTCTATCTCTGCCGATCATAATACCGTATATCTGTTTTCAATGTCTTCACGGAAAATTCCTGTTTCTATAGTTTCAATCCACTGGGCTCGAATATTACAAAGTTACTAGCTTATGTCCCATGTTCCCATTCCTCTATACGCGATCTAGTGATAGCCTAGGCATAGGACAGTCATGTCAGTTCAGTGGATTTCTCATGGTAGCAAGGGAAATAAAACCCTGTTTGCAGAATTGCCAACTACCCTCCTTCCCCCGGAAAGATATATCTGTGGAGGTCTCCCAGTGTGCGAGATACTACGGTGGATGTAGCAGTTACAACGTCGTTCTCTTCTTCTTTATTTCCATAGCCTTTTCTATCGAGTATAATTGCAAGAAACTTGCATTGTTCCAAAATGTTCTCCGATATTTTGTAATTTTCAGTGTTTTTCGAAGGGCAGTAACTTCGTGGTAAGATATGGAGTAACTTCAACTGTTGCTTTTCTGCACGATTCAGTAACAATGAACACATTTATGATTTGATTGATTGATTGATTGAATTGTTGTTTTAAGTCCACTTTATGCACAGAAAGGCTAATCGGGACTGGAATTTATGATTTGACAAGGGCATAGAAATGAACTGTTAATCTTCACTATGAATTTATCACGAGTAAGTTCTCAGCTGTATGTTATATATTTTATCATATTATTATAGCTCAGTGGAAATTAATGTTAACTTTAGACAATTATTAGTAAAAAGAATGACAGCCTGCTCGCAATTCATGCAAACAACACATTGTGCGAGTGATAGCTTATCTACAATAAAGTAACTAAAAGTAATGTAGTTACTTCTTAAAGCAGCGTTTGCCATAGATGAGTTACTTTTTTGGTAAAAAGTAACTATAAGAGAGTTACTTTAAAATGTAAAAGTAGCGTTTACCATAACTGAGTTACTTTTTTAGTAAAAAGTAATTATAACAGAGTTACTTTAATAGTTCAGTTTTCAAAGACTGGTGATTTCAGGCACCTAACCACAAGAAAGAACCGTACCATCTCCTCCAAATTTCAACAAGTATCCGTGCAATTACAACGGATAATATCATACGTTAATTGAGAATTCCTCCATTAGTATAGGTTGCATCTGGCATGCGGACACTCCCACAAGATTTCTCTTCCGTTTTTATTATTTTTATTTTTACTGTCGGGAGTTATTTCCCGCTCAGGAATTACGTTCGATGTTGCTGGCAGAATTTTTTTCTTCAGACATTATTGGGAGCTCTTTTTTATACGATTCGACCTCTCACCTTGCTCTGCGTATGGTCGTAATCAATTTTCATGTCTTGTGGAGCTTTTGATTGCATGGTGCTCTCATTAGAGGATGCTGCATGCTGATAACATATGGACCGCTTGCAATGGTGACTTCACCTTGGTTGCAGCGGATAAATCATTCTCTGCCTGGCTATTGGCTAAATTGCTCTCCTTCCTGTTTCTTAATTGGTCCCTCGAGTTAACAAAGATGTACCTTGCTGAGTACTAACGGGTAGTATCTTTTGAAAAAAATGTTCGTTATTTATTGGCAAGACCTTTGTTCGTTATTTATTCTCCAGGTCGAATTTTCGAGACGGAGAAATCATTGTTCAAGGAAGGAGAGCATTTTTCTTTTATCATTCTCACGCACACAGAAAACAAAATGTATCAATTATTTTGTGCACTTAAAATAAATCAGTGAATACAACCGCATGTTTAATAGTTGTTTCTCGGTTCGTTGTTGATTGAAATTTCTGATCCAGTGCATCAAGGTAAAATCAAGTGTCAAATTGATTCAGGAGGCGCACTTAAATGTTTTTTCTGTACATGAATCACAATTTAATGCATTTTCATGCAGTTACGCATTTCACTGCATGATTAATTAAAATGGTCACGTTTGTGTGCGTGTTCTTGGCTAATGGCGACGATGATGAATGATGGTTACATGCAATACATGAGGGCAAAGAAGACTCGAACCCGGAACCTTAGTGAAGAGACCTAGGGTTGTTCCTCTGATACCGAACCGTCAAGTCAGTAATTTTTTAACGTGCCTTTGTTGATATGGTGATGTGTGCATGTATTTACCGCTAGGAATTTTATCTATGGTGGCTCCATCATTGCCTCGGGAATATAAATCATTCCTGATTGCAACCTTTGGCGCTAATCGTACTGGATTGGATTTCTGGGTGAACTGAAGTTCTCTGTATTGACCACTACTGGAGAGTTACTGCTGTCTTTGAACACTCTTCTTTCTATCATGACCATTTTTGTACTCTTTGATTTGACATTACTATCGGAATTTCCCTAATATTGCTTCCGTAAGTGCAGCAAATTCCCATAACCTGGTATTTTATATTTAGTTTGTCAAGACAACTTTCCTAGCATGCACGTTTAATTGGACATTATCCATGGTCTAGTGATTTTAACTATACTTATGTTAGCACCATGTTTCGAGAGAGCACCTCTTCTCTCGTCTTCAAGTGAACAAATTTATTTTTGCCGGTGCGGTGGTGAGGATCGGACCTACGACAGACTTATGATTTAATTACACATCCGGTGCGCTAACCAAGTACTTCACGGCGCCTCCCGGAATTCTGTACTAAATTTTGCACAACTTTTGTTACTAGCCCTATTTTCTATGGAGAATTGGCCATATTTGCTTGAATTGTATACTGGGATGATTTATAGGGATTTGGGCCATTGCTATGAAGGCTGCTTCGGTTTCCAATTTAGTTCTGGCCGGGGCATGGGTGTTCTTTGTACATCCCTTCACCAATTTCATCATATCATTATCCAAAGTGGCAGAAAAGCGAATTAAAATAAACCAAAAGAATGAAATTAATTTGGTTCTTTGTGTAGTACTGTTATGCTGTTACACCGAATTCTATGTCCTTCATTCCAAGCTTCTTAGGCTATTTTCGATCTATCTGTTTTACCCTTTGGAGGAAGTCCAGATTATCTTGTGTAAGTTCGCCCACATTCACATGGTGTGTTGTGTATGCAGTTTTTGCTAGATTGTACCTGGTTTGGTGTTTGATAATATCCTTCTTAATGTCTTGTCACTGATGAATGATGTCCCAAATTGGAATTTTGAGAATAACAGAGAATTATAAGACAACATCGTTTCTATGACCACCCCACTCACAAAAGGCAAGAACAGAAGTCGATCTGTTGAGCACCAAGATCTACCTAGCAGACATTGATACTCATTTGAGGGGGGAAAAACCGCCCTGAACCCGGCCATGAACTTTGCAAAGCGATGTCTGCTTTGTGTGTATGGTTCTGCGAAATGTATGTCAGTGTCTCAAAATCCGTCGTCAACCTTAGTGCGACCGTCTGTGGTCACCTTCTGGGACGACCCTCCTGGAAAGGCAATGTCCTCCATTCATAGGACTTCCGTCGATAAAGGTTTCTTGTCGTTTCCATCAATGCCTTCGCAGAAGAATCCCCATTCGCAGATCGTGACTTCGTGCCCCCACCACGACTTGGTGTTACGTTATGGCGATTTCCATCTTGAAGGTTTCGACCTTTGGCCATCCTCTTGTTTTTTGCATGGTCTTTTTATCGACTCTTTGAACTTGAGGAACGTCTCGGTGTTGAGATGGACGATTGCGCAGTGAATAAAGTTTCGTCTGGACAGATGTCTGTTGTGTGTCATGGGAGACGCGCAGAAATGTACGACTCGAATATTGATACCATGGGGTGCGCGGCGGTCAGGTCGTCACGACCGATTGCCCACCGTGATCTTCTGTTGTTCTTCCGCGTGCGTCGTTTCACCTGTGGGAAATTCGCATTGCATTTTTTTCTTTTGTCTTGCAACGTCGACTGAATGCACAATTAAAAGCGCAGTTGCGGACAAAGGCATGCTTCATCTTCAGATTTCAACGTGGATACAATTGGAGGCTGATGTATGGAAACCAACTGGGTGTACAGATACTAAATCATCACACCTACGATCAAGGAATTCCGGGTTCGATTCCCAATGAGGACTCGCTTTAGTGGTTTATAGTTCACCATGAAAGTGCATTGCCGATGAGTCCCTCAGTGCTCAAAGTTAAAAGATATCCGTAGAGGAACCTCCCTCCAAATGTGAGTCCGTAGCTTTTGATGTTCCTACAACCTGCAACCGCTGGTTTTGTATTCTCCATGATAAAATACATGAATATTCCAGAAATCCAAGATGGCCGCTTATAATCTAAAAATACTACGGTTGTCCTTGCATAATTCGGTGTTCATTTTTATATTTTGGTGAGGCGAGAACGAGACAGGCATTTACAACCCTAGACGAGACCGAGACAGTGACAAGTCTCGTCTCAAAACCATCTTTAAATTTTAGTAACAATCCAGATTGCCTCCTAAAAATTAGATCGGAAGACCTTCCTTAACCCGGAATAAATATAAGCATCTCATTACTTTTTAAAAAAATACTATTTGAACGAAATTAAATTGTACTATCTAATAGTATCGTAGGAGTACTTTTCTTTTTCAAAGTATCAGTATGGCTAGCAAACAGTAACAATAATTTCTCCAATAGGGATTAAAATTCTCATATATATGTAACATATAGTGTTGTCAGTGAGTATTCGAAGCTGTGGCAGTTTAATGTACGAAACCTGCAAGCAGTGATGTACGTCTACGCGTAAAGAAAGATAGTCTGCATGTACATATATACGTGAACAATGTAGATTATGTAATGCGAGTTCGAGTAGATAATGTCATCTTCGTAAAGTTCATGGTGGCAAACGGAAGTTGTACAGGTTGATTAGTTTGGGTGGGGCCAAAATGTAAGAATCTTTTCCCATCAAACCATCAAAAAATTAACAATCTACACATGTATATGTATTCTTGTTAACCAGAAAACTCAATTTATGAAGGGTACTTGCGTTGATGGCAATATTTAGTTGTTGTTTTTTTTTTGTCATAATTGACACGTGTTTTTGTCTATTTAATCTTTCAAGGAGTTGAAAGGGAATGCTTATTTTTTTGTTCTTAATAGGATTCTTAATTCCAGCTCGATGTGAACATTTGTCCAAACGTGAGGCAATTTTGAATAGTCACTGCGCAGCCACTTTCTCGCTTATTGGTTCAACGAGTACGCAAGATATCAGTTTACACACTAATTTACTTGACTCTATTACAACTACATTGAAATTTATGGCCCATGTAACCTTTTTTTCTGATCACCCGTGCGTCCCTCCTCCAAATCAGTGTTGAAAATCAGTACTTAGTATAGTTTTCATTGCGTAGACCATGTAAGCCACGTGTAGAGAACACATGTTAAGGTAGATTTATAGTCCACACCACATCACTGCCATAAAATTAACCGGACATTTTGTTTAGCGTCTAACAAAATGGAAGTTCAGTTCACTTGTTCATTTCCTGAATATCGTGCGACTGCTTCCAGTGGCTGTCGATATTTGACGATATCTCGAATCGAAATCTCCTTCCTGCCATAAAGGCTTTTCTCGTCTGGAAACAAAACGTAAACTACGTTACGGTTTTTTCTACGGAGACAAAAAAAAAAAAAACGTGTGAAGATTTTGACCCAATAGAGTAGGATCGTCGAATGGACAGGGAACCGCATGCCAGTGCAGAAACTCAATGATGCATTCAGCGGAAGTCCAGGGTTATGAGAGCATTTCTCTTTTTCTGGCCTTCATAATTCGGTGTTTGAGTTCCTGGAACTGAGTATTGTTACCTTGCATATACAAGTACATAAGGAGAATACTAATAAGGTAGCCTGTCTCTGTAGTACCTCTTGGAATGTGTAATATATTCAAGGAGGTTACGTGTTTGACTTTCTTTTAGCTACACGTTCTTTGCTGTTTTTCATTCTTAGAGAGGGTCGTTTTGTACTAAGAGTTACAGTACATGCAATCACCGCGCCTGGGCCCCTTCTTGAAACTTTGCCGGATAACATTGTTCTACAATTCAAGCGAGCGGGGTTAAATTGAGGTTTTGTAAAAAAAAAAAAAAAAAAAAAAAAAAAAAAAAAAAAAAAAAAAAAAAAAAAGTAACCTTTATTTATTTGTACCTGATGTTTTCTCATTTTTGTTGATTGGCTGATGTTTTCTCATTTTGTTCATTGGCTGATGTTTTCTCATTTCTATTGGTTCGCTGATGTTTTCTAATTTTTAATCATTGACTGATGATTTCAATTTTTTATTGATTGGTTGAGTTTTCGATTTTTTTTGTTTGGTTGATGTTTTCTATTTTTTATTGATTGGATGTTGTTTTCTAAATTTTGTTGATTGGCTGATGTTTTCTAATTGTTATTGATAGGTTGATGTTTCAATTTTTTTATTAATTGACTGATGTTTTCAAATTTTTGTTGATGGACTGCTGTTTTCTAATTCTTTTTGATTGGCTGATGTTTTCTAATTCTTGTTGATTGGCTGATGTTTTCTAATTCTTGTTGATTGGCTGATGTTTTCTAATTTTTGTTGATTGGCTGTTTTCTAATTCTTGTTGATTGACTGATATTTTCTAATTCTTGTTGATTGGCTGATGTTTTCTAATTCTTGTTAATTGGCTGATGTTTTATTATTTCTATTCATTCGCTGATGTATTCTAATTTTGGTTGATTATGTGATGTTTTCTAATTTTTAATCATTGGTGTTTTCAATTTTTTATTGATTGGTTGAGTTTTCGATTTTTTATTGATTGGTTGGGTTTTCATTTTTTTATTGATTGGTTGATGTTTTCTAATTCTTGGTGATTGACTGATGTTTTCTAATCCTTCTTGATTGACTGCTATTTTCTAATCCTTCTTGATTGGCTGATGTTTTATAATTCTTATTGATTGGTTGATGTTTTCTAATTCTTTTTGATTGGCTGATGTTTTCTAATTCTTGTTGATTGGCTGATGTTTTCTAATTCTTGTGGATTGGCTGTTTTCTTATTTTTGTTGATTGGTTGATGTTTTTTTAAAATTTTTGTTGATTGACTAATGTTTTCTAATTCTTGTTGATTGGCTGATCTTTTCTAATTTTTATTGAGTGGCTGATGTTTTTTTTTAATTCTTGTTGATTCACTGATGTTTTCTAATTCTTGTGGACTGACTGATGTTTTCTAATCCTTCTTGATTGGCTGATGTTTTATAATTCTTATTGATTGGTTGATGTTTTATAATTCTTTTTGATTGGCTGATGTTTTCTAATTCTTGTTGATTGGCTGATGTTTTCTAATTCTTGTGGACTGACTGATGTTTTCTAATTTTTATTGATTGGCTGATGTTTTCTAATTTTTGTTTATTGACTGATGTTTACTAATTCTTGTTGATTGGCTGATGTTTTCTAATTCTTGGTGATGGACTGATGTTTTACAATCCTTCTTGATTGGCTGATGTTTTATAATTCTTGTTGATTGGTTGATGTTTTCTAATTCTTGGTAATTGACTAATGTTTTCTAATCCTTCTTGATTGGCTGATGTTTTATAATTCTTGTTGATTGGTTGATGTTTTCTAATTCTTGGTGATTGACTGATGATTTCTAATCCTTCTTGATTGGCTGATGTTTTATAAATCTTGTTGATTGGTTGATGTTTTCTAATTCTTGTGAATTGGCTGATGTTTTCTAATTTTTATTGATTGGTTGATGTTTTCTAATTTTTCTTGATTGGCTGATGTTTTATAATTCTTGTTGATTGGTTGATGTTTTCTAATTGTTGGTGATTGACTGATGATTTCTAATTTTTATTGATTGGCTGATGTTTTATAATTCTTGTTGATTGGTTGATGTTTTCTAATTCTTGTGGATTGGCTGATGTTTTCTAATTTTTATTGATTGGTTGATGTTTTCTAATTTTTCTTGATTGGCTGATGTTTTATAATTCTTGTTGATTGGTTGATGTTTTCTAATTGTTGGTGATTGACTGATGATTTCTAATCCTTCTTGATTGGCTGATGTTTTATAATTCTTGTTGATTGGTTAATGTTTTCTAATTCTTGTGGATTGGCTGATGTTTTCTAATTTTTGTTGATTTGCTGTTTTCTTATTTTTGTTTATGGTTCATGTTTTTATAATTTTTATTGATTGGCTGATGTTTTCTAATTATTGTTGATTTGGCTGATGTTTTCATTTTAAGCAGGGAAAGTTAACTAACACAACATACAAATGTTGCATCTGCGGAATCACTATTACACCCAAAAACGTTAGTCATTGCTCGGAATTGATTAGAAGTTGTAGAGAAATTGCATGCTGAACACTTTTTATGCGCACTAACTCAATCGTTCAATTTAGTTTGTTTGTTTATAAAAATCTTCAAGATATAACAAAATTTTATCATGATGATTTCGCAAAATATCAACAAATTTCTTCTACGGTTATTGTTGTTTTCATGATTTAAGTCATCTGCCGTTTCCTTTCTTTGGGGCCTCCCCGACGGTGCAAAGGTAGCATCGTTGCCTTGCAATTAACGGGTTCCGGGTTCGATACCCAGTGGAGGCACATAATGGTTCGGATCACACTTCAAACTGTAGGTTCAGTCCCAATTAGCCTTACTGTGCATAAAGTGGACTTAAAATACCAACTCAATCGCATTGTTCTGAAGGGATCTCGGGTTCGATTCTCTGCGGACCCACAGTGCAGTGGTTCGGTAGTACTCTTCCATAAATATGGCAGGTTGACCAGGCCTTGTGTAGATGGTAGAAAATTATCATGTTTGTAGCTGCTGAATCCAAGAGACTCAACTACAACCGACAATAGTGAAACAAGAAAAAGCTCCTGAAGGTGTCGATGTCTTGAAGGAGCGTGACCACATTCTTATGCTTCCAGTTCTCCAGAGGTACGACATCAGAAGAACAAAAACAAAGGTTGAACCTTGTGGCATTGAGAATGGGATATTAACCTGCGAGGTATTGAAAAAAAGAGCTCATTTCTCGGCTATGCAAAATAACCCACGGAAGGAACTAGAAAATCGGGTTGTCGGAAGGTAGAGCAATGTGGTAAGTGTTTTGTGGTGGGAGACTTTGGTCGCCAACCATTTTCAGTTGAATGCGACCTGTTATTAAATAACTCGCCAATATGCAATGCACTCTTCGGTCATAAAGTGCAGTTTTAAGAATCCAAATTTCCTAATTGGTTTGCATCAAAATTGTCCATCCAAACATTTCAGTCTCCGATTTCTTAAGATATACGAAACTAATTTTCGTTCGAATCATCCTCATTTCTGATTCTGTTCCATTTTCTCACCCCTTCCAGAGTCTCCTCTAGTAATGTATTATCTCTTTAATCACGATCAACCCAGTTCTTTCTACATTGTATTGCTTGCATTCAACTATACTTCTCGTTAACTCTGCAAGTATTGTTAAACTATATCCACTTAATCTTACAATACCTCTCCATACCCATCTTAGAACCGTTATTTGTCTTCGTGAAAACCCATGGCACTGATCAGTAAAGTAGTACTTTGGAAATATCTATACATTCATTATAGCAGTACTTATACTCTTTTATTTATTTGCTACAACAGAACTGTAGAAAATACACTGTGTCACTTGACTTATTTGATATTTTCCTTGTGTTCCTAGTTCCTATTCCAAGAAACTTTTTTATCGGACTCTGTTTTGCGCCAGCGTCTTCACCTCTCTTCAGCTTTTTCCTGCTTTCGTACACTATTTAGTCATAGTCCTGTTCCAGGCCCCCTGGCTCTTCTTGCTTTCCCTTGGGGATTCCATTCCAATTCTTCTTTGAAAATGCTTTTTATTTCATCGTAGTACATGCGTTATGCATCTCAACTTCCTGTTGTGAATTTCTATCTTTTTTCCTATTTTGCCATTTTTCCATAAACCTTCGTTATATATTAACTTCCAGCCATCTAATTCCAACAATCCTTCTCAACGATTTATAATACCCAAAATAAACTACATGCATTTAATTCATACACGTAATAATATACAAAGTAAATTATTAAGCTCCTAAAATATTTTAATACTTTATCTAGCAAATTGCCTTTGGGGCATTCCATGTGTCCCTTAATCTTAATTTTTGAAATTAATGCTGTAACTTGTCATTTGGATAATTCTTTTTAAGTGTTATACATAATGAAGTTGGAAGGTGAAGTTATTTTACATATTGTTAGTTTATTTTAACGTTTTAATTTACTTTTGTTTTGTAATGTGTCCTACCTGTGGCGGAGTGGTTAGCATATCGCGCTACGACGTCAGAGGTCCCGGGTACGAATCCTCGCCTGGACATGAATGTTTGTAAGTGTCCTTTCATTCTATCACCTTCCCGATGGCGTGGTGATAATGTCGCCTTGTAATCGAGGGTTCCCCGGGTTCGATACCCGGTGCAAGCGCATACCACAGTGGTGCGGATCCCACTTTAAACTGTAAGTTCAGTCCCGATTAGCCTATCTGTACATAAAGTGGACGTAAAGCAACAATTCAATTCAGGCCGGCCCCCGTGGTGGAGTGGTTAGCAGATCGCGCTACGACGGCAGTGGTCCCGGGTTCGAATCCTGGCCTTGGCATGGATGTTTGTGAGTGTTCATTCATCATATCATCACTCATCCCCATCTTCGCAAATTAGCCAAAAGTGCCACAAGAAACGAAGTAAAATAAAGCAAATCAATCAATCAATTGAATCAGAACCTTTGAATAGATTTATCACTGGATCTATTTTGCCCTGGCATCGAACTCCGGTCTCCTATCATCAAATGCAAGAACTGTAGCCAACCACAGACCACCCACTTTTCTTATGCAGTGGTAAAAGACATGGTCCAAATTAGTTGTGACAGCTCAATTCTTTTTAGAAAGAACTTGTTATAGTGAGCCAGCAATTTATCTATGTCTATTTTTGCCCTGACGTTGTTTATTGCTATTTACATCGTGCCTGTGGTGCGAACTGCCCTGTTCTCATGGCGATTTGTGTTTCACGGTTGACTGATGACAAATGCACGATAGGAGAATCTGTGTTGTCGTATTCGTGCCATTCTCTCTTGATCGTTATATTGTCTTGTCCTAATTGGTCGTTCAATATAAATGCTAATTTCGTTTGTTTCGATTACACTGATTGATTCATCGAGTCGTGGAATTTAATGATAGTTGATGATAGGGAAAACTTGCCTATATCGCACCAGCTTTGGAAAAAGGGATGGACATTGCTTGAAAATACAAGTAATTTACAGAATGTTAGTTTTTGAGACACAGACATGTAAGTAGATATTTTACTTTATTTCATGTTATTTTAGGAACTTTAATTCCAATTGGAATTACCAAGAAATTATGAAATTCTATACCCTTGCAAACTGCGATTTCAGCAACCACAGTAGTTTAATATACAGAGTGAGTCAAAAGTCAGCTTACATAGGAAGTTTCTGACTGTGAGTGAAGGAAGATGCTGACAAAAGACGAAAGGTGGTGGTGATTTTTCTGAGTGGCCACCGCGGTCTCCAGACCTGACATTAATGGATTTGGTCTACTCAGTTAAGATTCGGAACATCCAACATCTGAAGGAACGCATTGTGCAATGTGCAGACATGATTATGCCGGGCGTTCTGCAAAAGGTTCTGGACAACTAGAAATGTCGCATGCACAAATACATTGATGTTCAAGGTGCACACTGGAAGATATACTATAAATCCCCATGTAACCTGACTTTTTACTCACCCTGTAGATCGCATCTGGCAAGTTTTATACTGAAATATATATTTATTTACAGCCATAATCATAGCTTAGATGAGTAATGAAATATCTTCAGCGGTATAGGCATCCCGAAGGCCGTCGTCGCCTTGTAATAAAGGGATCTCGGGTTCGAGGCACTTAATGGTTCGGATCGAATTTTAAACTGTATGTTCAGTTTTACTGCTAACCGCTTGTGACGTGTTTATTGATTAATTTCTTTTATTTTGCGTCGCTTTTCTGTTACTTTTGGCTAATCGCAAACATGAGGATGAATGATGATAAGATGAAACGGATGAAGGGACAGTCATGTGCGTCGTAACTACTAGCTTATTTTTATTTTTGATAAGGAAAATAACTTTCAGTTAGTTGTTATTCGAACAGAATAACAAAGTAAAAAATGCATTAAATTTAAAAAATAGTGTAAAATAGAGTAACCAACCCCTTTATATAAAAATAAGTTAAGAAGCTACTGGATATTCATTCAACTGGTGGATCGAGTAAAAGGTCCTCCAAAGGAAGGATAATAAATTGGGAATAAAATTGCTTTATTTGTATTACTTTATAATAATTATTATTGTATAAGTCCAATCATAAGCATACTGATAATAATAATGATAATTGTTTTTTTTTTTTTTTTTTTTTTTTTTTTTTTTTTTTTTTTTTTTTTCAAGTTGTATAAATTGCTTGACAACCGCCTACAAAAATTTTTGGCGACGTCCGTGGGACAATCACACATACAGGCTGGTCTGCAAAATGCAGTCCAGAGTTACTACGTGCAAGAGATGTAGACAGTTGGGTGTATTCAGAAGGGTTTACCCCTCTGGTGACATGCCAGTAGGTTTCCACAGTGTTGCAAACTCGATGGAACCATTTGAGAGAAATCCATTTCCGAAGCTCCAAGGATAGCGCACAGGCAACCACGAGAGCTTAGGAATCCGAACCTTCACGAGGGAGAGGGAATGCCTTTAATCGTCACGCTTAGAGGAAACAATATCAGAAGGACGTTCACTCGACTAGGGTTCATGTCCATCTTGTTCTTTTTCCCCCTCCAGTCCTGTCTTCTTTCGCTTTCGAACCTACGTTGGAATTTTACAACATAATTGCACCTTCGGAAACGTGGTAAGGTCGCTGTTCGTCGTCTCGTTTACTTCTCCAAGACGGAGGAAGGGGAAGGGGGTTAATACATAAAACAATAGAGATATTGTTCTCCAATAAAATTTCTTGCTGCTGTGCTCCTGATAGGAATCGCACGATAATTTTCGTTTGGAGTTTTAAATCTTGGCTTAATAGACTAAGGTTTAATTGCATTTTGCTTCGTCGGGTTATTCTCCTCCATGGTGAGTAAAATTACTGAAGTTTTGGTATCGCTTCATGCGTTATCATATATATATATATAAATATATATATACAGGGTGCGGCAGCGTTCATAGCTTAATTTAAAGTCGCAATTATATATTGAATGGCTGTAATACCTAATTGCTCAGAAAGCAATGCCATTTACTAGTTAATATTTAAATTTGGTCCCTGGTAAATGAGTACCGTGCCCCACCATACATTCTTCCAAGCGGCGTCGGTCGCTGTTCATTATTCGTTCTAGCATCTTTGTCGGGATACTGGTAGCGACATCTTCGATGCTATCTTGTTGCAAGATTGTGGCATGGCGTGTATAGAATACTTTAGAAAACCCCTCAAGGAGAAGTTAGAAAAAAAGATCCGGAGACCGAGCTGGCCACTGGTTGTCCCCATAACGAGAAATGACTTTCTATGGCAAGGTCCGCCGAAAGAAATCTGCACAGAGTAACAACAAACAATAACTGAAACACAGTCTACTGCAAATGGCAATTCATGTACAGTATAACGACGCTGTTGGCAGCAGCACACATTTGCCAGCATCATCGTCATTTCCTGCTTAAATTACGTTAGTAACGCTGCCGCATCCTGTATATTTGGCAACACAGGACAGGACGGAGCACACTTAAATGTAAAGCTTGTAAAAAATTGTATTTTGGCGAAAAACAGTTACAATTGGGCACATACCCTTTGAATATTTTTTTTATCTTTTGATTTTTTATACGCAGATTGCGTACGATTGGCTCCCGTGCCATATGTTTGTCTATAGTGTGTGCGTGTTTTTGTAACAGGTAAAGCAACCACCACGCTCCAATGGCCTTTACACCCACCCCCCATTCCCCCAGGGATGGATGGATGAACTCAATAGCCGTCTAACCCAGGGAATCGAACTCGGGTCTCCTGCGTGCCAGTCAGATGTCATACCGACTATAACGCACACAGTTGTAAGAAATAACCTGAAAAATACATGGGTAAGAATATACACTAGTATTTCAACATTAGAATTGGATGCAACTAGTTCCATGGTGAAGAGTGTCACATCATCAATTTCGTCATATCACTCATCCTCATCGTTGCGATTAGCCAAAAGTGGCAGAAAATCGACGCTAAATAAACAAAAATCAAATCATTATTATAAATTATAAATTATATAATAAATAAGGAATGCGGAGAACTATGACTGACACCCGAAAACATCGCATCATCTTAATCAAGAAACAGGCAGAAAAGGATGATTGTAAGACAAAGGCGAGATGAGATGCTGATCGCCTTACAATATTCAGGAGCGATGATGGTCGACGGTTTGACAGTTCTATTACGGGCTGAATGTTGCTGGCGCAAATTGCATGGGATAATCAACAGCTGGACTTTAGATGTGAACGGCCTGCGAGAGGCAATTAAGCTTTATCCAACCGCTCCAGCAGTAAATGAGAGACTTCGGAATGTTTTTCTCCTCTTCCCTGGCCATTTTCAAGAAGGCATATAAAAACATCAAAGTAACTGCGGCGTTATTCATGTCTGCTACTTCCGGTATTCACTTCCCGGTTGCGGCCGGAACAAACTAGCCACGACGGTGATAATTATTTCAATTACGCTGTCCGTTTGGATCAGAATTACGCGTGCGAGCCGATGGGAGCCGACATTATTTCACGCATTACACGCACGTAATGACGGCCGTGGAGTTAGCTATAGCGTTTCTCGCTTCAGCTGGTAAACCTCTATCTTCAGATGATTTCCACGACTCCCTGTCTTACTCTTCCCCCTCTGTGAAGAGTGGTAAAGAAACTTGGAACTGATTTGAAGTTCTAATATCCGAAAAGTGACACGCTAAAACTGAAGATTAAAAAAAAACACTCAATATGATATTTCCCGTTTATTTTAAACTGCGAAATAGCCGTATTTCATATTATTAAGATATTTCCTTAGTTTTTCTTCTGTCTATAGAGCAGCCCTGGGTAACTCGCCCTATTTGTGCAACAGCGCTCTTGTATGCACGCATGGGATTCGGAGCGAGCAAGGTTACTGTAGTGTTGTAAATGGAGCGCTCGCCAGCCTCCACAGGTGCACACAGCTTGCCCAAGCTTGCTTGGCAACTCTTTTTGGGCGGTGAATGCGTAGCGTCAATGTGCGCATGCTTGGATGTGCTGAGGGATTCCCTACACCCTGTCCCAACTTTCTCTGGAGCAGGCGAACCAAAACAAGTCTCTGCGCAAGTAGTGACGCGAGATGGCTCCACCAATGAATACGTGAGAGGAACGTGATTGCGTGCAGAGGGGGAAAGCGACTGTAGTTACCAGCCTTCCCAGCAGCGTGTACTGCTTCGCTCTGCCCACTCTATACACCCCCCCCCCCTTCTCTGTCGCTATGAGCGGCCTTGCTTCAGATATATCTGGGACAGAGTATAGACTGTGAGTTTCCTGAACGCTGAATTGGAAGAGGTAACCATCCTGTCTTGTGGACCCGTAGATCCCCTGATATTACTTTTTCTGTGGGGATTTGTAAAATGTCAAGTACGCCAAACACCATTACGTGATCATATGATGTACAGTGGGATACATGAGTATTGCCGTGCAAATTGTCCATCACCATGTTCGTGCACTTTATTTGACCCAAAAAGAGCTTCACGAATTAAAATAAAACTCAAAACAAGCTGTTGACAACTTCTGCACCACCATACATAAAAATCCATCGCTTAAAGACACATAGGATGTAACAGAAAAATTAGTGAAAATAGTCATGAACAATTTGCACGGTAATACTCATGGATCCCATTGTACGACTACGCATTTGTGTTTCTGTTGAGAATGTGACTAACACGTGGGCAGAAACTGAAAATGGATCGAACGTCTGTCGCACCATAAAGGCGCGCATAACGAGATATGTAAATAAAATTTTGAGTTATTGTATTGGTAGGAAAAACTGTAAGGAAATATCTCGATAAACTTTGAAGTTATTATTTTTTGTTTTTTTTTGTACTCTTAAGTCACAGACACCCTCCAAATGAAACCTCTACGTCAAACCTGACAAGATTCACCCCTGACCTCTCTGATTCCGATAAACTTGAGAGTGGGAGGTACGTTGGATCTTGTTTTTATCAAATATCCTAGGAGGGATTTGTATGAAAATAAAATTTGACTGATTTATTCGGAATTTCAAAAAATTCTCTCCATTAATGTTCAAAGAACAATTCCATGTTAGCACTCACTTCTCTACTTCGACTTCTAGAAGTCCCTCTAGAAATGTAGTACAGCTATTGTTTGTGTGGGGAGATGAGTGGATTGCATATGTGTGTTTGTGCGTGCGTGTGTAATGTGTGTGGTATGTGTATGACATTCATTATCCGTTATAATTTCCTGTGCATGGTAGAGTGGAACGAAACGCACCATGTTGCTTTGACTCCGCCATATAAATACTGTGTGTGTGTGTGTGTGTGTGTGTGTGTGTGTGTGTTTGCGTTAAATCTCGAATGAGCATGGTGGGTGACAGCTGAAAAATATTAATATATGTGCGAAATATAGCTCATCTTTTATTTTTGTTTATTTCTTTCATATCCACTTTATTGCTATATAATATTAATTTGACATTTTCCATTGTTTAATGCTTCTACTATTATAACTATTAATAACACTACATTTCGAGAGATCACGTATTATCTCGTCTTGAGAATAACAATTTCTTTTTGCCAGTAGTGACCATCGAACCTGCAACAGTCCTGATTTTCCTGTAAATCCGGTGCACTTACCAACCACTCCAGGCCTCCCCGATGGCGCAGTGGTAGCGTCGTCGCCTTGTAATCAAGGTGTCCCGGGTTCGATACCCGGTGGAGGCACAAGTGGTTCGGGTCCCACTTTAAACTGTAGGTCCAGTCCCGATTAGCCTTACTGTGCATAAAGTGGACTTAAAACAACAAATCAATCCAATCCAACCAACCACTCCACGGCACCTACCGCTGAGTTCATAGAATTATTCAGATAATTATGTTCGCTTTATGTTGAGGCATGCTATTTAGAACCGGAACTATAGTTTCAGGTAAGATCGAAACTATTGCACTGCTCATTGATTGAGTTCGTGTTTTAAGTCTACTTTATGCACACTAAGGCTAATCGAGATTGGACCTATGGTTTAAAGTGGAATCCGAACCACTATGTGCTTCCACCTGGAATCGAACCCGGAATTCCTTAATTACAATGCGACGACACTACCACTGCATCCTATTGCACTGCTGTCCCGCTCGGAAATCGAACCCTGGCCCCTTTTTTAAGAGGCGACATCCACTTTTCGATCGAGTTGAGATGAATCGTTAATCCACCGCAGATAATATTCGTAGACCATGAATGAGTTCAGTGGGTGAAAAGTACATTTGTTATCTTCATGCTCGAATTGCAGTTGCCGTGGTTTCAGATAACTCGTTCTCTAGTGCTCTGTAGAGAACTGTGTCTGTCGGCAATTAAGGCGTCGCGTTCCAGCAGGTCTCCTGGTCAACAGGCAAGGTCGGAGGCTGCGACCTGTGGTCTGTCGCAGGCCGATAAGTCGTGAGGTTCCCACGTAATCTCCATGGTTATACAATCATCGCTGGTCCACCGTGTTGTCACGGAGCTGTCGTTTGGCGTGTCCTTTTCCGACTGGTCCCTTCTCTCGGTTAATCCAGCAGATGTCTTGTTAGATCTGCTACGAATGCTATTCTCAATTTGTTTCTACATGTTCCCTGTGCATTCCGTCATGTCCTGGACTCCAGGTGCCTCGACCTATCTCCGCATCTGTCAATAGTACAATGGAGGGTTATTGACCCAATTTATATCCTGGGATGGACAAGAAAGAGAAAATTGCAGGCATTGTCCATTCTTGACGGAAATTGAGATGAAGACATTTACCCCCGCAGAACGCTTTATTTTTCTTTATTATGAATACGTGAGGGGGGATGTGGTAAATAGAATTGAGGCTGGCAAAACGAGTAGAACAATTAAGGTCCAGTGCATGACACATACTCTGTAATTCCTAAAACCGAAGGCTTATGGACGCAGCGACGTGAGTTTTCCACCTGTTTTATCCTGAGCAAAATCAAACTGCTCCTGACCATCCTTAGTAATTTCCCCAAGGTCTTCTCTTTGAGTTATTGGTAACTCTGTCTTCTCGTAATCAAGGGTTCGATCCCCGGTGGAGATATATTGCACAGTTATTCGGATCCCACTTTGAATTGTAGGTTCAGTCCCCACAAGACCGGTCCTAGATGGACACTAGGCCTGGACACACAATGTACGCTGGTTAAATGACCAAAATTTTTCAGATCTCTGAAAAAATAAGAGATTATTCTCCCTTGGTAAAAACTACGTGTGTAACAAACACAATTAAAAAATAATTCGTGTCCATTAATGCTTCAGTAATCAAATTTCCCAGCCGAAAAGTGGATTCAAGGAGTACATCAATCTGTAACCGAGCCGAGACAACAGCAGGCTGTTTTCCACTAAGTTTTCATGTCATAGTGCTCAAAATTTACCTGTGTTAAAGTGTTCACAAGAAACTTGTAGGTATATTAGATGGACATTAAATTTGAACTTGGGCGATAGAAATGTGGTCGAGTTTTCCGTGTTGCTAGTTCGATAGCCCTTTTTATACATGAGTTTGGTTTTCTGAGAATAAGTGTTTCTAAATGATTGAATTGTTGTTTTAAGTCCACTTTATGCACAGAAAGGCTACTCGGGACTGGACCTACAGTTTAAAGTGGGATCCGAACCCGGAACTCCTAGATTACAAGGCGAGGACGCTACCACTGCGCCATCGGGAAGACCCTAAGTGTTTCTAAAGTATGTGTAAATGTTATCATTAGATTTAATGACTTAGGTTAGAACCCATGTTCTAAATCCTGGGTTCGAAACTCAGTGGAGGCACATAGTGGTTCGAATCCCCCTTTAAACTGTAGGTCCAGTCCCAATTAGCCTTTCTGTGCATAAAGTGGACTTAAAACACTAAACCAATCAATCAACCTTGTTCTAAGGTGCTTAGAACCTCAAGACTGTAGTTTAGTTTACGCACTGACAACATGCGCATGTACAAATTTGCATACCGATCGCGGGTTCCATATCCGATGGGGGCACATAGTGGTTCGTATCCTACTTTAAAACTGTAGGTCCAGCCTGCACAAAGTGGACTTAAAAACAAACAAATTTGCACACCCAAAAGACCTACTTACCAAAATGAAATCACAAATACGTCACCGAGTGGGCATCCCCTTCAAAAGCAAAAAATCGACTAAACGCACGGCCATGAAATTAGGCGGGTAGCAGAAGTTCGCGCTGTTGCCACGTCGTAGCACAATCCCGTCTATTTCGGAGGTTTAAGAGCATTCCCACGTATAGACATGGGACTTAATTTCTGGGGCCTGTAACGAACTTTGAATTCACACGATCACCAGGTCTGTATTGAATGGGACTCGGAAGTTCCTTCGAGAGAGGTCGGTCTGACGCTCGAACTAGGCAACGCAACCCGGTTGACGCTGCCACACAGTGCGCGGAAACCAGCGACTTTTGCCCCCCTCTCGCTTTGCTTTTCCCATATGTGACACCATCGCAATTCTGCCCAGCCGACTATTTTCATGGCTGCTATTTTAGTTTGGCTGCTGTTGTTCCGGCCATCTTGTTTATATACCCGAATCATCTTTGTCCTATTGTACTGTCCCCTTTTAACGAAGGTCCCAAACTACACGTAGTTGTTATAATTTGTTTCCTCACCGTATCTCTTCTTCCTTTCCCTCCTATTTTACGTAGAAAGTGCCATATCCTTTGTCTGTAATTGACTTTGATATCTTCGTGAGAAGGTCCGCAACTCACAGCTATGTAGAATCGCGTGTTTTACATGAATATGTGGAATTTGATAAAAATATATTGACCATTCGAAAATTGAGTTCCAAATTTTCATTTTCCACCTTTATTAATGACATTACATAAATTTTAAACGAAAATGGTAAACATTCGAATGGCTGAAGTTTTTCGACTTGATCTGCTGGGGTAATTGAAGCCAATAAAATCTGACACGTGTTGGTGTTAAATTAACTAATAATTGTTTCGTATTTTGTAAATATATGGAAATAATATAATTCAAATAAATGTATTGTGTGCAGTTAAATATTTTCAATTTTTATGACTTTATTTGAAACATTTTACACAAAATGTTGTGTTTTTGAACAAATATTTTTTTTATTAGTATTTAATATAATAATAGAATGTTTGCTTCGCTGTTAGTTAATAATGTTGTCAACGCGATTGAGTGAGAAGCCAACCAGTGCCATCCCTTGGAGAATTATAATCACAAAACACTTCAGTAACGACGAGGGATCGAATAGAGACAGACAATTTCGAGGGGGGTGCATGCAAGTCTTGGGGGGTGGGTTCCGATCTCATCGCCAGTAACTCCTATAGAGTATAACAGTGGTTCCCAAAGTGTGAGCCGCGGCATCCTGCGGCGCCGTGTCTGGCTTACAGGAGCCTCGCGAAATGTTCCAATATCTTCACTGAAATGATATGATGGTTCCAAATATGTGCTTATTTAGTACTTTTTACACATAAAATATTTCTGAATTTGAAATATGTGTTTATTTTAAGGCAAGCAACCTAACCATACTAACTGAGCGTTGCAAGTGTTAGATAGGCCTACATTGTGACTTGGGCGCCGCGGAAAGATCTTAAAACATTAGGGACGTCGTGAAACGAAAAAGTTTTGGAACCCCTGCAGTATAAGCTTCCTCCTCCTCTTGTAACATTGACGACGACTTAAGGGGGTAGCCACTCTCTTCCCCCTTCCCCCAAATTTAAGAGATATGAAAAACTTGTTTTTGTTATTGGAAAAGCTGAGGTAGCAGAACAAAAATTAATAAATAAATTAGTGGTCTCGCTGTGTGAGTCAATAACAACCCTGGCACAATATAAGCCGCCTTTGACACGCAAAGTGTCCCAATTACTCCAATTTCCAGAGGTGAAAATTTCAGGGGTGTTTTCGTGATATGTCTGATTAATAAGCTAGCCGAAAGGGGTTGAAGGTTTCAACAATGCTACCTACTGTCGTTAGTGGCAGGCAAGCTGAGCTTGGCGTGTTGCACGATAGCTATAGCCACGATTCTTTTTCATACAGAGTATCACTGTGTGATTAAAAAAATAGGAATTGCTTTTGACGCAGCATCCTGTGTCAATTGTGAATAGAACGAGTAGATAATTAGAGTTACTCGCGTGAAACTGCGGCTTTAAATAGGGACCAGCAGTGCTCGCGTGATAGAGAGAAGTTTGGTATCATGCAATTATAAATTTAATTGAGAATGTACCCTGTGGACTCACGAGTAACACGGTGAGTTTCCCCTTGTGTATTTTTGATACCCAGATTCAGAAACCAGACGGATTGTTACCACACCACGTATATGATGTGGATAAACATAAGCCTCCCCGATGGCATAGTAGTAACGTCAAGTTTCCCGGGTTTGATACCCTGTGGAGGCACATGGCACAGTGGTTCCGATCCAACTTGAAACTGTACGTCCAGTCCTGATTAGCCTTCTGTGCATAATGTGGACTTAAAATAACAATTCAACGTTACTCTCAACATACCTGTAGGTCAAAATCAGATTTTCGTCGGAAGTAAGGTGGCAGAAAAGTGCATTGCATTTAAGCTTCAAAAATAAGGATATCCGACCGTGAAATAGGTGTTACGAAACCACAGTCATAGATATCCGAAACAAGATTTTCAAATCAGTCCTTCTGTCTTGTTTCAGTATGGACATAGTCATAAAAAGAAGTATTGAGAAATCGTCAAATTTTGAGGTAAATTGTAAAGCGTGGAACGGTAAAAAATAATTGAAAGCTGTGAAAAGTAGGGTATAGTCGTGTGAAGTCTGAAGAGTTGTCAACAAGTTATTTGCACTATTTAGTGCTTTTCTGTCTGAGTGTATATGTGTATGTGTGTGGTAACACACGTTTTTAGGAATCGGTTCAGTAACTGTTGCATTCACTGATCAACTTACGATCTAGTCACCAAAAATGTTCAGTACAGTACCCCTTACTCACTTGCATCCTCATTGTCGTGGAGATTATGCAAAAGAAGTAAAAAGTGTATTTATATATTTATTTCCTTCAGCAGATTGTGTGTATGTATTGTACTTTTGCTATTTAACGGCACTTTTGGTTAATCGCAATGATAAGGATGAGAGATGATATGATTAAATTGATGAAGGGACACTTAACAAATTAAACCCACTCGCAGCCACTAAGCCAATGCATTCGACAGAGGGATATTGTCCACTTACAGAAGGCTTGCACGAACTTAAACATGCAAATAGCATAATACAATGGATAATAATAATAGGCATTACAATTGCACTGAATTGTACACTCATTTGCCTACCTGAGTTCGCCCACTCCTGGAATCAATCCCAGGACAATTGGTGTCGTTGACCACTGTCCGTTTTGGTGAGTCTACCAGTTTGGTACTGGAGGATTTTTGATTGGTTGGTTTATTACTCTTATATTACTTCTTTTTCGCCACTTTTGGCTAATCGTCAAATGATACTGGACGAGTAAGTTAGCATTACCCGGTGCTGACCACACCACTACCACATTAACCCGCTATCCTCACCTCTGAGTGACAGAGGTAAAATAAAAAGTGAAGATAGACTGTCGGTTGCTATGTGGGAATAGATTATGTTTTTGTTTATGTTTATGGAGTTTTGTAATATGAAGTTAGTATAAATCATGTTGAAGTTACCTTTTTTCCTAAATAAAGTTTAATGCAATTGGCGACGATGGAATTCGATTTGCCTAAATAACCTTTATTACAACCTCCACAAGATAGCCATTGATTCAGATCCCACATGAAACTTTATCTCCAGTGTCTGTTACCCTACATGAACAAAGTGGCAAAATATACTTGACTTCAGCCGACTTCCGTGGCGTAGTGGTTAGTACAGCGCGCTAAGACGCCAGGAGTCCCGGGTTCGAATCCCGGCCTTGCCATGGATCGGTGAGTGTCCCTTCATCAGTTTAATCACTCATTCTCATCGTCGCGTTTAGCCAAAGGTGGCAGAAGGCGACGCTAAGTAACAAAAATCAATCAATACTTGACCACCAACAAAACACCTCCATGACATGGCCGTTCTTCACGTGCACCAACATTTTTTTCCACAGCCTTTTTATCGAGTTGACCTATCGGCCTCGTGACAGAAGAACCTCCTCCATCCTTTCGCGAGTTCCAATGGAGAATCCTTCTTCCTCAGTAATACCCATGTAACATCCTATTCGCTTGCCCTTGTTGACTCTTAGCAAAAGCTAGCCACATGGCGGGAATAACCGTTTCTTCGGCATTTTTTTACTTCTCTTTGCAATAACTATTTCCGTGTGCCTTCTCCTCCGACAATGTCAAGGGTGCCTCGTTTGGTTGGCAGGCACTGCTCGGAATGGCGGAAATGGCGGTCTTCGGGTCAGTGCGGTAGTTGGGCAAATTATGCGTGCGTGTCAGTGTTGCCAAGTCACGCTGAGAGCCTCTAGATCTGGCACGCGTGGAATTGCGGCGTGGCACAATCTATGGGAATGTGACAGGCATGGACGTCAGCGGGCAAAGCTAGGTATTATTCCAGGGGGGCAAACGACCATATTCCAATTCTCCTAGTTTTGCCCCCTCAGAAACACTCCGTCAGTTTTAAATTTGCATGTTTTCCTACAACTGTGAAATTATATGTCTGGAATTTATAATTTTGGGATGATATTCATTTTCCAGAGGGGCATGACTCCCCTTCGTGGCCGAGTGGTTAGCATAGTTCGTGCTACGACGCCAGTGGTCCCTGGTTCGAATCACGAACAGGCCTTTATCAATGTCACTCATTGTCACCTTCGCGATTCCAAAAGTGACAGAAAAGCGAAGTGAAATATACCAAATCAGTCAATCTCTGGCAATTCTCGACATATATTTTTCAGGGGCAGATAATGAGAATTAATTTGTTTCATTCCAATATCCGTATTTTAAGTTAGATATATATAATTGTTGAGCGAGTGGTCGAAGTGCGGAGGGGGTGCGGATGGATGCTATCCCTCCAGTTTAAAAATAATCCATGAAGCATCTTCCTATCTAAGATAATTTGTATAAGCATCCCCCACTCACTGCATTGTCGGACCTCCCCGATGGCGCAGTGGTAGCGTCGTCGCCTTGTAATCAAGGGGTCCCGGGTTCGATACCCCGTGGACGCACATAGTTGTTCGGATCCCACTTTAAACTGTAGGTCCAGTCCCAATTAGCCTTACTGTGCATAAAGAAGACTTAAAACATCAGTTCAATCAATCAATCAATCTACTGGACTGTCTCCATGTTTATTCATTACAGTGGGCGTATACTCTTTTGGATAAGGAGTTAATGTAGACTTTTTTTCCTTCCGTAAAGCTACTAGAAATGAGTGTATTCGAATGAAATGATTTGGTAAGAGTACTGTATTCCCTCTCTTCGCCAATCCTCCGAGCATCTGTAAGGATTGACTGAGTGGGTCAAGTCAACTCCGTTACTTTAACCAATCGCATATTTCATTAGTAGCTAAATTTTTAGTGACGTTACTGTTCTGTTTCAGCGAGTTCTACGTTTCGAGCGTTGCCAACACTGGCGCGTGTGCGAGCCAGAAGGCTTCTTATGGCGGTGGACTTTGGCTGTTCCGAGGGAGTAACGGGATCTCAACTAGGTTTCGTCTCAGATTACGTGACACTGTCCATCTGACTCTCTGGACATCGTACCACTAACCTTTGCCTTCGCCATTGTATCCAGGAAGGCATTATGGGAGAAGAGATCTGCTCAGATAATGGCATTTTGCGCGTTCCTACTCTCATACTGGAATCATTTTGATGGAAGGGTCATTACGTTATGATACTCATGTGTACATCCATACCTTGCTTGAAGGACAGCGATTTAGTTCTGTGTTGTACTGTTTTTGTTTTACGCAGATCTTCCAAGTTTTAATGACACTATATCAGGTCTTCAGTGCTAATAGTGTATATCATTACACAGCATCGTGGAGGGTTGTGTTTCAGAGCTACAGGACGATGAAAACGTTAGGTTGTTTTCATTGCCAGAATACACTGTGTACGGATGATGGGTACAAATTAAAACAGTACAGTGATTCACCATGAAATGGATTTTTCTTGATATTAGAAATATATCATTGGTATCATCAGTGACGTGCACAGGATTTTCGAAAGAAGGGGGTTACGTACACTTTCTTTAGTAGTCAGCCCTAATTTTGCCACCTTTTCTTTCCTTTGATGTTTTTTTTTATTTTTAGAAATACTGGGCCAAAGTGGGGGTTATGACCCCCACCCCCCCCCCTCCTTTGGGCACGGCACTTGGTTTCATTACTTTTGCTCTATTATCATTCATGTGCTAGGAGACACTAGATTGTAAGTGTGACGTAGAAAGTGTTATCATTTTCAAACACCAGTGACCAAGAATGTTTGTTTGAGTGGTACCATACACAAACCTGTAGCAATTGAAGAGCTTTCACTCTCTATATTTTATAATATTGCACATTTAATGTTTTATATGTTATTACAAGTTTAATAAAACCGTGCAGCAATATCCTCTTATAAACACATTCACTCATTTCCATACGAGCTAGACATACCGAATGGCCAGAAAATACGTTGCTGTTCAACATACATATTGGAATCTTTTTTTCTAAAGTACCTGCAGAATCTACAGCTTAATATAGACCTATATAATTTCTGAATAAAGATTAAACGTTTGTATTGGTGTACTGAGCTCTGATTTTTCGTTCTACTTCATTTCAATATTAGAAGTGTTGTGCATTTTAGATAGCAAAATTAATCTCGAGTTATAAAGAGAGTCGTGATCTCATTCTAAGAATTTAAAATGTAATCTTCATTAGTATACATCTCTTTGACGTTCCTTCATTTCAGAAATAATTGAAATACCAAAGTGAATGAAAAAACCCACTGGGTTTTAAAACGTTTTTTTTTTTTTTCAATTTGGCCCTGCCTAATATGGAATGTTTATTAGCGGCATTTTGTTGCAAGACTTTTTATAGGTAGTTTTTGCATTATTTACGATGACACGAATTTGTGGTTGCATTTATATATAGATGATTTTTTTGTCGTACTTGCCTTCAACGTCGCCGCAGGGAAGGGGTTAAAAGTTTTAAACTGTTGAATGTTATAATCATGTTAGTATGCACGAATATTTGTAATTGCATTCATCGTCCACGGCATTTATTAATTTTGATTGTTGTGACCGGCTGGGTTTCTGCGTTGATTCGCCACCGATGATTCCGGGTTCAAATCCTGGCATGGGTTTTCAGTGTGTGTCCCTTCATCAATTTCATCGTATCACTCATCCTCGGCATCGCGATTAACGAAAAGGTGGAAGAAAATTGAAGGTAAACAACAAAAGTACATATGATTTTGGTAAAAAGATAGTCGAGTTGGAGAGTAAGTCACTTTCCATAAAACACTGTTCCCGTCTGACATCGCCAAAGGGGTGTCTCTCTTTTTGGTAGAACAGTAGAGGAAGAAGCTACAGAAAAAGTCAAAGAGAGGGACTGAGGGAGAAGAGCAAGAGAAAGTGAGAGAGAAATGGTAATTGAGAGAAAAACGGGAGAAGAAGGGGATTACGTGAAAAGGATACCGTTACCCGTAAAAAAATTAACTTCCAAAGATTGGTCTTCATATCTTGGTTGCGATTAATAAAGTTGCATGGTCTATGTCCTCTTTGGCACATAATACCTTGTCAAGGATAGCATTATAGCTGCAGATAGACGATAAGTATGTGATCTTGCTACAAACACGCGAAGAAAAACTGAAGTCTTGTCAAACCTTGTTTGTGTGTGTTTCTTTACCAGCAATAATACTGTAATTTGTGATGGCATCTGACACAATGAAGTATGTAGGAAGTGACACTGACTTAATGCTCTTTTGAATTCAAGAATATGCAAAAGAAATAAGATTTGAAGTACGTTGAAATGCATCCAGGATGAAGTAGCTTACAAACGAGTACATCATGATAGAGTTCAACCAACACCAAGGTCAAGGAAGATATCACTTGATGCCAGTATCAGTTTTTGTTGGTGGTCAAACAAAAACAACAATAGTAATGTTGCCAAATATGGCGCTCTTTCGTTGCCAATATTTCACCTCGTGCAGCAAAGTGTCGTTGTAGAACAGGTTGTGCTTGCCGAAGTCGCATAGAAATAAACATTACCAAGAACCTGTCTCCCGTAAGTCAGACCTCACGTACACCCTACGGCAAAAGAAACAGTAGTTGAATTGTCCACCACCATTTTCATTCGGTCTGAATTACACGATATGAAAACAACGAATTGAAATAATGACTTCAATAAGCAAAGAACAATGCCTCCTTCGAACCAACATAGTTTCTTTCCTTAAAACAAAACAGGATGTACAACAAAAAAGTAATGAAAATAGCGGGGGACAATTTGCCTACCATTATCTTTGCCGTTGACTGTACCAGCTCAGCTGTCATCCAATCCCGAAAAGACTTGTTATACATTAATGGTGTATAATTCCCATGGACTTTTGTTATACATTAATTGTGTATAATTCCCATGCTCGTCAGCTTTCCCGCATTACCCGGAAGTCTCCCGGAATTGCATATATTCTTCCGCCTCCCGGAAGCATATTTACAAAACCCACGTGTAAATAGCAACTGTGGGCATGTCTAATGACAACAGCCAATAGTTGTGCGTTTCTTGCATGACACAACGTTTGATCAGCTGAAATAGTATCATGATCAGGACACATTCGTGCAACACAACTGCATGATATATTCAGGAAAAGATCATGAAAAATATTTCAGCACTGTTGTGATCTCGAAACACCCGCGCGCACGCACACGCACCGTTTGGGTCAATTATGACGTTGTCAAGACCCCTACCAACTTTTTTATTTCTGATCACGCCCCTAGCTCATAATCATTCAGATTTTGATATAGGCCTAGTGCTGAAGAGCAGATATTTACTATTTACATCACTTTTATACTAATTTAGAGGTTATAAAAGTACAATAGTTCAAACAACCAAGGAAAAATACTGTAAATTAAAATTATGCGAATAAGTATAAAATAAGTCTCAAACTAAACAGATATCTGCTATTTACAGCAAAATTTTAAACTTACACGATATAATTATCCAATACACATCAGCTAGAACAACAGTGAAAAGATACAAATTTAAATTACACAGAAAAATGTGAAATAAGTAAAATAAAAAATGCCTGTGTTTAAACTAAACTATTTTTGTATAGGTGCTATTTTGAGTGGAAGGGATATGTTTGTGTAAAACTTTAGATATTGTGACAACTCAGTAAGAATAATCTGTTGTATGCCTGAGACAAGGTAATTGGTTTAAAATTTCTAGTTCTCGTTCCATAAGCCCAATTTAGAAATAGCGGAAGGTTTGATATTTTAGAAGACGTCATCAACAAGTGATATGACGTGTGGTGACATTTCTTTAGTTCTGTTGTCATATCCAAGCTAATAAAAGGGACGTAAAATAACTTAAATATAATACAAAAAATAGCCATTGGAAACATATGCGAGCAATGAACTGTAATCCTTTATTTAATGTGGGTGTAAGTCTATTTCTGTGCGTGGTTTTCTTAAAATACCAATTTCTAATTTTCTTTTCCGTAGGTGAGTACTCGGTGTTCCCCGAGCTAGGAAAGCTCTGGAGAAAATTGCTGGGTTCCGTGGCAATTCTGTCCGACCACGTCCAATGGGTAAGTACGGATTGCAGGAAGTTCCCATGCACATTTTCGCCCCCTCTCGTCGTCCTCTCTTTATTTCTTCTTCCAGCTTTCTTGGTATGAGCGTCTTTCGTCTGTTTGCCCAGCAATGCAAAGAGTGTCCTGAGAAAATCTATAGTCGAGGCAATATTTGACGGGTTGTTTCCTTTCCTTGGGTTTTGTTCCTGTGTCTGTGTTAACCAAAGGCGTTGCACAAGCCCTATTCGTATACTCGTATTTTTGGAGTGGCTTTCATTGGAGACGAGGAAGAACTAAGAACTAATTCCTCTGCACCATTGTCTTTAATCATAGCGCGTTCATCTACGGATGTCACCCCAGAGGTTCCGGATTCGAGTTTTTTCCTGGCCGTCGGTGCCCCTTTATCAGTTTAATCTAATCATCATTCATGTGAAGGTGCGAGGTATATATTCAGTGCATATGATTTTGTGCAGTGCTTTTTCTAAGATGAAAAGTTCCGGTATCTTCAAGTTGGTTTGTTATTGTACTCATTATAAAATCTACTCAAAATAATATTGTGATATGTTTCAATTTGATTGGGCTTTCATGTAAAAGAAAATGTTATTATTCTCTCCTATAAAAAAGTACCGCTGTGGCGTACCGTCAGGGAGCACTGGTTTTGTCACATACAGTATTTATTAATATTTTTTGTCGCGCCAGTTGTTCTTATGTTTAAAAAGAACAGCTGATGCCACTGCTTTCATGTATCCACACAAACCGAGTTGAACAGTAAGTTAAAGCATTACGAAATGGTGTGTGAATATGTACCTGAAAAAAGCTGAAGAGATTAATTAATTAATTAATTTTTATTATTATTATTAAGGTTTGCAAAATAAATTGGAGCTCTATTATGAACAACCAAGTTTACATAAAAAAAACGTAACTTCTCTCAACGCGTTCTGTATGTATGCAAGTGGTTTGCAAGGTACTAAACGTGTGAGATGAAAGCATTACAGATAGAGTAGTGATGAACATAGTAGTAATAATAATTAGGTTTTTTGGATTTTGCAGTCTTTTACCCTTTTGGTTCCTCCAAGTATGGACTAGGATGAATTACGGTTAACTGCGCAGTGGAATATTAATTAATTTAAGTATCTAACCAGGTCTTACGAAACATGAATTAAAAGATTCAACAGTTTAGTAACATTATTAAACAGCAAAATTGAGAATTTATCCATGATATTTTTTTATGAAACCGTTAATTTCTCATTGATGAGCAAAACCGTTAATTTCTCATTGATGAGCCTAGATCGTACACAAACAGTAAATCCATCAACAATTATTTGCATGTATATATTTCAAGACTTGCAACAAATGTGTGTGCGTAAATCACATTTAACATATCATGAGCAATAAGACATCTGAAAATGTTGATTTCAAATTTTATCAGATTATCCCACGGTCACTATTTTCAGAAATGCCCATCGAACCGGAAAACACTGTTTAGAAAGTCGCATCATGACTCTAAGATTGCTATGCACCTGACGTAAACTGTAAAGCGTATAATTTCCAACATAAGAAGATCTATTTACTCTCTTTCAGATTATATTCATTCTGGAAATAATGCATATCTTTCAATATTCAAAGGTAAAATTCCTCCTGAATTGGTTAGAATTTGGGAATCTTGCCGATTTCAGAGCCTTCTAGCGTCTCAACTTTCAAGGTTTCATCGCAGTGATATCCTGAAAATGCAAACAAACAAATTTTGGTTGTAGGCTCCTCTCGTATTACATGCCAGAGGTCAAGCACCCACGCAGAATCGGTGTATGTATCCAAAGAGGTCATGCATCTTTAAATTTCGTGCGGATACCTTATTCTTATGTCATATCATAGCTGATTAATCTGTTTGCACTGTTGTGCAAATTCTCGCAGACGCATGCATTAAGTATAGTGGCGCCAAGTAGAAGATAGAACATGAGAATCAACATCCATCAAATCATGTTTCCAGGCGTCTCTGGTAGAGAAAGAACAGAAGATGTTTGTTTGTTTGTGAAGGCCTTTGTCGTCCTGTCTTGGTAGTCTTGTTGCACGTTTCACGATGCCTTATGTCTGAAATCTCGCTGTCATAACGTCGTCTTGTTCTGTGCTGAAGATTCTCTCGAAATGATCCCTTTACTTTGGCTGAAATACAAACACAGTGATTCCATCTATGGAGATGTTAACCAGAGCATCTTTTAAAAGCTGAGACGGAAACCACTTTCGAGACTAGACCGAGTACGAGACAGGCATCTCTAAAATCGAGACAAGAACGAGGCTTGTTGTTCAAGACTCGATCTCGTCCGAGATTTCGGTAAACTACGAGGGCGGGCTGAAAAGTAATGCCTGCTATTTTTTTGTGACGGTGTAAAGACATTTTGGATTTTGAGCATTGCACTCTTAAGACTTTCACCTTTCTCCATTCCAAGTTTCAAACTTCTATCACCAGGGGTTGCTGAACTAGAGCGAGGAAAATGGCAGCATGTAACCATACTATGTCGGTGCACCTGAAACTGCGGGTGGTGACCGCGTTTCTACCTGCAGAAAATGGGTCCCCCAATTGACATTCATCAGAGAATGAAGGCTTTTTATGGCAATGAATGTGTAACGTCAGTACTGTATGATGTTGGGCTGTTCATGCTCACAATGAAAACCCCTGCCGAAGAACTCTCAAGAAGTTCTTTGTCACACACGTCGAAATCAGGGTGCAAAATCCTAGAGGAAATAGGAAGTTTTCCCCACAATAATCTTGTAAAAAATAATCTTCCCACCAAAAATTTCAGAAAGGGGGGAAGGGGGAGAGTGGTTCTGTTGTAACAATATAGAAACGTAAGTAGTTTTGACTTCACATATACTTTACTAAATATAATATCGAAATATCACGCAAGTAGAATGAAGAATAATGTCTGACCCTACGTGCGTTTGTGAGTGATGCATGCATGCTTTCTCTCTTTCTTTGAGAGACCATTGGCAAATCTAGACCAATAACAATATGTACACAATAAAAGTAATACAAGAATGGAAGACAATTGTGTCAAATCTAACAGTTGGGCTGAAAAGTTCGTAGGCTGACTCATAGATGGCGTTACTAGAATTAAATCCATGTGATTTTTACTTAGTACTAACCTTCAAAAGATACGTGTATAAATTTCACAGCTGCCGGATAATTAGTTCGTGAGATATAGCATTGTGAGTGAAGCAGCTTTTGTTATTGTGAAAAAATGGATAAAAAAAAGAATTTCGTGTGTTAATAAAGCATTGCTTTTTGGCGAAAAAAAATACTGTTGAAGCCAAGGCTTGGCTTGATAAACATTATTCGAACTCTGCACCAGGAAAATCAACCGTTGAGAAGTGGTTTGCTAAATTTAAACGAGGCGAAATGAGCATCGAAGACGATGCACGCAGTGGACGCCCCAAAGAGGCTGCTACCGACGAAAACATCAAAAAAGTCCACAAAATAATTTTAAATGATCGTAAAGTGAAGTTGATCGAGATAGCTGAGACTTTAAAAATATCAAAGGAACGTGTTGGACATATTGTGCATGAATATTTGAACATGCGAAAGCTGTGTGCAAAATGGGTGCCGCGCGTGCTCACAATCGATCAAAAGCAACAACGTTTTGATGATTCGGAGCAATGTTTAGCGATATTCAACCGTAATAAACACGAATTTTTACGTCGATATATTACAATGGATGAAACATGGCTCCATAACTACACTCCAGAGTCCAATCGACAGTCAGCCGAGTGGACTGCACGTGATGAACCGAATCCAAAGCGTGGAAAGACGCAACAGTCGGCTGGCAAGGTTATGGCATCAGTATTCTGGGATGCGCATGGTATTATATTCATCGATTACCTCAAAAAGGGCCAGACCATCAACAGCGATTATTACATAGCGTTGTTGGAGCGTTTAAAGGATGAAATCACGAAAAAACGGCCCCATTTGAAGAAGAAAAAAGTGCTGTTTCATCAAGACAATGCACCGTGTCACAAATCAATGAAAACGATGGCAAAATTATATGAATTAGACTACGAATTGCTTCCCCATCCACCATATTCTCCAGATCTGGCCCCCATTGAATTTTTCCTGTTTGCAGACCTTAAAAGAATGCTCGCTGGAAAGAAATTTAGCACTGTTGAAGAGGTAATCGAAGAAACTGAGGCCTATTTTGAGGCTAAAGAGAAATCGTACTATAAAAATGGCATCGAAAAATTGTATGACCGCTATAATCGTTGTATCGCCCTCAAAGGCAACTATATTGAATAATAAAATCGAATTTTGTCAAAAAAATATTTTTTACTATGTTAGCCTACGAACTTTTCAGCCCAACTGTTAATTGATTTATAGTACTAGAAAGCAAAATTTAAACAAGAACTTAAACATAAGGAAACCATTTCTAGTATTTTGTAATTTATTGACATTTTTAACCAGTTGTTAAAATAATTGGTTTGCTACGTTATAAATATATTACACATAACAAATTAATTCCTTTATATATTTTAATAATATATCCTAAATAAATATTTAATAATTTAAATGTAGTATTTAATAATTTTATATGCTGTAACAATAAATATATGTTATCATAAAAATCATATTTGTGTGTGCAAATCCATGAAAAGTTCGAATATTTGAAAATTTTCTTAGTTTTTTAGTTTAACACCTTTAAAATATATAAAATTTTATGGATGGAACGAGTATATGGTTTCGCTTTGTTTTTCGCATGTCTATTTGGTAGATAATTCGTAACACCCGTGACAGAGAATTTTTTTGCTTTTTAATACTAAATTTAGGAATATTGTGAATAGAAAAAAACATTGAGGATTAACATTGTTCTTTATACATAACACAATATACATTTCAATGCATAAGGTTCATTCAGGGTCGAGAGTTTTTATTTCAAACTTTTCACCTGCAATACAGTTCACGACTTCGATAACTTCCGTGAGCATATTTAATTTAATTTCTCTAACAAGGTTTTGTTTTAGTTCATGTGAGATTGGCAGCAGGAAGTTATATATATATATATATATATATATATATATATATATATATATATATATATATAATTTGTGTGTGTATGTAAGTATGTAATGAGAAGTAAAGTAGGTGGGCGTTGTAGTACTTGTGTGCAACTAGACGTACCGGAATTCCTCACACCTCCCCTCGCATATTATGGCGAGCAAGAGTGTTAACCGTATATGAAGTAGAATCGTGCATGGCATGACAAAAATTGTTGGTAAGCAAAGCCCAATCGCAGGGCAGATGGTCCCTGGTAGGAAATTCCGCCAACGGCAAGGATACGCGAAGGTTGTCGGCACAGGAACCACATGCTACGTGCGAGAAGGGAACCAGAAGAAAAAAGCGAGAGTGAGTGTCTTCAATTACTGGGTGCGGTTGTGGTTATAATTGGAAGCGACGGAAAGCATCCCAGCTGAAGCCAGTTCTCCGAATTTTGTTGGACCCAGTGTTTCCACCTGAAGGAAAAATTTCCCTTGACTTAGGGAAATTTTAGGTGAAAATTTATACAATCCTTAAAACAACCTTACAACTCCCCAGGTGGAAAATTCTTCGTAAATCCCTTGTAGCGACGTCGCCTGGTATTGTCAGGGAAATCAAATGCTTGTTTTTGCTTGTCTGGATTGGATACTGAAACTTATTACACTTTTTTTCTCCCACCTGGTTTCTTTTGGGGAAATATTACGTATAAAAAATGTTTTTTAATTTATTTTGTGTCGTTTATTTTCAATACTGTTGAATAAACTTGGTGCATTTAATTAACTTGCAAAGTTGAAGACATGTCAGACAAAATATTTATTTAATATCACTCACAAAATGGGTGAGAACCCTGTTTTCATGTACCTAACTATAAACTATTATAATAACATAAGCTGGTGTAAACTTAATGTTAAATGTTGTCATGGCAATATTCGTATTATTGTACATTTTTCGGGGCCTCCCCGATGGCGAATTGGATACGTCCTCTCCTTGTAATCAAGAGGTCACGGGATTGATACCCGGTGGAGGCACATGGTGTCTCGGATCCCACTTTAAACTGTGGATCCAGTCTCGATTAGCTTTGCTGTACATAAAGTGGACTTCAACAATAATTCAATTCAACTGTATATTTTTCTCAGAGAGGTCAATTTCATATTAATCTTAATTATTGTTATTTCTTCTTATTTTTATTCATTCAACCAATCCTATTATTTGGCATAGTGGTAACGTCGTCGCCTTGTAATCAAGTGGTCCCGATATAGACACACAGTGCTTCGGATCCCACTTTAAGCTGTAGGTCCAGTTCCGATTAGCCTGTTTTGCATAAAGTGGATTTTAAAAACACACTCAATCCTAGTGTTTTTGTAAGTTGCTTTGTATGAGCCAATTGTAATATTATTTGTGCTAATGTAGCTTTGCAATTTTGTTTTAAATTTTTCTAAGATGAAATTTTGTGTCGAAAAGGGAATTTTTTTATCCAGAATGGGGAAATTGTGCTTCACCCGCATACCGGATCGTACATTTCTGCTGTGTTGTCTACTTTTTTTTTTTATCTTTGTTCTTCCTGGACATATTTGGTACGTTCGGTCCCAAAAAAGAAGAGCGTTCTCACCTGCAGCAAGTCACGTGTGTGTTCCTCTACATGGCGGCGGAGCGTGTGAAGGAATCTGCTCATCGGGGCAGCATCCCTCTCAGCACGTTTGCCCCCCCAAACCAGTTCTGCGTGTGTGAGGGTTGCTTATGGTCCACCATAAGACAATTTGATTAGAGGCCGTGGAAAGTCATGATTGCACTTGCTCATCGAATTCACTTCCTTTTTTTCTTCTCTTGGTATCGTCTTCCCGTCTTCTCGTTTTTCTCTGTGGTTTCTTTTACATGAAATATCTGTTTGGTGGCTACGTGGTCATTTTGCGATCGTAATGAGCGTTGGGGTCCTTGAGGTTGCCTCCCCGCTGGTGAGGAGCATGGGGTTACTTGTTTTAGTACAAATTGGCCTTGTTTCCCAGATTCCAGCAGTGCCGAGATCCCGCCCCCCTTGTCCCTTGTCCGTTCTTTTTCTTCCTTACTTCTTTGTCATCGTTAATCAGATAGCCTCGTTTCTGGGATTTTTTTTGTCTTTCTAATGGACTCTTCTCATTTTGGAATGCCGATATTTACAGGGGATGGACAATAATATGGAAACACCACGACATCGGAATGGGTGATATCGACACAATTTTTCCACTTGAAATCGGACTTGGTGTGACATTCTTTTGTTTTGCGCCGTGAGATAGGACCCTGTCGGACTGGTAGGAGTCTACAGTTTTGCTGTAGATAGCGTGCAGCGCAGTTGATACTGAATCATGTCCTAGCTGACAGTGTTTGAAGGAGGGCAAATTTTGGTGCCCGCCTGCAAGGGACCTCGGTTACCAAAGTAGCCATGTTATTTGGCGTATCGAGAGGGACTCTATCCAAGATCATGATGACATAATAGTGTGTCCGGAAAGACATCATCAGATAAACACCTGCGTGGACGAAAATACACACTGCGTGACAGAGACAGGCGGACACCGAGAAGGATTGTGACCATGTTTTGCATGAAGAATGGTGCATGATCCCATTACCCACCATCCAGGACTTGTATTTGTCCATTCCTCGGAGACTGCAGGGCGTTTTGGAAGCTAAAAGCGGTCCTGCACCTTATTAGCTACAGCATTTCAGCTTTTCTTCGCAGGTGCTTCCATATTTTTGTCCATCCCCTGTATATCTATAATGTGCACCAAGTGCGCCCGCAGGATTTTCCTCGGGGGGGGGGGGCGCAAGAGTAAGATTTCATATCTTGCGCTTCAGTCATATAAACTATTATTATTATTGCTATTATTATTGTTGTTATTATTACTTTACAAGGCATAAAATTCAAATTGAATTGAAATACTTTGGTGTTCTTGTTTTTTTTATTTGCTTTATTTTACTTCGCTTTTTGTGCCAAATTTGGCTAACTTGCGAAGATGGAGATGAGTGATGACATGATGAAATTGATGAATGGACACTCACAAACATTCACGCCCAGGCCGGGATTCGAACCCGGGACCCCTAGCGTCGTAGCGCGATGTGCTAACCACTCCGCCGCGGGGGCCGGCTATTTTGGTGTTGTGTTCAAGTTCACACTGGAGTAGCTAGAAACTGGATTCGCCTAACTTCCTTTCCACAAACATCTATGACTTTGTTAATAAACAATTCTTTGTATTTTTGTCTTTCGAAAATTTCACGATCCGGTCGGCAAATGGAGATTTTTTTCAGTTCAGAATGTGAGCATTATTAATTTTTCTTTCCCCTGTCCCGACAAAAAAAAAATCCATCCCGCTGAACCCAAAGTTACTGCAGTCAACATGATTAAGTAATGTCACTTGTGAAACTTGTTTTGTTATTTTGTTGGACATGCCATCAATTGCTGTAACCGACAGAACACAATATTATTTGTATTAAAATATCGCTACAATTTCACAGTTCGAATTACATTAACTTTTTCCAATTATCTCAGGGAAGGCCAAGTCCCCCCCGTCCCTCCGACGGTCGCCCTTAATGTGCACCTCAAATGGCAGGAAACTGGTAAACGAAGAGCTGTAGTAAATATATATTATTATCAAGATACAGCGGAGTTGTGGCCAAACATGATTGGTGCAATCATGGACCACAAGCAAGAGAGCCTGCTGCCAGAAGCCATCGCGCAACTTCCCCTCCATCCCTGCAGCCCGGCCTACGGTGAAACCTGCTCCATTCTGCGTCTCCCCTACTTGCGCGAGTTCGATGCACAAAGGCATGTCGTTCTGCGCAGGTTCTTTTACTTGTGGTCCACTGTACTGACCGTACTGTTGCATGAGCTCTTGAACAGGACAGGTGAATAATACCCCGTTGATGGAGAAATATTTGAAACTAGAAAGGATAAATTCTCTCACACACCTTACAAAAACACCCTTAGTAGACTTTTTGAAATCGTACCATGAACCTTGCTGAGCATGAACTACAGTATTCACCGGAGGGGCTGTGGGAGGCTGCCCCCACAATGTGCATTCTAAACTTCAAATTGTCTTCTTGAAAACCATATATTTTTGTTACTAGACACGTCACCGTTTTCCTTTCGTAATTGTCCTTGGGATTTTGGCATGTGTCTTTTTATAGGCCGTGTTTTCCTGTTTGATCACCAGTACGTCAGGGTATTAAGATTTGATATCAGATAACCCACAACTATTTGTCAAGAGTATTTTAAAGGATATTTTATACTTATTATGTGCCACTAGAATATCAGAGCTTGCTTAATTTTTATGTCTGTAACGCTGTTATTGTATTTCTAGCTAAGGCTTACTGGATAAAGTACACGAAATGTTTAACATTTCAACTATTTGCTTTTATACGAGGGCAATTTTTTTTTTTAGTGTAACGAAAATTATGATGTGTCTATGAGGTCTGAAACCCCTTTACCGAGGGTCCATATTTGGACGCTTACTAATATTGTTTTTTCCCCTTACATATAACAATTTAACAATATAATTACAATACGAAGTTAACAGACGGCTTAGGGGCCTAGGTCCACTTGTTAAATTTTACTATTCTAGAAGAATTATTTAGCTTTATAGCCTTTTTCAAGGTATTTTTGAAGTATTACTGGCTTCTTTGGGTGCATCAACACTTGGGTTATTTCCATTTGGTTTATTATACGAGGTTTATTTTTTACTCTAAGATCAATATATGTCTCCGAGGACTAAAATACATTTATTGAAGCTAAAAGCTTAGGCTGTAACTAGGGACTTAGTATGTATATCGACAATTTATAGGACAACACGAACCTTACAAAGGATTATAGGTGACGTACGACCACACGCCAGAGCTTTGTTAATCTGCAAGAAGCAGTTGCAACTAATGCTATGAGGATATAATGTTAATTTTTACTGTTTCACAAGGAGGCTATTTTTTACACAACCAATATTTGCTTTTTCAAGTAACTACATGTACCAGAAGCACACATGCCAACACTAACTAGATTTTGATTTATACTATCTCAGGTGCTAAATGTATCAAGAACACTAATTGTATATATTTTTGAGAATCCAACTATATCAGGATTTTTCTATGTAAGTATATTTTTATTGACTGGCTTATTTAACAGATCAAACAGAAAGACGGCAAAATTCACTAAATGTAGGTGCTTGCATGAAAATAACTAGATCAAGGGGTGACCAACAGTGAGCTGAATGTATATATAGAGGGTTGCGCTCTATTATTCTCACCTTCGCTGGATTGGCGAAGGAACGCACTTGTGGGCGGTAGAACCTGAACGGGCTCCACCATGGCATCGGAGACTCGAAGCAGATGTTTTGGAGGATGAACCCAAGTAGGGTCATAGGCGCTACGACCAATTTGGTCATTGCTTTTTATATGAGGAACCAATTTGGCCCACTCCCAAAATTAACTTAGATTGCTTATAACTTATGAAATTTGAAGTCTGCACAAGATCCGATGACAAAATCTAAAATTGTAACAACCCTGCCAGGGACTTGAACCCTGGACAGATAGGTTAAAAGCCTAGCGCTATACAAACTAAGCTACCTGCATTTTTAAAAAGTTAGTTATGTTAAGAAATATATTGAAACACCTGAGAACACTCTTGGTCTGGTTCGACAGAGAAGGAGACAACATTTCCAAATTTTTACAGACTGGGTGTATTTTTCCACTATAGAGGCCTTCACTATATGTAATTCGAAACGCTAAAGTTCAGCTAGCTTCCAAAATTGAGGTAAAAATTGTGTTTGGCGAGATTAACAAGTTACAATTATATCCAGTTACGGACAAATAAAGCTAAAAGTCTAAGATTTGCTGTACTAGCCAAGTTTTAGTAACTTTTTCTTCACTTTAGTACAAATATCAAAGAAATAGGTATATTTTATTTATAATTTGACAAAATGTACTAGTATGTAATTCACAAAGTTAGGTAAAAAACAGTATTTTTTAAAAAATATTGTTACTGCCTTCAAATTTTATGTTGTTTAGCCACTAACAACTGGTTTACACTGCTTGGCATTCTTTAAATAGGAAAAGAAGAAATTATTTGTTTAGTATTTTTACTACTTTATATTTATTTAAGAAAACAATTCTACACTTTAACTTAATTTTAACAAATTGTTACTAATTTATATATCAAAGTTATGTTATTTAGAGTGCATAAAGGCGTATAAAGTTAATATTTGTACTTATCAGTTCAACTAACAATTATATTTTACACACAAAAGATACAGTTAAATTACTTGAATCAGAGAATAATATTTTACAGTAATTGATTCATTCAGCACTAGTCAGTACTTTTATGCATCAGAAAGTTTTCTTAATTTTCTATTACGCATGCTATTTTGGGCTATTCTTAAAATGTATTTCTAGGGCAAACTGGTTTAATTTTCTGATTATAATGCAAAGTTGACAGTTTTCGCACAATGCATTGTACATTTGTTATATTCTCTACGTACAATCCAAATATTATGCTTATTTAATGTATAACTAACTAACTCTCTACCCTTCTTAAACCCGAAGTTTCATGGCTGCAGCAACACATGCCTTTCATCTGTCCCTGTCCTGAGCAAGATCTATATACTCCTTTCCTTTCCCACCAATTTCCTTTAGGTCCATCTCTACATTATCCCTCCATCTTTGTTTTGGTCTTCCTATTGATCTTTTACCATCAGGTTTCCCAACAAGAATCCTGTATACTCTTCTTTCCTCTCCCATTCGTACCACATGATCTACACACCTAAGTCTTCTTGATTTAATCATTCTAATAATATCTGGACATGAATACAAATTATGTACTTCTAATTTATGTAACCTTCTCCACTCATTTGTCTCCTCATCTGTTTTAGGCCCAAATATTTTCCTAAGGATCTTATTTTCAAATAGTCTCAATTTATGTTCCTTTTCAATCTAAGGGACCAGGTTTATTTACTGTATTTAACTTTTATTTTTTGTAATTAACAAAAATTAAAAGCTTATACTGTAGTTATTATATCTTTTTCTATCAGCTTATTTTGAAATTAATATTATTAGTTATAGTCTTTGATTTATAACTATATTGCTTTTTTATCAATTTATCTAAGAGTACACGCAGACAAACACATGTGTACACACGTTTATGTAAATAGATATGCCTTTTTTCAATATTTTAGTATGAAGATTGCACTTTAGCTATTTAAGCAAGGGTAGGAAAGGTAGGATTTCTGAGAATTTGTTGCAGGATTTTGTTGTCCAAGTATAGATGAGAACTGAGCTGGGAGACTGTTTTGAACATTTTCATGAGAGTTTGCATGTGAACTGTATGCAAATTGAGCACTATTGACTGTGCATGCTTCTAAGTTTTGCTGTTATTTCACATCAACTTGGTGAGACTGTAGACAGTTTTCCTATTTCAAGTAGTTTTTATTGATTGTATTTGTATATGTTTTGGGGACTTAGCAGTTTTATGTTATGAGGCAGTTTGTTGTAGAATATTTTTACCGGATTGTTTTGAGATATTGAGTGTCTGCTGTTTTACTTGTAATTATTTTCCTTCTTGTGTTGTGTATTTGACTATATTTTGTCCAAGTTCGTAGTATTTAGAATAATTGTTATTGACTTGTAGATGCAGGGAGTAATAATCCTTTGCAAGATGCTCTATACTTTAGTCTGAACATTATTCTTAGTGTTCACTTTTGAAGCCTTAGTATTCTGGTAGTATTATTAATGTAGAGGTAAATTAGGCTGAAATGTAGGCATTTTTCTGATACATTATACTCACTTAGTTGTTTCAGCAGGTAGAAGTTGCATGATGGTTTACTGCTGATGATGTTAATTTGCTCTTCTTATGTACTACGTATGATGTAGCTTACTTGAGTAATTGGAATTTTCTACTGAAAAAAGGATTGCTTGTCTATTTTATTCCTATGTTGTTGAGTTTGTCCATAAGCAAGCCATGTTTTTACTCTATCCTATGCCTTGGAAGAATCTAGATATATTGTGTTGGCAGTTTTATGTTTCTCTAAGGTTTCAGCTATGTAGTTTTTTAAACTGTGCTATGGGTGTGACTATTAATTTCTCTTTCTGGATGCCATGTTGGTTTCTGTGTATTCCTCTTGCTGCTCGAATTTGACTTAGGTTGTTTGCTTTTTTTCTTAGATCTTTATATGTTTAATTGTTCAGTATTTTTTATTTTTTTAATATTATTTTACATAAAAAAATCAAAGTACATTGTCAAAGTCAAAGTGTGTTAAAATTCAATTTTTCAAAGTTAAAATTTTAAAAATACAATTTTCTAAAATCAAAAGTTATAATAGTATATTTTTGTTAGTAGAAGTTTTTATACTAGGGCAAATTATTTTGTTGTTAATGTAATATTTGTTAGTTAATGTAAAATTAAAGTAATTAAACATCAATTTTTCAAAGTTAAAGTTTTAAAAATACAATTTTCTAAAATTAAAAGTTATAATAGTACATTTTTGTTAGTAGAAGTTTTTTTTTACTAGAGTAAATTATTTTGTTGTTAAAGTAAAATATGTTAGTTAATGTAAAATTAAAATAATTAAAATTCAAATTAATAAAAAATACTGAACAAATAAACATATAAAGATCTAAGAAAAAAAGCAAACAACCTAAGTCAAATTCGAGCAGCAAGAGGAATACACAGAAACCAACATGGCATCCAGAAAGAGAAATTAATAGTCACACCCATAGCACAGTTTAAAAAACTACATAGCCGAAACCTTTGAGAAACATAAAACTGCCAACACAATATATCTAGATTCTTCCAAGGCATAGGATAGAGTAAAAACATGGCTTGCTTATGGACAAACTCAACAACATAGGAATAAAATAGACAAGCAATCCTTTTTTCAGTAGAAAATTCCAATTACTCAAGTAAGCTACATCATACGTAGTACATAAGAAGAGCAAATTAACATCATCAGCAGTAAACCATCATGCAACTTCTACCTGCTGAAACAACTAAGTGAGTATAATGTATCAGAAAAATGCCTACATTTCAGCCTAATTTACCTCTACATTAATAATACTACCAGAATACTAAGGCTTCAAAAGTGAACACTAAGAATAATGTTCAGACTAAAGTATAGAGCATCTTGCAAAGGATTATTACTCCCTGCATCTACAAGTCAATAACAATTATTCTAAATACTACGAACTTGGACAAAATATAGTCAAATACACAACACAAGAAGGAAAATAATTACAAGTAAAACAGCAGACACTCAATATCTCAAAACAATCCGGTAAAAATATTCTACAACAAACTGCCTCATAACATAAAACTGCTAAGTCCCCAAAACATATACAAATACAATCAATAAAAAACTACTTGAAATAGGAAAACTGTCTACAGTCTCACCAAGTTGATGTGAAATAACAGCAAAACTTAGAAGCATGCACAGTCAATAGTGCTCAATTTGCATACAGTTCACATGCAAACTCTCATGAAAATGTTCAAAACAGTCTCCCAGCTCAGTTCTCATCTATACTTGGACAACAAAATCCTGCAACAAATTCTCAGAAATCCTACCTTTCCTACCCTTGCTTAAATAGCTAAAGTGCAATCTTCATACTAAAATATTGAAAAAAGGCATATCTATTTACATAAACGTGTGTACACATGTGTTTGTCTGCGTGTACTCTTAGATAAATTGATAAAAAAGCAATATAGTTATAAATCAAAGACTATAACTAATAATATTAATTTCAAAATAAGCTGATAGAAAAAGATATAATAACTACAGTATAAGCTTTTAATTTTTGTTAATTACAAAAAATAAAAGTTAAATACAGTAAATAAACCTGGTCCCTTAGATTGAAAAGGAACATAAATTGAGACTATTTGAAAATAAGATCCTTAGGAAAATATTTGGGCCTAAAACAGATGAGGAGACAAATGAGTGGAGAAGGTTACATAAATTAGAAGTACATAATTTGTATTCATGTCCAGATATTATTAGAATGATTAAATCAAGAAGACTTAGGTGTGTAGATCATGTGGTACGAATGGGAGAGGAAAGAAGAGTATACAGGATTCTTGTTGGGAAACCTGATGGTAAAAGATCAATAGGAAGACCAAAACAAAGATGGAGGGATAATGTAGAGATGGACCTAAAGGAAATTGGTGGGAAAGGAAAGGAGTATATAGATCTTGCTCAGGACAGGGACAGATGAAAGGCATGTGTTGCTGCAGCCATGAAACTTCGGGTTTAAGAAGGGTAGAGAGTTAGTTAGTTATACATTAAATAAGCATAATATTTGGATTGTACGTAGAGAATATAACAAATGTACAATGCATTGTGCGAAAACTGTCAACTTTGCATTATAATCAGAAAATTAAACCAGTTTGCCCTAGAAATACATTTTAAGAATAGCCCAAAATAGCATGCGTAATAGAAAATTAAGAAAACTTTCTGATGCATAAAAGTACTGACAAGTGCTGAATGAATCAATTACTGTAAAATATTATTCTCTGATTCAAGTAATTTAACTGTATCTTTTGTGTGTAAAATATAATTGTTAGTTGAACTGATAAGTACAAATATTAACTTTATACGCCTTTATGCACTCTAAATAACATAACTTTGATATATAAATTAGTAACAATTTGTTAAAATTAAGTTAAAGTGTAGAATTGTTTTCTTAAATAAATATAAAAGTAGTAAAAATACTAAACAAATAATTTCTTCTTTTCCTATTTAAGAATGCCAAGCAGTGTAAACCAGTTGTTAGTGGCTAAATAACATAAAATTTGAAGGCAGTAACAATATTTTTTAAAAAATACTGTTTTTTACCTAACTTTGTGAATTACATACTAGTACATTTTGTCAAATTATAAATAAAATATACCTATTTCTTTGATATTTGTACTAAAGTGAAGAAAAAGTTACTAAAACTTGGCTAGTACAGCAAATCTTAGACTTTTAGCTTTATTTGTCCGTAACTGGATATAATTGTAACTTGTTAATCTCGCCAAACACAATTTTTACCTCAATTTTGGAAGCTAGCTGAACTTTAGCGTTTCGAATTACATATAGTGAAGGCCTCTATAGTGGAAAAATACACCGAGTCTGTAAAAATTTGGAAATGTTGTCTCCTTCTCTGTCGAACCAGACCAAGAGTGTTCTCAGGTGTTTCAATATATTTCTTAACATAACTAACTTTTTAAAAATGCAGGTAGCTTAGTTTGTATAGCGCTAGGCTTTTAACCTATCTGTCCAGGGTTCAAGTCCCTGGCAGGGTTGTTACAATTTTAGATTTTGTCATCGGATCTTGTGCAGACTTCAAATTTCATAAGTTATAAGCAATCTAAGTTAATTTTGGGAGTGGGCCAAATTGGTTCCTCATATAAAAAGCAATGACCAAATTGGTCGTAGCGCCTATGACCCTACTTGGGTTCATCCTCCAAAACATCTGCTTCGAGTCTCCGATGCCATGGTGGAGCCCGTTCAGGTTCTACCGCCCACAAGTGCGTTCCTTCGCCAATCCAGCGAAGGTGAGAATAATAGAGCGCAACCCTCTATATATACATTCAGCTCACTGTTGGTCACCCCTTGATCTAGTTATTTTCATGCAAGCACCTACATTTAGTGAATTTTGCCGTCTTTCTGTTTGATCTGTTAAATAAGCCAGTCAATAAAAATATACTTACATAGAAAAATCCTGATATAGTTGGATTCTCAAAAATATATACAATTAGTGTTCTTGATACATTTAGCACCTGAGATAGTATAAATCAAATCTAGTTAGTGTTGGCATGTGTGCTTCTGGTACATGTAGTTACTTGAAAAAGCAAATATTGGTTGTGTAAAAAATAGCCTCCTTGTGAAACAGTAAAAATTAACATTATATCCTCATAGCATTAGTTGCAACTGCTTCTTGCAGATTAACAAAGCTCTGGCGTGTGGTCGTACGTCACCTATAATCCTTTGTAAGGTTCGTGTTGTCCTATAAATTGTCGATATACATACTAAGTCCCTAGTTACAGCCTAAGCTTTTAGCTTCAATAAATGTATTTTAGTCCTCGGAGACATATATTGATCTTAGAGTAAAAAATAAACCTCGTATAATAAACCAAATGGAAATAACCCAAGTGTTGATGCACCCAAAGAAGCCAGTAATACTTCAAAAATACCTTGAAAAAGGCTATAAAGCTAAATAATTCTTCTAGAATAGTAAAAAAGTTTGGAAAGTGGACCTAGGCCCCTAAGCCGTCTGTTAACTTCGTATTGTAATTATATTGTTAAATTGTTATATGTAAGGGGAAAAAACAATATTAGTAAGCGTCCAAATATGGACCCTCGGTAAAGGGGTTTCAGACCTCATAGACACATCATAATTTTCGTTACACTAAAAAATTGCCCTCGTATAAAAGCAAATAGTTGAAATGTTAAACATTTCGTGTACTTTATCCAGTAAGCCTTAGCTAGAAATACAATAACAGCGTTACAGACATAAAAATTAAGCAAGCTCTGATATTCTAGTGGCACATAATAAGTATAAAATATCCTTTAAAATACTCTTGACAAATAGTTGTGGGTTATCTGAGATCAAAATTTTCAAGCCCTCTCTCCTGCATAAATAGGCTCTAGAATTCACTAAGCCTCAAAATAATATTGGGTACATAAAATAAAAAGCAGATGGAGAGTGATGCTGATCACATCATCTCCAAACAGCAAAAACAAAAGTATATGGATGGAGCCCTACCTGATATATTTAGAAAACTTTTACCTAGTATAGCAGTAACAAAATACTCAGCAAACTCTAAAATAAACAAACTTTCCTACGTAGCAGGCGTAACCTGACCTAAATAAATAAATACATATAGAAATACAGAACCAAAAATAGCATAGTGGAAATCAGTAAACCCTAATAATAATAATAATAATAATATATTCTGTGGCTTACATTTTAGCTAAAAGTACTTTTTTTTAGTGTTTTTGAAAAAATTAAATAAATACTAAACTCTAAGTTAAAAATTTGTAAATGTATATATGATACAAAACAAAATAAATAAAAATTAATACATACCCTGCAAAAAATCAATAAAAAAGTTGAAAACCTCTCTTTGTGCATCCAAAATATAATAACAAATCCTTCCTGACTGGATTAAATTGTGTTATTTGAGTAATAATAAGCCTAAACTTGTAAAATAAAAGGGTAGAACTTGTCAAAACATACTTTTGCATCCAAAATATAATTCAAAACACATCTAAATTGTGTTATTTGAGTAAACTAGAGAATAATCCTGTAAACTTGGAAAAAATATATATATCTCTCTCTCTCTCTCTGTGTGTGTGTGTGTGTGTCTTTGAGAGTCCAAAATGTAATAAAAATGGTGCCTGAATAATATAAATAGTGTCATTTGAGTAAATATTAGGCTAAACTTGTAAAATAAACAAATAAAAGTTGAGAACACACACTTTGTGTGTCGAGAATGTAACTAAAAATCTTTCCTGAACAGATAGAATTGTGTTATTTGAGTAATAATAAACCTAAACTTGTGAAATAAACAGATAGAAGTTGAGATCACACACTCTGTGTGTCGAAAATGCGACTAAAAGTCTTTCCTGAACAGATAGAATTGTGTTATTTGAGTAATAATAAGCCTAAACTTGTGAAATAAACAGATAGAAGTTGAGAATACACACTTTGTGTGTCGAAAATGCGACTAAAAGTCTTTCCTGAACAGATTGAATTGTATTATTTTGGTAATAATAAGCCTAAACTTGTGAAATAAACAGATAGAAATTGAGATCACACACTTTGTGTGTCGAAAATGTAACTAAAAGTCTTTCCTGAACAGATAGAATTGTGTTATTTGAGTAAAAAAATAGGCATAAACTTGTAAATAATAAATTAAAAGTTGAAAAAATCTCTTTGTAAATACAAAATTTAATAAAAAAATGATGCCTGAATAGTATAAATAGTGTTATTTTGGTAAAAAATTAACATAAAATTGTAAAATAATAAATTAAAAGTTGAAAAAATGTCTTTGCGAGTCCGAAATTTAATAAAAAATGTTGCCTGAATAGTACAAATAGTGTTATTTTTTTAAAAATAAGGATAAGCTGTGAAAATGTTTGACATAAAGTCAAAGTTTGGTAAAAAATAAACTCAAAATTAAGTTAAATAGCACACAGTAACATACATTTACTACCTAAATCAATAATCAAAGGGTCCTAGGTTCGTTACCCCGTGATAAAAGCAAATGGTGAAAACTGTAGGCCCCGTCCCTGATAGCTCTCCCTTCTTCATAGTACAGATTAAAAAACCTGCGCTAAAGCGTCCTGTGCCTTGGGGCAACCCTGAGCGGAATATTAATTGGCGGCTGAAACCAGTTCTACAAGCGACGCATAGCTTCAGAGATTTGACCCTTGCTGCGCATTTCCAGACATCCTTTGTTGCCTGGTTGAATCCCTCCCCTGCCCTACAGTATTGCATAGCTTTCCCCTGTTATTGCGTACTGGTTAACCTTGGAAAAACCGGTTCTGAAAATCTACCGACGCGTTCTCTGATTGGTGAATCAGATTCCTTCTTTGTTCTGACGTTCTGACGTCATTTGACCTTGAACGCACACTCCCCCAAATTCCTTTCTCGTCTACCCTCAGAGCGGAGTCGAGATTCGGAGACAGTATTCTGTCTAGCATCTCGCACCATCGTCTTTCATACCATAATAACATACATTATTACATAGTACTAATTAATAACATTACATATCGCGGGTTCGAGTACCGGGACCGTCTTCTTTCGTAATTGGACCTGTACCTACACCCATTACCACCGTTCATAGCGGTTCATAAACCATAAAAACTTATTTTCAATATTATAAACATTAATATTATCGATTCATACATTACATACTTTGCAGTAATGAATATAAAACCATATGCATAGCGTTTAGTACCTCTAATTACCTTCTATATACATATTTTTCATAAAATAAATAATTATATATTCATAAAAAGTTATAAACATGCAAATACATAAATGTAAAGTACTCTAAGTACATGCAAATTAATTCTAACTACATACAAATTAGTTCTAAGTACGTGCAAATTAAAGACCACCCATGCAGCGACCGACGTTAGCGCGGATCAATACTACTGTGCTGCAAACTAGCGACGTCCTGACGTCTGGACTCACAGCCAGTATATTCCTCTGTCGGGCCTTTGTTGTGTCGTCTCTCTATGTTTGTGATTGTCCCTTCACCCATCTCATCACTATTCATCATCATCTTCCCGATTAGCCGAAAGTGGCAGAAAAGGGAAGTAATATAAAGTAAATCAATTAATCATATCGAGAATATGCATGAGGCTCTGATTTCACATTACAGAGACTTTTAATTTTTATCTGCTTACCTGTGCTTCTACCCAACACTTTTAAGTTTAGACCTCCCTGACGTGATTGTAATGTCATGTTATAACTTGCATGATTCGATATCCGGTAAACACGAACTTTTGGTCTCCTTCAAGGAAGCTCGCTTATGCAACGTGCAACTCCTTGTTCGCCACGCGTGTTGCATATTATGTCAGGGGCGACTTCTTTTACATGGGCCTGTTCCCAATCTTTTGTATTTTTCTTATTTACCGTTTCTTCTCTGCCACTCTTGTCTAATCGCGACGATGAAGATGATTGATTATATGATAAAAGTGACACTCACTTAGAAGACCCATGTCCAGGCTGGAATTCGAACCCGAAACTTCTGCATTCGTAGAGCACCGTGCTGTACTGAATCTTGTACAGCTGACCGCCGACGTCGACAGTGTAACAGCTTGCCGAACCACCCCTTGACAACATCCGTTTGCTGAATATACAATCCATAGCTTGTGTCTCATTAAATTGCTGTTTTATTAGTGTTTGTGAGGATTATAGCATGTTAGAATTGAGCACTATCAAAATAAACATTAATAAAACAAGTAAAAGAGAGGCAAACTTTTATCAAACCACTACGAGGGTGCTTTTACCTCTGCAGTGAAGTGATGTAATGCTTGATTGCTGTAACAGCACAGATTTACTGCAAACATCTACTAGCAGCTTGCAATGATACGCCAATGCCTATTTCCATGTGGTCTTACGTTCATTTCCAGCTACCTTTCGTTTTTCTTTCCTGGTGAAGACGAAAAGAACTAGTAATTTCTCGCATCGCAGCATTCTCAGTTCATATTTCAGTCCACACTAATTCCGCGTAACCGCATGACACGTTGAAAGATATTCAATCCCTTCTCCTTTCCTCAATCTTCTCTTGCTGCGACCAGTTAAAATTTATTTTATGTTACTTGCCTTCTCCCTACCTTCCTCATCGTACCTGTTGAATGTGGTCGGGTAGCCGGAAAGCCACTCTGTTCTGTTCTTGCAGAAGTTTCAGTGCCTTGAGCGGGTTCAGCAAGAGGTATCTGGAATCCCTGATGACGTATTACTGCTGGAATATATCGGGCCACCTCTTAACAGTTTCGCCACGTAAATATCATCTTATTCGCATTTCGTTCGCATGTGGTCGTAGATCTTTGCTGCTAATAACTTGACAAAATTATAGACTCTAATGTGCTGCTTGTTGAGTCTGAACAGGTTGAAACCTAGAAAAACTTTGCTCCAAGATCTGCAACATTGACTTCGGCAGCTACCTGTCGAAACGGTAATCGATATCGGATTCCATTCCAGTAGTACGGAACCACCAGTAATGATATCGATCTCTGTGACAGTGCGCTACGACGCCAGGGGTCCCAGGTTTGTTTCTAGACCTTGAAAAAGTTGTTCTTTGTTCATCAGTCATCCTCATCTTCGTGATTAGCCAAAAGATGGCAGGAAAGTGAAGTAAAATGAACCAAATTAATCAATCAACCATCAGTGGTGCCGAGGTGGGAGATCGATCATCCAAGCAGTTACGGGGTGACGTGTGGTCAGCACGACGAACCCCCAGTTGTTATAGGTTTCCATGACCGGAATACGCTACTCATTGCTAGATCTGAAATTTCCTCACGATGGTGGGCCGGTCCCATACACATGCCGAAATCTCAAGAAAGAAGTTGTTAACGCTTCCTCCAGGAGACTCGAACCTGCGTGCGTCCCGTAGCCGAAGTCTAAATGTCCAGGCCACGGTGCGGAACATTTAAACAGCTTCTAAATTGTACTTACTAACTATTGTACTGTTTTGATACTGCTATTCTCCTCGGCTTATGCAACAAGAGTCTAACATTGTAATCAAGTGGTGCCGGGTTTGATTCCCTGCATGGTCACAGTGTAGAATGGGTCCGGTTTTACTTTAAACTGAGGGTACAGTGGGATGCGCAAGTATTGCTCGACAAATTGTCCACGACTATATCCATCAAGTTTTCTCGTGCATTCTACGTGTTTCTGAGGACTGGATTTTTACATATGCTGCCGCAAGGGTCACCAGCAGCTTGTTTAGATCTTTGTCGCTAATATAATGACAGCTATTACAAACGTTCGTTTTGAATCCACCAAAGCTCAGATAGGCTAATCGGAACTGGACCTACAGTTTAATCTGGAATCCTAATCATTATGCAATGTGCCTCCACCGGTGATCGAACCCGAGACTGTTTAATCTCAAGGCGAAAGCGTTAGGAAGTCGCAGGCATTTTTCGTTACGCATGCTACCGGAACAAGACAAGTCTTGGTGTCGTCTTGAAATTCCAGACGAGACCGAGACAGGTTTGTAAAAATCGAGAATTGTACAAGACCACACCCATCCAGACTACCATTTTTGTAAATTTACAGGCACACTGTTAGACTGTCAGAATACTGTAAATTTTAGGAAATCTCTAACACTATTCTTCGTCTTTAAGTAAGAGGTTAAAAGCACTGATGGCTACATAAAATAAATGCATAGATTTAGCACACACCGGAAATGTACTATGTAGTAATTTCAGCGAAGAAAATGGACAATGAAACCTAATTTTTCGGGGTGTCCTTTTTCAAAGACACCCAAGTATTAGTCTCTCTCCATGTAGTACGTACACCCTAGAATGCCTTTTGCAGACTAACGAGGCTGTGGCGTCTTGACTCATAATCCTTTGCGGGACTCGTGTTGTGTCGTCCCTATATCGTCGTAGGAGAACCAGAGGAACTTAAGTCCGAAAATGCTGTTTTGAGTTTTGTTTAACTTAACTGTTTGCAATTAGATCGACGTTTCTCCACTTCTTATCCGTATCAGTAAGGTGGGGGTGGGGTGGGGTTACTTGTCTCCAGTTTACTGACTATTTTTACGTCCCTCAGGTTCTCACACGCCGATACGTTTATCATTGCCCCTTCACCCATCTCATCACAATTTATACTCATCTCCGCGATTAGCCAAAGTGGCAGAAAAGCAAAGTAAAATCAAATCAACCAATCCATGAAAGCCAATTTTCCATGCTTTTAGTAAGTACTAAAAACTAGGGATGGCCAAATCCGGATATCGGATAATTCTCTATTCGGATCAAATTTCCATAAACAATTAATACTGTGATATCCGGATAAAGGATAATTCGGATATCCGAATTGTGCGGATTATCCGGATGTACGAATTGTGCGGCTTATTCGGATGTACGAATTGTCCGGATATCCGATATTCAAATTATCCTGATAATAGAATTATGGGGATTATCCTAAATGTCCGGATATCCGATTATGTACATTATCCGGACAGTTTTATCGTTTACCTGTTTTACGGACTATCCACATATTATTTTATTCGTCATATTCGTATTTCACTGTACGGATATTCTGCAATTCCGGATATCCGGATATCTGAATTATCCTAATATTCGGATATCCGGATTTGCATCTGAAACGGATATTGAATAATATGAAATGCGGATGTTGTGGCTATCCCTACGAAAAACCTTCTTGACATGCAGTTAAAAGAAATGCTGCGAAGTTATTTTAGGAAAACACAAACCAAGAATTCTAGTAGCAATGCTCCACGTAGAAGACGAGGAAACGATACGCCATTCTTCCGACAGGGTTGCTTCGTTGCTTTTTTCTCACGAAGTACTTTTGTGGTTTATGGATGCTGACCACTTCTTAGGCTGTTGGAGGACACCGTCCTGAGCGCCAACGGTAAAAACAATCTCCTGCACCGATGAACAGGTCCGTTCGTTTCCTCTCGTAAACAGATCTGGAGACGAGACAAGCATCGACGTATCACTGTAACGTTCCGTAATGGCAATTTCTTCGCCCATCTCCATGGTCCGCGAGTTCGACGAAGCGTTGGGAGACGTAGCTACTGGGTTCAGACCAAGGGCAGTGCCCTGTTGCATGTCGTTTTTGCCCGTTCGTTCTCCGGCATCGTCAAGCCAGGCCTGGAGTCATCCATGTCCGCAGCCCTAAACATTTGGCGGTGTCGCCTAATTTATGTCTACAATAAAATATTGATGACGTAAATATTTTATTTATTCTTGAGAACAACAATAAATTTACGATTATTTATTTAGAAGAAACAGTAGAAAGCTTATATTATATCAGGTCATGTCCAGGATAACGACATATATATATTACAGTAAAAACTGCATATCCCGGAACCTCTATAAGAAGGAAACCTGTAAATACGGAAAAAAAAAGTCCACAGAACGGACCGATTTTATACCTGAAAATGACCTGCTTAAGGCGGAAACCTCCTTAACGCGGAAACGGAACACCATTTAAAGACCTACGAGATGTTTTTATTCTCAGTAAGACGGAAATTTCTTCGTCTATTTTTTTCACTCGTAAGAAAACAATGCTATACTGTAAGTGGAACACGCCTCTGTTGCCACTCGCTTATCGCTAACATTGTCGATATGAAAGAATGCGCTACAATACTCATAGCTGTTACGATTACGATTCTTTCTTTCATCTCTTACCATCTTTCTCCACCTTTCTTTGTCTATTTCTCCTCTGTTCTTTCGTCATCTTTCTATTTTTCTTGTTATCTCTCTTTGTTTATTTCTTTTTTTTTCACTTTTATCTCAATCTTTCTTCATCTCTCTTATTCCATCTTTCAATCTTTATCTTTCCCTCTATGCACATCGCGCTACGACGCCAGGGGTCCCAGGTTGGAAAAGATACATAAGTAAGTATAACTCCATTAAGCCTTGTTTCCATGATTATGAAAAACTAAATATGCTGACCAAGGCAGTAATTTATTTTATTAAAAAACATAAACTAACGTTAAACGTTAGTTTATGTTTTTTAATAAAATAAATTACTGCCTTGGTCAGCATATTTAGTTTTTCATAAGTAAGTACTGTACGTTCTTACAATACTGTAAAAAAGTGTACCAACATGTTGTGTAGTTACATAATTGTAATCTCTGCTATGCTTATTGCGACTGTACCACATTTTTATTCATGTACGTACATGCATTAGTACTCTACATTATAAGTAATGCGAAATGTAAATCTGTCTTTCCATGATTTCCTGCAGCGCTCTATACTGTATTTAAGTCAACCCTGTATAAGAAGGATTGATTGATTGATTGATTGATTTAGTTTATTTTACTTCGCGTTTTGTGCCTCTTGGCTAATTTGCGAAGATGGGGATGAGTGATGAAATGATGAAATGGATGAAAATGGACATTCACAAACAACCATACCCGACCGGGATTCGAACCCGGGACCCTTGGCGTCGCAGCGCGATGTGCTAACCACTCGGCCACAGGGTCGGGCGTATAAGAAGGAAAACTGTTAAGACGGAAAATTTTGCTCGGAACCATCATGTTACGGGATAGACAGGTTTTACTGTATTTAGTCTTGAGGATGTGAATAAATTTGCGCCAGTATCCGTGGCGAAGTGGTTAGCGCAACGCACTGCAACACCAAGGGTCCCGGGTTCGAATTAGCGATGGCCACAAAATTCGGATAACGGATTCCAGATTTCAAATTATCCGACATCCGTTTCGGATGCAAAGTATAATTCGGATAATCCGGATACAACAGATTTGATGAATAATTTCTAGAAAATCCGTACAGTGAAATACGAAATACGAAAATGACGAATAAAAGAATATCTGGATAATCCGAATATCGGATCTCCGGATAATTCGGATATCGGATAATCCATATATTTCGATATCAGAATATCCGATATCTGGATATTTAAAATCCGGACAGAAAATTATCCGGATTTTGACATCTCTAGTTCTAATCCTGGCCTACATATTCGTTTTCTTTGTGAGTGTCATCAATTTCATCATATTATCCTGATAGTCTTAATTGTCCCAAAAGTGGCAGAAAAGTGACGTTAAATAACAAATATTAATAAAAAATAAAATTTAGTATCCCCGCTACACGGGGACACGGTATTAGTATCCCCGCTTATTTGCACACCCAGGTATTAATTATATGCTAATCACATGGAGGGCTATAGAGGCTTTCCACAAGTAAACAAAAACATATCTAATGGCACAATCGATTGTGGAACAGCAACTTCCGGTTAACGGCAGCCGGGTAATTCAAGCGCGTACTTGCGGCACGTGCTTGTGGCTTTTCTTCTCTCTTTCTGTATCAGATGAAATGGATCATGTAGAAACATTTAACGAGGAGGAGAATGAGAGATATCTGGACAAAGTAGAAGGTTTTCCACGTCCATTGGATGAGCAGCTAGGAAGTAATACCGGATTATTCCAGGCTGGGATCCGTTTGCTGACCGTCGTTAGCGATACTTGTAAACTACATGTTTATAGGAAGTCATTTTCCCTACACAGCCAAGCGCTTAAGACATATGAATCTTTGTATGCATACATTTATGTTTTAATTTAAAAAGTGCGAGATGTACGGACATACAAAAAGCGCAAAAATATGTTTATTTTTTCCCCTTCCTTCTTCAGTCAGGGCAAGTCAGCAGTATGCGGTAATGCACACGTGTTTGTTTTGTTCCCATTTGAACGCAGAAATACAAAGCGCTCATTGTTATTTGAAGTCAATGTTCTACTATTTGTGTTAATCATGACGATGAAGATGAATATTAAACTGGAAAAATTAATTATGGGACACACAATGATACACCAATGCATGACCTAGGATCTCTTTTCTATCAACATGCTAAAGACAACATTTAATAATAATACACCCATTTAGTTTTCCTTTACACAAAAATATTTTTTTCTTATTACGCTTAAAATATTTTTTCTGGTTACACAAGAATTTAATACAGTTCATGGCTTCTTCAAGAACGTAACATGTAACCTAACTGACTCTGGCCGAGCATCTTTTGAAATGAAAAGTAATATTTTTGCTCATATTACTAAAACAGAAAGCGAAAAATAGAGATTTGATTGATTTCACTTTTACTTTTAATGAAGTGCAGGGTGCGGGACGCAAAAGAATTGGTCGGGACGGGATCAGGAAGGAAAATTTTGAATATCTGGACCTTCAAGACGGGAATTTTACCGACTAAATTGGAAGATTGTCGGGACGGAAAATATTCAAAATTACTCGACACTGAATTTTTTTTATTATACACACAATTTCACCTCAGGTGATGAATGATTTTACATTTCTGAAATAAAACGGCTAATTTCAATAAACTTCGGATGCTTATAGTGCATATATATATATATATATATATATATATATATATATATATATAGTGTCTGTGTGTGTGTCGAGGGGGGTGAAGGAATAAACCACTTTTAAACATTATTATTTAAGATTTCCTGTAGTCAGGATCGGGACGTCCTAGTCCCGACGTTTTGGGATACGAACATCCTTTGTGATTACTGCGAAGTCTGCTGCTACTAATGGGCTTTCAATTTTCGCGCCTGACAGCTTGAATGCAACATTTTTGGTGGCATAAATCTCGAGGAAATGTATGAAGAGAGATCTGTGAAAGATTATTTAACCCTGATCGTGGTTTACATCCTACTTCTACACAATCTATGTCCCTTTAACGGCATGTTGCGAGTCTACGAACAGGAAGTTGAATATGGCGTTCGCGCGAAGACACCTCCTTCCGGTGGATAGCCTCTATATGCGACAGGTACTGAGACCATATGGGGGGATCCTTATGGTTTCAGGCTACGTTCTTGACATAACAAATTTTCGTGTTTAGCGTCGTACCAAAATTGCAGAACGAGTACTTGTTAACTTCAGGGCACTAAGTGGGCCTCCCAACAAAACACAACAGAAACCTGCAGAATGACACAGGCTTAAAAAAGAAAATGCCCTTTACATCTCAAGTACTAGAGATCCTCGAGAACCACTTAAATACCACCATCAGCTATTTCCAGTCCCGATCACGAACAGTGCATTCCCAAAGCCTACTCAACGGAATCAGAAATACAAACCCAGAGACTCGAGATCGTAAATCATTCACTTAAACATTCTTGCCTCCGTCTGAGCTTTGCATATCCCGGCATCTTCCGCACATATTTGTGTGTGCCTTCTAAAAGACGCATTACTCAATGATGACATCTGTAAACACGGTTCCAGACTCCAAACACGCAGAGCAAACAACGAGACGAACTGGTGCTCCCAAGCGGTTATATTTATCTACATAAGCCAAACAAGGACAATGCGATTTGGCTCTCAGAATGCAACACAACACTTCAACGTCATTGTGGTGAGCTCAGGGTAGCCTCTTAGGCACGAACAGTGCCCGGCTTCCTGAACTAGGGACGTTGGCATCTTATTACCTCATCCATTATGTATGGCTAGCCAAATCGACCATGATTCCTCGCCAGATGTCTCCCGTAAGATGATAGAACAAATTGAGCAAATGTCCTGAAACCACAGCTCAGTGGCGTATTCTACATGGTACCGCGTTTGCCGCCCGTAAACCAACTTTTCTCATTTTGTATTCATTTAGCTAGAACCATAAACTGCTCCCCCAAGGAGGTAAGTGCCGCTTCATCATATCATCACTCATCCTCATCTTCGTGATTGGCTAAAAGTGGCATGAAGCGAAGTTAAATAAACCAAATCAGTCAGTGCCCTTCCTGCGTGACCTTGTTTGATTTGATTTGTTATTTAGTGTGTAGTTCTAATTTGTGCAGTGCAATAACTTCAGCTGATATGCTGCGACATAAAGTGATCTAATTACAGTTAAGTAAGCCGCAAACTTGTAAACTTTCGACGTTGGACACTCAAATACATTCCATATGGTGACAAAAGTCACTAAGGATAGACGAAACTTGACTGTTATGTGTAAATTGCCAAGTTATTTTTAAAATTTGAAAATAATTTTAGCACTTAAAAATTCGGACATTGTCGTGTTATACCGAAGTAGAAGTAAAGTAAAGTGCTCCCTGTGCTTTGGACCACGCCATGAAGGCGTGTAGGGGGTGTGGAGTTAGGGCCCCACACTTTCTTGATTTCGGCCGAAAGTGGGGTGATGTGATCAGCACCACGCCCCTGACCACCTTTACCTCCAGAGTTTCCTCCAGCTTATACGACGCCTATGCTCTTTGTCACCACTCTCAGTATTTTCACATATAATTTAGATTTGGTCTACTAAAAAGGGTCCTCCCAATTTTATATGCTAAGGGTTGACAATTGAACTACCTTAATATTATATTTTTGCTGAGTCAGAGACCTTTTGTGGGACGTACGAAAAATAAATGTTGTTTTCAATAGTTTATTGATGTTTCAAAAAGAATCATCCGATTTCGAAGTCATTTAACTCAGTAGCCGTTCGCTAAAACACACAGAACAACGTACTATTAGGAAGAGGATATTCGTGAGTTTCACATGATTGCCGGCAGGTAGCAGTAGCGCGCTCCCCCCCCCCCCGCGCGCTTACATCAGATTCAAGCAAGATGGCGACGTCGCAACAAAAAGCTTTCTGTGTACTGCGCTTTGAAGTGTGTGACTCTGTTACAACAGTGCAGCGTGAATTTCGGCGACAGAATGGTGTTGAACCTCCTATCGCACACAGTATTTGACGTTGGCACTGTTTCTGTGCCTCCACTTCCGACTACTGTGGATGAACTGCGATATCGGATCGTGGCAGCAGTGACTCCAGACTAATTCTCCCTCCTACAGTATGGACATATGCCGAGCGTCCGAAGGGGATCACATTGAGCACTTATTAACATTTTTTATGTAAAAAAATATGTATAGCTGTATATTTTAAAAGCAATTCCAAGTTCCTGGTTTAATAAATAAATAAATAAATAAATAAATATATAGCCTTTTGAAATCGGGTGATTCTTTTTAAAACACCCTGTATAACATTTTAACTTTTTATCAGCAGGACATTTCCAATCCACAATTCAAATCATCAGTGGTATGACATATCATATATAAATCTGATAAACATTACTAATAAAAAAAAGGTAAAGCGTTCCCCTGTGCTTAGCACCACGCCATGAAAGCGTATAGGGTGTGTGGGGGTAACGCCACACACTTTCTTGATCCGGTCATAAATGGGGGTGATGTGATCAGCATCGCGCCCCTGACCGCCTTTGCCACCCAGGGTTTCCCCCAGGTACCCATGTTATTCGACACTGGGTGGGCGCCGGGGCCGCTTCCAACGTTCCAACTTTTCTAAGTTCCCGGATTTGAACCGGCCGGGGATCGAACCCGGGACCTTTAGCATGGTAGTCAAACGCGTTACCGATTGAGCCACCGCGGCCACCTAACATTAATAATTCTAATTATAAATACAACCATACTTTATGGAGGCAAAAAAAAAGGTGTACCAGAATCAGATTGTAGTTCTTTTTTTTTTTTGTTTTGGTGTTGGTTCAATGCTTCAAGTTTAATTTTAAATTGAAAAATCTATCAATAATCACTTTGCAAGGGGGAAATTCTAAATCCCGATTCTCCCCCGCCGGGGATCGAACCCGGGTCTTTCGCATGGTAGTCAGACACCCTAACGACTGTGCTACCGCGGCTGTAGTTTGATCTAGATTTTAAAAAAAGAACGTCGGAATTTAAAATAATAGAAGACTATGGCATTCACTAATCGTCGCCTTGTAATCAAGGGGTGCGTGTCCGATACCCGGTGGAGGCACATACTGCTTCGGATTCCAGATTAAACTGTAAGCCAGTCCAGATAAGCCTATCTGTGTATAAAGCGGACTTAAAGAGTCAAGTTACTGAAACTACATTTTTTGACAGGGTAATAGCTTTGGAGACAGTGATTTCTTATCTTTCTCATCATTGCAACCAAAGAAAATTTTACATGCAGAACTTTGTAGCACATCGAGTAGATTCTTTGTGTGTTTTTTATAGTTCAGTGATTCTAATTTTTTTATTACAATATAATTCGCCGGTAAAACCGTGAGGTTATTGGTCGCCTACCGCTTCACCCGGAAGATTATTTTTTTTTAACGAACGCCCGTCCTTTAGAACTTTCCCACGAATGTCCAATGCGGCTTCCTCCTCCGTCGTTTCTTGCTTTGGCAATGCCTTGTTTGCCTCTAACGGAGGAGGAACCGTCCTCATGCGTCCAGGAGCTCGGATGTCTCCCACAGGAGCCGCTCGTGCAGACCGTCCGATGCGCATCCAGGCGTCAACCATACCACAAAAATGCGCGGGTGAGGAAAGCGAAAACGGTACCTCCTGCGGTGGTGGCGAAAGATGGGCCTGCAACTGCTGTGTGACGAACGAATGTTCCCACCATCGACTGAAAAGTTTCGAAGAATTGTACTGTACACTTGAGATGGAGAAGGTGTGTAAAGCCCGCTTTAGACGAAAGAATTTCCTTAGCATTTTTCTTAATATTTGTGCCATGACCAAACTGCTACCGTGTAAAGTAAAAAATCTTATGGAATTTCTCAAGAATAGGATCCGTCCTATTTCTGTAGCATAACTAATCAGAAGCGACCTCTAGGTGACGTGTGCAGTTGTAATGGCGGCCGCGTGAGATGTAAACAACGTATCACTTCACGTTTTTAAAACACGATAATTATTCAGCCGAGAGGACTTACGTTTCGTATTAAAGGGTTTTAGGTAGAGAAGCATGGCGCTGATTAAATACGATACTTTACAACGTTTGCTGTACACGTATGGAAGAATATTTTAGTTTTTTCATTTGTAAACACCGTGCACTCGCCATATATGGTGTAACTCGATGTGGCTATCGTGCTGTATCACACAATGTTCCACGAAATGCTTTCGTGTAAAGTGCTATCTGCTATAAGATTTTTGGAAGCATTTACATAGCATTTATGCTAGCAAAAATGTTAAAGGAAATGCTTTCGTCGCAAGTAGACGCCCCCTTCACTTCATGTCGGATTGTGTTTCCTCGTGTATTTCTCCTCCCTTTGGGAATAACTCAGAAGCTGGCCAACGTCTTAACATTTGATTTTCACCACAAAAAGAGAATTCAGCCCCTCTATCCTGAAATACTGCCTTCCGTGCGTTTATATGTGTTGCCTAACTGTAAGCCGATAACCGAGCTTGAACGGCAAGTCTTCAATAGAAACTTTGGCTACCGCCGTGTAGAGTTAGGCAACACGCAAGACCCAGTTTTACTGCGTATGACTGTACATACCTTGCGGCTTCTTTAGTACACTGACCGCTGCTATTAACCTTCTTCTCTTCAAGGAATGGTATTTAATTAAAGCTTAACCTTCCAATGTGTTTATCGTATTGTTTCTTTCCGCGCTGGTTTTAATTGCGTGGTGACTAATTGCGGCGTCTGTTTGAATATAAATTCCACCGTGTCGTTTGCCTTTTTATCACCAGGCTGATAAATAAATTTCTACCTGGCACCATTGTTGCAAAGTTAATTACGCCTTTGCAACAATTACGTTGATAAATGTCGCGTACGACGCTCGGAACGACGACAATATCTCATACGTTCCTGTGTGTCAGGCTAAATCGCTTAATTATATGCTTTGAAGTGGCAAAATTGTGAACTCGAGAGGCCATCCCATTGTGTTCCAAGCTTGTCCACAATTACACAAAACTAATTGAGGGAAGCTGAGGGGACTGGGAGAAGACGTGACAAGCTGAGGGAAAGAGGAAAGTGAAATATACGTGTCAGATTGTGGTTACAAGATCTTCACTGCTTTCTGTTGAACCAATGAAGGTTGATGGACAAGAATAATGTTGTTTTCGCCCCTGGGAAAGACCAGTAAACCTCGAGCGTTTCTTCCCCACCTATACTTTTTTTTTTTTTTTTGTAACAGTAGGAAATGGGTTAGATTTATGAATGGTTATTTTATTGGGGTTGATGTAATTTTTTTAATAGTGGTTGCTAGAGAAGGTGCCATATCTAATTATTTTTATACTTGTGGATTCATATTTTTGTTAACAAATTTATTATTATTAACTTTTAGGGGAGGAAACGTAGCTTGGGGCTATGTTTTCTGCGTTGCCACGCGTTTGTTGTGCCTTAGTACCATAAGTAACTGCACATAATATGAAAATTCAATATGCTGACCAAGGCAGTAATGTAATTTTATTATAAAACATAAACTAAACGTAACGTTTCAACCTTATAGCAACGAGAGAAATGCGATATTTAAACACACGAGAGAAACAGGACATGACATAGAGTGGGATGAGGCTAAGCAGATAGAAAGGGAGAAGAGAATACTAGTGCGAAAATAGAAGGAGGCCAAGGAAATAGAGAAGAAAGGTGAAGAAGACACAATGAACTGGAATGGGGGACTGAAGTTAAACGAAGAATGGAAGAAGGTTTTAGAAAGATTGGAAAGGACAAGAGAGAAAGAGGAGAGGAGAAGGAAGAAAATGAAGGAAAAAGAGCATGAGATATAAAGCCCAACCACATTCTATATGGAAGTAAATATGTTTAGCCTTTTAGGTGAAAGTACAGTTGACAAAGGAAAGCCACCTGCTAGAATGTTCCAGAACAACTTTCTAATAGTCTGGAGGGGAGTAATGTTTTGTGTATATAAATCGTCCTGTTCTTGTATCTTGTCACATTTGTACTTGGTGCAGAGTCTGAAGAAGACCTTGCTAGAAGGTTGAAACGTTACGTTTAGTTTGTTTTATAATGAAATTAAATTACTGCCTTGGTCAGCATATTGAATTTTTATATCATGGAAACAAGGCTTAATGGTGTTATAATATGAAAGATTTTTGTGCAGAATCGGAGAAAATAAGCCGATCTCCGTGGCGGAGTGGTTAGCACAGAGCGCTACGACGCTAGAGGTCCCGAGTTCGAACCCCGGCCTGCGCATGGGTGTTCTTTATCAGTGTCCCTTCATCAATTTCATCACTCATCTTCATCTTTCCGATTAGCCAAAACTTGCAGAAGAGCAAAGTAAAATAAACCAAATCAGTCAATCGATCGGAGAGAGTAAGCCACTCAGAGACTCCGTGGGGTGTCTTCTTTGAGAGTATCAACAACGTTCCGAAACAAGATGAAAACATAGTTTATTTCTGTCAGATTCTGTACTTACTCAATTTTGTTTTCATTTATTTACTTTGTTTTACTTCGGTTTTCTGCTACTTTTGGCTAATGACGAAGATGAGTATGAATGGTGTTAAGGTAAAATTGATGAAATGCACAACACAACTCCCGCAGGGGATTACTCCGGCTTCGAGTACAGACGCCAGAGCCTCGTTAGTCTGCAAAATGCAGTACAGGGTGTACTAGGTGGAAAAGAGTTTCGCACTTGAGTGCGCTAGAGTGTTGATTGGTTTAACAGTGTTGTACTGTAGTAGAAAGAATTCTCCTACTTACTCAAGCCATTCTACTTGATTCCAAACGTAGACCAGGGCCTTCCCGATGGCGTATTGCTAACGTCGTAGCCTTGTAATCAAGGATTCCCGGGTTCGATACCCTGTGGAGGCACATAGTAGTTCGGATCCCACTTTACAATGTAGGCCCAGTCCCGATTAGCCTATTTGTACATAAAGTGAACTTTCGTGAAACAAAGAAACTCAAACGTAGACAACTTCCACTTTCTCAGCTCACATAACGGTCTTTCCCCCGTCTGTACCGCATCTAAAATTAAGAAACTACGGTTTCGACAATTTGACATGATTTCCCGTGATGTAATAGTTTGTAAGCCGCTCTGGGATATCGGTGGGAAGTCCCTGCCAGGGCCGGAGAGGGCTAATGAGGCGTTGCACCTGGCCGCTCGTCCGGAACTCAGATCGGCTTGATTCTTCCCGGGAGCGAGGCGATGGACGAAAGGAGATCTCTGTTATGACCACGACTTTCCTCCTTCCGCTCCGGCGTCGTGATTCATGGAGAAAGGTCTCCGCGGTGGAGATGCACCGCTGGAACTTCCTGCAATGGAGGGTCAAGAATTCCAAGTGCAGCGCTCTTCATGCATCACACCCTTGACTTCTCCGCTTGTTCGAAGTGTGGGTGGCTCTGCCGGGGATCCTTTCCTCCCTCGGAAGTATGGAAACAAAACAGATAAGCCACCCCCAACTTACTTACATACTCTCCTTCCATCTGCCCCTATCCTGGGCAAGATCAATCCAATCTTTGCCTTCCTATTGGTCTCTTACTATCAGGTTTCTCAAGAAACATGTAAACTCTTCTTTCCTCTCCCTTTCGTGCCAAATGACCTGCCCACCTAAGTCTTTTTATTTAATTATTCTAATAATATCTCGACATTAGTATATATTATCCAGTTCTACATTACGTAACCTTCTCCACTCACCTGGAACACCCTCAAAATTTCATCAACATCCCCTAAAATTATTCACGAAGGCCCAATTTATGGCTATTTGGCCTCTAAAATTGTATTTACACTACCATAAATACGAGCTTTCCGCTTTTGGAAAATATTTGATAAAACCCTGTTGCAGGTGAGACCCGAATCTACCAGTGTACTTTGGTCGAAAATGCGGAAGGTCGCAGGTTCAAAACCCATTGTCGCTAATCTTGACATTTTTCTGTGGTTTTAGAGATAGTACCGAGACCTATTTTTTTAAGAACGAGACGAGATGGACTGTCCGAGAATTTTGTCTTGTTCGAGTTTGTAGGTAAATTATGATAATTTCTTGGTTTATGAAAACTTTGAGGCGTAATGAAATTTTTCTCTTTAATAGACATCAACCTAGTTTATTTATATTGTTTTGAGCTGTAACCTTTACAGATTTGATCGTTACAGGATTAATCGCCAAAGAAATGAGTCAACAACGCAATCCCGAAATAAGCAATGAATAACCACGAACAGGATTAGGTGCGCGAACAAGATTACGTTCGAAGGGAATAATTGGGCAAAGGATTAAGTGTGAATGAAATAACTACGAAGAGGATTATGTGCGAAAGGAATAACCACGAAGAGGATTAAGTACGAATAAAATAACTACAAAGAGGATTAAGTGTGGAATGAATAACCACGAAGATGATTATGTGTGGAAGGAATAACTGCGAGGAGGATTAAGTGTGAAAGGAATAACCACGAGTGCCTTCCCGATGGCGCAGTGGTAGCGTCGTCGCCTTGAAATCAAGGGGTCCCGGGTTCGATATCCGGTGGAGGCACATAGTGGTTCGGGTTCCACAACTGTAGGTCCAGTCCCGATTAGCCTTACTGTGCATAAAGTAGACTTAAAACACCACATCAACCAATAACCAAGAAGAGGATTAAGTGTCGAAGGAATAACTGCGAGGAAGATTAAGTGTGAAAGGAATAACTGCAAGGAGGATTCAGTGTGAATGAAATAATTACGAAGAGAATTAAGTGCGAAAGAAATTACTACGAACATGATTACGTATGAAGTGAATAACTGCGAAGATAATTAAGTGCGAAAGGAATATCTAGGAACAGGATTACTTTCAAATGGAATAACTACGAAAATGATTCAGTGCAAAAGGAATATTTAGGAACAGGATTATGTACGAAATGAATAATTACGAATAAGATTAAGTGTGATAAATGCGAGACGGGTTAAGCGCAAAGTTTGACTTCCGCCTTTATTCCTTTCAGATTCGTTCCGGCTATCCATACTGTCTGTCCGTAAATTTGTGAGTATCTCCAATGGCAAAAATACACCGTTTTCTTTACGCACATTACTTTGTTGTTGTTTGCTGTGTTCCGCTTCACCTGTCCACGCGAACTTCTTGGTGTGTATCGGCGTCTGAAGAAACATACCCGAGTTCAGTTAGGCACCTTGTTTTTGTCAACGACTCTGACCACAATTTCACTGCTTCTGCTTCCAATAGATTAACATCACGCCACGTCCGTGCAGGAACGGACCCTGAAGACACAAACAACAAAGTTTATAAGAGAGTAAACGAATGCATTTTCCGATTTCTGTTAGGCATTTTCATGCTGGTTTGACATGCGTTTACTTTCTTCCTGTTTGTTTTCTCAAACATTTTATCACGGGTGCTTGAACGCCACGTTCAGTTACATGTAATACTTGCTAGCTACAAACACAAACTCACATGCCAATTACAAGCATGGCAACAGTGCCATGTCAAATTGCATTTCCCATTTTCTCAACTGCCTACCTCTGTGGCGGAGTGGTTAGCACAGAGCGCTACGACGCCGGGGGTTCCGGGTTGAAATTCCGGCTTAGGCATGGGTGTTCTTTCTGAGTGTCTCTTCATCCATTTCATCATATCATCACTCACTCTCATCTTCGTTGTTAGCCAAAAGTGGCAGAAAAGCGAAATAAAATAAACCAAATCAATCAATCAACCATTTTCTTTACTGGGATTTAAGGGGAGGAGATATCGCCCGAATGGGCACTGTTACTAAAAGGAAAACTTGGGTATATCAAGGGTATGAATTTCTCTCCATGTTGCAAGTAGAAGCGCTTTTTTATGTTGATTATTAAGCTGGACACGATATTTGAAAAATATGAAGAATAAGAATTTTCGGAATCCCATGTATTCCATATGGGGAATCAACTTCAACATCAAGTTACAGCTAATCAAATGGGAGTTTCGACTTTTCTGCTTGGCAATTACTTCTTCAAACTGCCCTCTTCCCGTTGATATCATTTTCTATTCCATCAAAAGTTTAATATTCCCAAGATAAGAAATCAAATAATACTCCCATATGCCCAATTCATTTCTCCTTGCCTCCTGGCAGTGTTGCCAAACCTTGTGCGCATAAAAGAGTAAATTTCACCTTAAATGGAGTTAAAACTGACTTTCAAGGAGCTAGATTTACGAAATGCTTCCTAATGTTAGTTGTCAAAGGGCTGGGGCTCTGCTACCGTTAACTCTACATTGATGACAATTTATTCATAGTTTTCACCATCTAGATCCGGCGGCATCACCCATCTCATGGTCGTATGAAATCGAAAATAAAGGATTCCCTGATAACAATATTATGCCAATTTCACGTCAACACGGCCCTATAGAAGAAATTAGCGGGGGATAGAAGAGGGGTTGGGCGACGCAGCCAATATAACAATATCACGTCACGTGCAAAATGTGTAATCATGGCAAAAGTTGATCTATGTGTGGGCCCGAACCAGTGATTGTATCATAGTGGGGCACGGGGGACGGGCGCCACAGTTCACAGCCAAACGAGTGCACAAAAAGAGCCAGATCTGGCTCCAAGAGAGCTAAGTTGGCAACACTGACTCGGAGGGAAAATCCGGGCGGAGACTGTCCCGCATGCCCTTAAGGGGTGACTCTTTGCGATGACACCCAAATGCCAACCTCATTTCCATGTAGTGAATTCTGGACAGCATTTTGCAAACTAGCGAGGCTCTGGTGTCTGGATTCTAAACCAGCAAGCCCTGTGGGGCTTGTGTTGTTCTGTCAATGTGCGTTTGTGTTCGTCTTTTCATCGATTTCATGTTATCATTCATCCTTTCGCGATTGTGGCAGAAAGGAAGTAAAATAAATCAATCAAGCAAGCCTATTCATATTTGCTTTAAACGGGTATTTCCTCACTGATGGATCACGAAAAGCATCATGGCTCTAGCAGCATAAGTGACAACGTGATGTTGAAATTATGCATGCCAACGTGTTTTTTGTAAGATTCTAGCCTGTTTTTATGTCACATGACCATTTTTCCATTTCCGAAAATGATGATGTCACCAAGATGGCAGGCTCCAAATGGCCACACTGTTGGTAATAGATCGTAAAAGTCTTCCAGGACCCTTCATTCGTGTTATAGACGTGTGGTTCTACACTTTTGGTCCACCCTGTACATAATTATCAATAGCATTTGTAGCTTCGTTTTGTGTACTAATACTCGATTCTTCCTGAACTGCATGCACGTACATAGGAAAGTAATTATTAATATATTCATAATAATTCTGCACATTTTTTTCAAAGATATTCACGGAATGAGTACAAAACCCCCAACGGGTGGGCAAGATTGAAATATGGCATTGAAAGAAAACTGGTTCTTGAGTCGCTTTCGGGAAAACGAGCCTTTCCAGAAAATTGCATGCTTTCGAGTTATTTTTATATTTGGCAGAGGTGAATGAGACTATGATGAATTGCAGAAAGTTTTGTGCACACAATGAGCTCCTTTCGCATCATGCTACTTCCCAGAAACATTGTCGACTCTACAAACTGGAAGTATGAGAATTCGTAGGAGGCCCTCCGGAAAAATGGAAGTTAAAATGCAGAAAACAACCTCGTGTTGGTGTATTGGAAAAGAACCTAAGAACATGCAAATATCATGTAATGACCACGCTTTCCCGCTGTCTCTTTGTAATGAACGGGTCCAGGGTTCGATTCCCTTTGGAGGCATATTGTACAATGATCCGCATAATTTTTCATCCGTAGGTCCAGTCCCGATCAGTAGAATATTATCGACCTCCTCTCGTGGGAACATTTCACACCGAAGCATACAAGGGCAGGGAGAGTCAAATGAAATCCTTAATTTGATTTTGTTTCTTATCTAGTAGATTTCTGCATGTAGGGTTGCTCAAGTTTTCTGCACTTTAGCACAGACCTATTGCTGATCTACATATATTTCCAACTTTGAGGTAGTGCCTGTATACCTTGAGAAGAATAAGTCTATGGGGCCCACGTGCAGTCACTTATGAACCACTGCGAAGGCATTTCCACCCATCTGCCTGCGAACTGAGGCCATGGTCGGACTTCCTCCTCCATTAGTAAACTTGCTGGTGTGGTAAGTATATTTGACGAGAAATTTCTGTAAGTTTTAGGCTAACAGAGGACAAGAAACCACTCCTCTTCACTGGTGCAAGTGTGTACAGGAGGCGCCATCTTTAAAATAACAAAAATGGCGTTTTGAAGCTCACTTGATTAGTGTTGCAGCTTTGAGGTCGTTTTATAAATAACAGTTGATACCTCATGTAAATTTGAGCTGTATACAGTCTGCCCTACAATTTTTATTGGACTTTAAAGGTTTGCATTTGACTCGTGTAATATATTACGAGATTCGAGACGAGACCAGACGTATCCCTCGATACATAGACGAGAACGAAACAGGGATTCAGAAAAAAATGAAGAGAGATAGAGAAGCAAAACCTGTATGTACAATCGAGAGAAAACCGAGAACTGGGGCCTCACCGATGGCCATTGGCGATGGCGTATTGGTAAAGTTGAAGTCCTGATGTGAACGCCACTTTACTTCAAAGAAAGTTCCGAAATATCAGTTTCCCTCTGACAACCATTTATCAAGTCCACTTGGAGCCTAGTAAATCCTCCCCTCAAGACTTTCCCACTAATAGCGTCTGTTTCAGGAACTGACAGCTCTTGTCAAGTCCACGTGGAGTAAATGAGATGTTGCCAATTCAGTTTCTTTATAGAGATCTCGAGGTTGCTGTTACCTTTGCTAGGTTGTATTATTGTATTGTGCTATTTTTATACACACACACACAATGTGGAGACCTTGCGAGTGTAACGTCGTTGCAGTTCGTGTTGGATGTCTAAACACTGCAGGTAAACGTGACAATAGCGCTTCTCAGAGAAACAGGCGCTGGCTCAAAACCAGATACGCGTCCAGTCGGCTTCCCCTCGAGCTATGTACTGCTTCGCTCTGCTCACTCGACTTCCCGCTTTTCTTCCGCTATGTGCGGCCTTGCTCCAGAGATAACCAGAACAGAGTATAGGTCCAATCTCGATTATCCCATTTTAGCATGAAGTGCACCTAGAACATGACTGTTCTCATGTACTAGACGAGGCTCTACTCCAAAAGCTGACTAATAAAATTACAAGATTACAGTCATCACTCATGACGGCAGACTGAATTTAATAAAAAAGGGGAGAACCCCCGAAAAAAGTTCCCTCTTCCACCCGCATACATTCGAAGGTATGCGCTATTGTCCCTGGTGCCTTAAATTATACCTGAACGTCAGTGACGCGAAATATTTACAGGATTTCTCATCTTTGTTCTTTATTCTTTATTTGTAACTAGCTGATTACCCGGCGTTGCCTGGGTATTTATTTATCCGAATCTTGTATTAGACAGGAAAATAATGAATTCTAACTATAGTGTAAAATGTAACTAATTTTAAATGTGATCGTGATTGTCACCAATTAGCTTAGCGACTCCGAAAACTATGGATTCGACCCCAAAATAAGTCATTTGTGGCATTTTATTTTTCACCCCCCCCCTCGCCCCCAAGGCCGATAGGTGATGAAGTTGAATCGCATTGGGAGTGTCACGAAAACTATGGATTCCACACTAATATCGGTCGTTTTCGCAACACAGCCTGAATGTTAGACAACCCGAGAAACACTTACGTTGTGCGGGATTACATATAGTCACGGATGTCTGTCTGTGCGGAATTTAATATCGGTCGTTTTGGATTATTTTTACATGTCACCCCTTCCCACCCCACCCCTAGGAGTGCCAGGGGTGTCTTACCCTAAAAGTATTCTTTCCAGATTGCAAGTGATACGTGTACCAAGTTTAAAAGTTTTTCACGATCATGAATTAGTAAAGGTCTAGTAAGAAGTGTGGAGATTAGTAACGGCCGACTCCCTGAGAATTTGCGAGAAGCACATAATGACATTTCCCAACCCTCGGACACTTTCTTTCATCGATATCGCAGAGCGAATAACGGCGCCAGAAAAGCGAAACGAAAGGAAAATATTTATTCCCACGAACATCTCTGCCCTCGTTCCAGTTAATCCTCCCAGGCTTCTAATTGCACCGACGCACGGCTGATTGCAGCTACGAGGCACATCTCCATTTCCACACCGGGGGTGTTTGCGTTCGTGATGTTCGGTCTGTTATTGCTTATAACAGAGCTCGGCCCAGTCTGGAGACGGTTATACCATTTTGCCAAGTGTTTCCCTGTAACGGTAGAGCCAGCCCTTCAAAACATTTGCATGGCAAAAGTTAAACAAACAGTATATATCGATTACAAACATTTTTGCGATCTTCAGCATGACAATAGCAAGTTTTGCAAGTGTTTGGGAGTCGTATTCCACAACCAGAAATTTAAATAGTAACTCAAAGAGGATGTTGTCATCAATTCTCTGCAAGATGAGGAGAAGCGAGTGAGATAAGAGACTTCGAACATAGACTAATTAAATTTGTTACGGATGTCTGTTATAGAGGACGAATTCATCCAGTAAAATATATTAGCAAAAGCCTTTCCCGAAATACCGGGTGTTTCATAAGTAATTGAGGGGTTACAAAAATGTATTGCAAGTAAAATATTGAACTTACGTTAATGAAACCAGTCCAGAACGAACGAGGAACTCAAATAGTGTTTTTGTACACCTACAAATGTTCCATGTGTGCACCATGGGTGACACGGCACACATCGACACGATAGTGTAGTTCTTGCCACTCGCATCAACATGGGCCTGTCGAGTGCGTCTATCGCTGCGATGATACGCTCCCTTAGCGCTGCTATATCACACAGCATCGGTGAGACGAATACCCTACCTTGTCTTTGATGAAACCTCACAAAAAGAAGTCACACGGTGTAAGGTCCGGTGATCTTGGGGACCAAAACATTGCACAAAACACTGTGAGTGATGTGGGTGATTTGAGTGTCGCCTAACGGCAGGGATATGAACCCTCAGCTTAACAAAACACACGCGCGCAAACTCTTTAAGTTCCTCGTTCGTTCTGGACTGGTTTCATTAACGTAAGTTCAATATTTTACTTGCAATATTTTTTGTAACTCCTCAATTATTTATGAAACACCCGGTATACAAAATAGGATCAATGATATGACAATGCTCAACTGCGATACGAAAGTTCTGATTCTTCAATTGTGGACGAGGACCAGACATTACCGCTACCTTTAAAAATTGCTAGTAATGAAGTACTTTCGACAAAGAGAGATAACATTGTATGAAACTTTTATTCCCAACGCAAGGAACAATTATCCAAAACGCAAACTGCAACAATAAGCAAATGAAACAATGACACAATATCTTTCACAGTTTGACAACATTTGCAAGGTTGGTAGTCTTATTTCACATTTCGAACTCGATAATTGTGATGTGATGTGTATGTCAGGTACTGTTATTCATCTATTGTTAACGTTTATTTTTATGTCGTATATGCTCTGATGTAATAGGTCCTGTTGTCTAGGGGGATACAAGCCTATGTGCAACCTGCCTTCTCCGGGGATGGAACCAAGGATCCTTTCATTACAAATCGATAGCGTTACCACTACGTCATCGGAGAGACACACCTACTCATTGTTTTTATATAGATACATACATGTTAAGTTTAAAAAATCCCTTGTACCATGCAGGTGCACGGTACAAGAGAAAAAAGAAGGCCCATTTTACATTCGCGTGAAGTTTTACCGTGTTGAGGAGTTAGCAACGTTGACCTGAGGTCACGTGCTTCGAAGATACTGCAGCGCATTTCTGGTAGTGTTTGGCCGAGAAGTTTATTGTTTCTTAATGATCCGGCACTTCCGCTTATTTCATGTTCACCGAAATGCATTCACTAATGTAGATTTGCACACGACGATGTAATCTGTGGAATTAACGCATACAATGAGAGCTTTGAGGAAGCGATATATGGAATTTCAGTGTTAATGGCAACTGTAACTACCCCTGTGCAGGTAGCGCCAGGGAGGTGCAAAGTGGTGCTATTTCCCCCCTCCCATCCTAAACCACGGAGAGAGAGAGAGACTATTTCACTAACATCTGGCTGTTATGAATTAGCAGCTTGGAAGCGAGTCACAAATCTCGCAACCACCAATTAATGAGCGAGCAGCTGACGTCATCTCAGCTCTGAACCTATCGCCAACACTCTTGCTCACGCTTTACACAGTTCGTAGGCTCGTTAGCTAGACTCGAGCCGTTAATATCTCTAGTTGTAATGCGTTGGGAGCGAGTCACATCTTTCGAAGCGTCTAATCAACAAGCGAGCAGATGGCGTCATCATAGCCCAGTACCAATCACCAAGTGGGTTCGCTACCTGGACTCGCGCAGTCAGCTGGAGATGTTCCGAAAATACTCTGACTCTACAGTATTTCAAAGGCTTTATTGGGAAATTGTAGCCCAAGTGATATTTTAAGAATTTCGTTCCGAAATTTTAAAATATATATAGTCTACCCACAGTTTTTAAGCCTAGTAAAAAATAAATTCGGTACTGACGACATTTTAAATCATATTTATTTATTCCATATTCGAGATCAATGAATAAAACATGGTCAGTTTCCACGGAAACTGTCCCTAACGAAGTATTTTACTTAAAAGTACGCCTCCTCCTCACACAGATGCAAATGCCAAATGCTCTGATACCAAAGATAGGCATCCTGACATGCTCAAACATGAGAAGGTGTGTCCGGCCAAACCCAACATTAACAACGCTCCCATCGCCACACCCTCCATCCGTCAGGGGACCCGCGACATGTGACATAAAGACACTTGATACAAACATTGGAGATGCTTCTTCACTTGGCATGTGCTGCAGGTGAAGAGGTTTACAAATCATATTTGTTGCATCGAAGTGCAATTTTTATTATTTTACGTCGCATACTTACCGCGCTAGATTAATCGCTACTGTGAAGATGAATAGTGAATTAAAGAAATAGATAAGGAAACAATTATAATGAAATGTCTACTTTCGTGTCTACGACAACTGGTAGATGTAAACAAGTAGTACTCCCCACCATAAAGTATGGGAAAAAGGCAACGACAGGATATAAGGTTCCATAAGCCTTGGTCAACAACAGGTCTCATGTACGTACAGCCATGGACACTGAAACCTACAAATTATTTATTTATTGAGTTGGTGCATGATTTGTGTGTTGTGAAGTGATGTAGAATTAATACTGTTCAGTACTGGTCTTACGATCGCGCCATCGATGGTCCCTATACTCTGTCCCAGCATAGGCGCAGACTCCATGGGGCTTAGGGGGGCTCGAGCCCCCCCCCCCCAATGTTAATGATGTGGTGGCAGAGCCCCCCCAAAAATAATTTTGCTTAAGAGGATCTAATGTATTATTTTTCTTCTCTTATAAAATTTACTCTGAATTGTGCCACATGAACTTAACTTTAAATACACATTTGATATGTTCTAGACCATCAACTTTGGGGGGAGGGGGGCATGACCGGAGACAGCAAAACACATGACTTATTACTATATACTAAGTATATAATTATTATTTTCTATTATACATATATTAATCAGAGACATAATGAATTTAGCCAACGACTTGTTAAAGACTGTTTGGGAATCCCATAAAAGAATGCAAATATTTAGGAATATTATTGATGTGAATGAGAAGTCTGGCCATACTGAACTGCGACCACTTTGCCCTCGTCGGTGGACGTTGAGAGCCTCCAGTATGTAACAGATCTTAAGGAACTATGAAAACCTCAATTTTTTTGAGAAATTTTCTGAAGAACATTCTACTGACGCAGCATTAAATATGCTGGATACCTGGAGACAATGCTTCACTTCAAGACATTTTTCTTTCTCTCCCTCCAATGCAATGTGATGGGTCCAATAGAAGAGGTAAACTGTAAGATTCAGTCTCCATTGGTGCTACAGAAGTGGAATCAAAACTAAAATACTTGACTGACATCTTTCAAGAAAAGCGAATGTATTTCGAGCAGTTCTGGCAGAAATGCACAGAGGGCAAACTGAGCCTCGGTGATGAGCCAGAACTGCCCCGGCAACGTCACGTCCCTAAGAGACTTGAAAATCCTGATGCTGCCAAACATCACAAGTTCTACACTCCAAAATAGTATTATAAATCAATATACACTGACCTATGTGACACATCAAAATCATGTGTTAAACGAGAACATGAATCTACAGGACTACAAAAAATAACAGCCGTAGAGAAAGAATGCATCTCAACTGTGAACAGTTGCACAACAAACTTTCAGCAAACGCGAGAATTCTTTCGCCAAGTTTTGGATGCCAATAGGCTCTCCTTACACATGTCCATGCTTGGTGATATCGCCAAACAGAAGAAAGTGGTTCTAATTACCATGCGTGACATAAGGAAGTTTCTTTTGGAAGACAGCACCCTCCAGGAGCTTCTGCCTGAAGTTGCCAAATCCATGATGGTCCTCCGCACTGTGCCAGTGACGACAGCCACAGCCGAAAGGTCATTCAGTGCTATTCGCCGACTAAAGACATATTTGAGATCTACAATGGGACAGAAGAGACTAAGCAGCTTAGCGGTACTCCACATATATCAAACTTTGGACCTGAGACAGCTCGTTAATGAGTTCATAAAAAAAATAACCCACTGCGTAGAGCAACTTTTGCTTTATTTTAAAATCATGTTTATATGTTTTTGTTGTGTATGTCACTTTATATCTTAGTGTACATGCTATTTTTTTATTATTGCAAAAATTAAATTTAAAAAGTAAAATATTGTAGCAAGAACAAAAAAGTAAAACTATTTTCCTGCGATTTGTGTTAGCATTTATGTAAATAATTAAATAAAACTGTTAAATATTGTAAATATTCTTTATTTTATGGGTACGTCAACACTAAGGTTATTTGCAACCTATCACATGTCTGTTGCGGACATTAAAACACACCCATGCCCTCGCCGGGACTAGAACCCGAGACCTCTGGATCAAAGCGAGTTGAGTCGACCACCCAACACGCTCGGCTACCGAGGCCGGCATAAAACTGTTAGGTTGGTCTCTTAATGTAAATACATACTTTTCAATAAAAATGTTAATTGTTATCTAAAAAACAAATGAACAGACACAAAAGACATAAAGAGACTTTGAAACATTTTCTGCTGCTTAAAAACAGCTATACGAAGACGTAATTTTTATTTTTTAAAAAGGGAGGGAGTAAGTCATTCATTCATTTATTTCAGTGATCAGACCCCCAATAATTTTGACAAGTCGGCGCCCCTGTGTCCCAGCTAACTGTGGAGCAGGCAAACGAAACCAAGTCTCTGCCCAAGTATTGACGCGAGACGGCTCCACCAATGAACACGTGAGAGGGAACGGAATTGCGTGGAGTGGGGAAAAGCGACTCAGCAGCGTCTACTGCTTCTGTCTGGCCAATATATTCCCCTAGCTTCTCTGACGCTATCCGCGGCCTCGCTCCACAGTTAGCTGGGACAGGGTTTAGTTCATATCCTAGCGTGGGCATGAGTGTCTGTCTATTTGTGTCCTTTTATAGATTTCATATAATCACCATTCGTCCTCATCGTCGCTATGAGCAAAGATGGCAGAAAAGCAACGCCAAATAAGAAATTCACGAATACAAAATAAATATTCCCAAAAAGATAACTGTTGGAATTATCTTTATTCCAAGAATGTAACTGTTACTTGTAACTGCGTTACATGCAGTCTGGTATTTGACGAATTTCTTTTCAAGCATCTGAATGTTATATTCATTGTGTGTATAGTGCCCCCCCCCCCCCTCCTTCTCCAAGTTCGAAAAATTAGCATCCAGTGGGTTCCCTCTCACCCCTTCAAATACCTTCCTGGTCTCATATTTTTTTACATCTAAAACACTGGAAATTTCATACACGTACGGTCAAGTTTTCTTCCACGTAGTACACTCTAGATTGTATTTTGGAGACTAGCGAGACACAGGTAGAATATCTCCTGTGGAACTTACGTTGTGTTCTGCCATGTGTGTTTGCGACCGTCCCTTCATCCATTTCATCCTGTCATTCATCCTCATCTTCGCAATTAGCCAAAAGAGGCAAAAGCGTAAAATAAAGCAAAAAATAATATACAGGGTTTCGCATATTACATCTACCAACTTCAAATGACAACGGAAAGACGGCAAGTGTTTGTAGTAACTTTATATGGTTACGAAATAAAAATATACACATGGAAATTTAATAATATGGTCAATACAGACATCAGCGAACCTTGAAAATAACGTCCTCTCAATGTCCTTCTTCTGCTTGAATGCACTGTTCGAGGCGATTGGAAAGCTTTCATGACGCGCATCTCAACATGTCCTGTGGAATAGTGCGTATTTTATGGTGACTGACGGTTCACTACATTGCCAGTGGCTCACCACTGTCTTACCAAACTCAGAATGCTGTGTGTCTGGAAAAGCTTCATGGCGATCTTCATTGTTCCGCCGCAGTGCTCTGTGCCTGTTTGTATGAAGACTTCCACCGCCGTAATCCGCGTCTGCACCGGACAACGCTCAATGGTATACTAATTGCCTGACTCCCAACTCTCTACGGATATGAGTAGGGCCTGGGACTTTATGTTATAACATATTTTTCAATTGGCTTCGGATCTATTATTGGGGTGAGATTTTCACATATCTGATGAAAATCAGCCGGAATAGACAAACTTGACAAAGCATATTTTGACATATTTCACCAACATATTTCTTCAATTTTGTTGTAATAAGTCATAATTCTGCATAATTTCGTAATTCTCTCGCACATAATCGGTTATTTCATAATTGTTTTCTCCGTAGCTTTAGTACAACGGATAGTTCATATTGTCGATGGCAGGATATGGAAATTACGGAGGAAGAAAGGTGCCGTCTTTTCTTAGTACAGAACAATAAATACCCCACTTTTTTATCCCGCCGACAATTGATAGCCATGCAAACATTATTGATGCAAAATGTTCTCTGTCATTGTTGCACGGGAAGTAAAGAAGTTTCGTTCTCATTTCTTTGCCTTTTTCGCTTTTCACAAAAATCAGTCAAAAGTAAAAATAACATTAGGTACATTACAGCCCCTACTCTACTATATCGGGTATGGGAGAAATTCGAGAGTACTGTTGTGCATATGTTTGGCTTTACTGCATTTTTCTACATATTTGTAATTTCTCATGACATATTTTCCAATTTATATGACATAATTACATACATATTTTACAGTTTTGTAGGACATAAAGTCCCGGACCTTAGATATAAGTATTCCACACATGCACACGTGCATTCTGTTGGGGTTGCCGATATAATATGCGCCACCCTATGTGTGTAAGATGAAGACCGTACGGTTGGAGACGCTGCCTCAGGTTTCAGCTTGGGTTTCATCTTCTTGGTGGAGTAGCACCAGAGGATCTGCAACTCCGGGAGCCGTCGGGATGGCACGGATGGGTCCGTTGGTGCGGAACGAGGGAGATCGGGCCTCATTAGGCGGAGGTGGTTGGGTGCGGAGATTAGTCGCGCGCTAATGACTTCGGCGCTAATCACTTCTCACGATTTAACAATCGCCGGCGTTCCGCTAGAGTGTCCACGGATCCAAACAGGGAACATAAATACTGGAATCGAGAGCCCGCCTCGAGCAAATTGCCTTTGGGTATCTGGATTGGTCTCCACTGGAAGAGGCCGACAGATGATAATTGTAATCATGGGGCGGATTCATATGCACGGAAACATGCAGAAGAAATTGCTAAATTTTAATTTATCAGGCTTTTCAGAAAGTAATATCCGCTGGGTTGTAAAGGAAAGGGCACACACAGGGTGGAAAATTCTCGGCGGAACAGGGAGGATTTTCCCCCCACCAACAATCTTGTTCTATAAAATCCCGCACCAAAAATTTCCTGGGGAAGAGTCTGTGTTATTGTTTTTTCGAAAAAGATAAGCAAATAGTTTCGACTTCAAATATACTTTACTAAGGATAATATCGAAAACACTCGCAAAGAACGAAGAATAATTTTGGACTCTGTATGTGTTTGCGAGTGTTGCATGGTCTCTCTCTCTCTCTCTCTCTCTCTCTCTCTCTCTCTCTCTCTCTCTCTCTCTCTCTCTCTCTCTTTTACTTTCTCTCACTCATTTTATTTATCTCTCTCTCCGAAGGAATATTTATGAGATTTAAAGAAAGGTTTTAGAAATCTTTAGTGCCCTATAATTTAATTAGCTTTTTTCATAATATGAATTTCTATATATTTCTATGTACACTGGTCCACAATTGCTAAGGAGCAAACACGTTTTGACCAATAACTTATGACTAGGTAATCAGGGTGCAACAAGTGAACAATATATAAGTACAGATATCAGTTAAGGTTTATTGAGAAAAGATGACGGGGATTCCCTATCAACCAAAGAAACAGGACGTCATAAAGCAAAACAAAGTGAGGAAAGCACATGAATCACAATTTGGCATGTGTAGAGTGAGTCCAGAGGAAATCCGTATGGCGTGTGGCCACCGCGGACTGCACAGCAAGCTGCACACCTGTTCGGCATGCTGTCGATGAGAGCATTCGTGAGCGCGAGGGGTATATTGTCCTATTCTTCCTGAAGTGCAGTTATCTGCTCTTGGAAGGTCCAGGGTTGGGGATCCCTTTGTGCAACCCACCTTCCGAGAGAATCCTACGCATGTTCGACGGAATTGAGATCCGGTGAAGATGCAGGCCAGTCCATGCGGGTGATGTTTTCTCTTTCCAGTGTCTCTGTCACTTAGACAGTTCTGTGTGGACGCGCATTATCATCCATGTAAAGAAAGTAACGGCCCACTGCACCCCGAAAAAAACGAACAGAACCTTCCAGAATCTCGGTAGAATACCGTATTCCAGTAACGGATCCTGCGACGAAGATGTGCAGTGGTGTTTTCCCATTTTTCATTATGCCCCCCAATACCATGACTCCGGGTCCGCCATACCTGTCACGTTCACAGATGTGCTGTGCATGATATCGTGTTCCACGTCCTCTCCACATCATTTGATGTCCAGAATCACTTGTCACGCAGTACCGCGATTCATCGGAGAACATCACATTTGCTCATCTGTCTTGGTCCCAGTTACGATGCTGCATACACCAGTGTAATCTGGCACGACGATGAGCTGGTTTTAATGGCACACGCTTAACTGGCTTCCGGGCATACAACCCACCACTATTCAGTCGTCGTGTAATGGTTTTCGGGGATATACGGATACCTGAAGCAACCACAAGGTCTTGATCAATTTGGGCTGAAGTGGCAGATCGATTCCTTTTTGCCACCTGGACGATGTACCGATCCTGGCGAGCAGTTGTACACCTTCCACGACTTCCACCATGCATACGCAAAGCTGTTCCTCTGGTGCGAGTAGCTTTCTGAAGTTGGGAAATGACACTTTTCGATACCCCCATAACACTTGCCACTTCGGTGACACTTCGCCCTGACTCCAGCTGCCCAACCACTCTGCCCCGTTCGTAATCACTTAAATGTACTCTTCTCGCCATCTTCCTACACGCTTCTTCTGTTGCACACCAGTATTGCACTGCCAACGGCCTCTACCGTGTTTGACTGTCTCCCGTGGGTACCACCTCCTGCCACAGCACTGCAGTCTTTTCCTGATAACGATGCTCCAAGCTCACACGTTCCTTTCTGAATGGGCGCAAAGATTCCTTGCTGCCCTCTACTGGTCTCCTTCTGGCAACAAACTGACACGGAGTTGTGTATGAAAAATATATGGGTCAATATGTGTTTGTTCCTTAGCAATCGTCGACCAGTGTACAAAAATATTCGCAACATCTTGAAAATCGTATCCCCCATCATTGACTATGTTTTTCATTGATTTCATGATGTGAAAATCTATGTAGTTGTGCTAGATGTTTGATTATCAGGTGTATCTAGTAGAGAGTCTCTCCAAGGACAAGATAATAATAGCTCATTAAAATTAATTTCAAACAATAATTGCTTTTATTGAATATGCCACTACTACCTTAATCTATTTTATGTCAATAGCCTTACGTTCCTCTCTACTAAAGCTCTTGGTCACGCCAATGGCCACCGGTGTAGAGTTTCGACGTAGCTTTGTTTAAATGTTCCGCTGAAAACTCCTGTTGACAGAACTTGCCTCGGTTCCTCTTCGTGGCGACAAGAATCACAGCGGCTTAGAAAGTCAGCGAGCAGAAAGCCGGCTGAGGAGTGACACAGGTGCTTCATCCCTTTGGGTTGATTCCTCGCTCCGTGGTCAACGTCCTTGCTCCACTGTCCTCGTTCGTCTTCTCTCCAGCAACCGAGATGACATCTGGCTCATTCTAGAAACCAGGATTTTTCTCAAGGATCACAGCCATGGTATAAAGTTGTAAATACATATGTCGTTCTTGACTTCCTTACGACTATATATGTAATATACGTGTGGGCGTTGGGGGGGGGGGTGGTCAATCCAGACGAAAGCATTTTCCTTAGCATTTTTCCTGACATTTCTATGCCATGACCAAAATGCTACCATTTAAAATGAAAAATCTTATGGCATATTTCATGGCATTTCTCAAGGATAGCATCGGTCCTATTTCCGTAACATTTTTCGCAGCATAACCAATCAGAAGCGAGCTCTAGGTCACGAGTGCAGATACAATGGCGGCCGAGTGAGATGTAAACAACGTATCACTTCACATTTTTAAAAGGCGACAACTATTCAACCGAGAGGAATATCGCTTCGTATTAAATGATTTTAGGTACAGAACAATGGCGCTGCTTAAATTCATACTTTACAGTAAATGTATGGAAAAATATTTTAGTTGTTTCTATTGTAAACACCGTGCACTCAGCCATGGGCGTCGCCAGAAATTTTCCTAGTGGCGGTCGAATCGAAGATGTCGAGGACACCCCCTCCCCTCAGAAATATTCCGATACAGACCAGTGGCATATGCAGAAGTTTGTGAAAGAGGGGTTTATTTTTAAAATGTTTGCCTTATCGGTATTTTAAATTAAGTTGTTATTATTATTATTACTACTACTACTACTAGTAGTAGTAGAGGAAAAGGTCTAAATATGGGCCCTCCTTTTTATGTTGTCATTTTCGGAGGAAAAAAAATAATATATCAAGCACCTGCCTTTAAAATGCATATCTATGAAATATATACTTAAATGTAGTAGCATGCTAAAGTATAGATCTTCATATTTTGTTTAAAAAAAATCAATTTTCAAAAAATGGTAAAATGATATATTTCAAAATTGTGGTCTAAATATGGGCTACTAGTGGCAATATCATAAAAGGCAATTAAAATTTAAAAAAACAGTCATTTATCGCTAAAACATTATAAAATTCATATTTATGAATAATCTGTTGTTTTGAAAATCACGCGGAATGGGAAAAATTGAAATTAAGAAAAACATCCAAATATTTGTTGAAAATGTGATCTCAACATTAGACCTCATGTCATAGCCCATATTTAGACCATCACGCTGTTTTTCTTCATCAATTTATTTTCGCTCTCTGTGGAACATATTTCACAAACGAATCATGACATTATAAAAACATATAACCAGCACCCGGGAGCGCTGATCTCCAAAACCCATATTTAAACCTTCGCCCATATTTAGAGCTTCTCCTCTAGTAGTAGCAGCAGTAGTACCAGAAGCAGTTTTAGTTTAGGTTATTTTAGCATCCAATAGGTTTTTTTATATGAATGATATAATAGTACTTGTTACAACCAAGATTACATAATAGTTACTTCGAACATTAGTAACAGCAGCAAACGCAGTACTATAAGAAGCTTCAAAACGTGTGAAAGTTACAAATTAACAGAGTTTCAGTGTTGCAAATTATGAAAGTTTCATACCAAATTCGATATCTCATGACCATTTTTAAACAATGACGCAAATTGAGGAAATAAAGTGCTTCGTTTATAAATTGCCATAAATTGAAAAGAAAAGTAGATGGAAATTTCCAGCTCGACATGCCTTTCATGCTGTATATATTATACATTGTAATCGCAAAAGCTAGCCGAAAAGTTACATGAAATGCTTCCGTGAAAACTACTATCTGCTATAAGTACTATCTGCTTAGCAAAAATGCTAAGGAAAATGCTTCCGTCTAAAGCCGGCTTATTGTTATGAGATTATCTCGATTCTGCTTCTTCTCGGGTTTACGGTACCAATAATAAAATGTGATTTTGAGTGACAAATGTTGTTCAAGCAAGAACTGTTAAAGCTGCAAAAGAAGAACAGATAATTATTTACTGATTTTTGTTACAAATTTCCAAATTAAAGCTGTTGACAAATTTAGATTTGCCGTTTCCAAATTAAAGCTGTTGACAAATTTAGATTTGCCGTAGTAAGCTGATGTGTTGTGTTTTACTTAGGTAAACCTAATTCAAAAGTTACCATCAGAACCTTAGATTTGTCTCAGTAAAGGGACGAGAAGTAACATTGCACACTAAACAAAAATAACTTAAGATAAGAACTTAATAAATATAGAAATTAGAAATAAAATCAGAAATTGTGCTAACCACTGTGCCACCTAGGTTGGCTATCAAATTGGTAGAAAATATCACTCCACAGTGATACAGTACAACATGGACGTCCGCAGGATTTTTTCCAGGGAGGGACAACCAAGGTATTTTTTTTCTGGGGGGGCAAAGGAAGCATATTTTCCCCCATAATAGTGATGCCCCTCAAGAAATACTATTTCAGTCTGAAATTATCATGTTTCTTCAACGAATTTATAATTATTAACATAAAATATTGTGACTGAAATGAAATTGTGTGAAATATTCCCCCCTTGCCCCCCCCCCCCCTTCCGGACGTCCATGCAGTACAAGTCGGTGGGTCAAATATCGTAATGATACATATTTTTTTCACATTTTCTTCCATTCTTAAACGGGCATCTAGTTGCCCACCGTTGCGGAGTGGTTGGCGAAGCGCGCTAGGATGCCAGGCTCCTGGGTTCGAATCCCAGAATGGGGGTTATTTGTGAATCCCTTCATCAGTTTCATCCTATCCAGTGATTTCTCCCCACGCTCCCAACATCCTCCCCAAAAACAATTCCTTAACAGCCCTCTAAAAAAATTTTCACAACGGCCCATTTATGACCATTTTAGCTCTAAATTTATACTTACACTCCCCCTAAAAACGAACTTACACCGCCTCAGGTGGAAAGTTTTGGATACACCCCTGATCCTTTCATCCCTCATCCTCGTCTTCGCAATTAGCCAAAGAATGGCAGGAAAGCGACACTAAATAACAAAAATCAAAATAAACGGACATCTTGTCTTGGCTTTGAAGAGAGGAAAGATACAACCTACTTGGCAGGAGCGTATATTCTGTTCTAGCTAGGCTATCTGCGAAGCCTGAAGTCTAGAGAATAAAATTCAGGAGAAAAATCGATCAGAAATTGTAAATTCATATCAGTGAGATGATGATGCTGATTCTGGAGTTGGCAGCCTGATTTCCTATGAGTTGGCAACATGATTTCCTGTGAGTTGGCAAGCTGATTTCTTATGAGTTGGCAACCTGATTTCCTATGAGTTGGCAACCTGATTTCTTATGAGTTGGCAACCTGATTTCCTATGAGTTGGCAACCTGATTTCTTATGAGTTGGCAACCTGATTTCCTATGGGTTGGTAACCTGATTTCCTATGAGTTGGCAACCTGATTTCTTATGGGTTGGCAAACCTGATTTCTTATGGGTTGGCAACCTGATTTCTTATGAGTTGGCAACCTGATTTCTTATGAGTTTGTAAATTTATTTCTATTCATAGCCTAGGACCACGTGACATTGTGAGATAGCCCAGATCTTGGACTCAGTGTACGCTACTGCTACTTGGGTACCAGTAGCGTGGCCAAGATTTTCGAAATACATCTACTTTATTCAGTAGTCAGCCCTAACTTTACAGGATGTCTACCAGTCAAGAAAAAGTCGAGAGCAACAGGTAGGTCAAGAAAAAAGTCAAGAATGTTTTGCTATCTTTTACACCATATAGTGAATTTACATTGTTATATACCTTGACTTGGATTTGATAAAATTGAATATTTGGAAATCTAAAATTGCATTGAGTTGTGGTTAAGATTTGTTGGCTTTGTTTCTTAAGAATTGCATTCTTGTATGCGTTGCGTGAAGTTTTGTGAAGACATTAAAGTAATGTGGTAATTTCCCATGCAGGATGAAGTCCGAAGAATTACATGCATTAATAATTAAAGCATGGTTTAAATCTCTTGTTAAAGTACAGCTTCAGTTTTCATCTTAAACCGGCCTTGAGTAGGGGTTTTCCATTAAATAAAAATATCTATTTTCGTAATTTCCAACTATACCTAAGATTAAATAAATGTTAAGAAAAAGAGGAGCAAAGGTCAAGAATATGTAGCAAAATGTAAAGAATTAAAAAGTTGTTTCAATAAAATGACAACATTGTAAAATACGTTAATGAACACCATTGTCGTCGAGTAGATATTGCCTAGGACATTTTTTCTGTAGCCGACAGAAGCGAAGAGGGAGGCCGTTCCGCTACCCTGAAGAGGCAACAAGGGAGAAGAGGGCGCCAATGCAAGGAAAGAGCGGGGAAGGACTTTGGAGCATAGGGTGCTATGGGGTTATTCATATGCCTGTTAAGGGGCCCTGTTGCCATTCAGACCTACCGGATCAACCAGTGTTGTCACATCGGATTGGCAGAAAAGAGCTAAATCTCGCCTAAAATAGGAATACCTACCATTTCTGTGAAGCAACTAGAGGTAGACTGCAGAGCCAAGACTGGATTGAACTACAACTGAGACCAATTAGGTAATAGACGAAAATATAGTTCCTTGTTGTGAATCGTGATTTGGACAAACCTTGCTCCAAATTACTAACTTGGCATACAGTAGTGCGTACAGCTGAGTTTCCCTTCCACGAAGGAGCGGAGTTCCGTCGTCTGCTCAGTGCTCAACACACAAACGTCAAACTGACCCGAGAAATGTGTGGTTCTTCTTCTTCCCCTTCGAACCCAAGACTACTAGAAGGAAAGGCTGGGGTCAGACACGCCTCTTTTCGCGACTGCCGCGGGTGTGACGTCATTGGGCGGACAAAACCCAGCTGAGTCTTTACCCCATACGGAAAGAAACGTGGAAAGGCCGATCTGTTTAGTTCTCTTCGCTCCTTTTTTCTTGTATTTCTGGATTGTTGGGTTCAGGGTGCGAAATCCTGGAGGGGACGAGGGGATTTCCCCCCCATCAACAATCTTGGCCACAAAAAAAAAACCACCAAAAATTTCCCGGGGGGAGGAGTTTTTGTTATAACAATGAAAAGATAAGCAATTACTTTTAATTTCAAATATACTTTACTAAGAATAATATTGAAAACACACACAAATTAGTGTAGTTGTGAGTGTTGAATGCTTTCTGTCTCAAGAGATCATTAACAAATCTACATCAATACGCACAGTAAAAGTAAAACAAGAATGCAAAACAATAATAACTTTGAAATCTAATTGATTTATATTAACATAGTGCACAAACTAAACAAAAACTTACACATAATAAAACCACTTCAACTGCCATAATTTATTAACATCATCTTTAACTGGTTAGTAAAGGAATTAGTTAGCTGCTTTACACTATCTGATATGTATGAAAGTAACAAATTAATTTCTAATTAATAATCACAATAATTATTTTAATTGAGTAATTTATTTTTACTTTTAATAACATTACAAATATGTACATCGTATAATTCACACATGTTTGTGGGGAGGGGGGTTGTAGGTTAAGAACTTTCTCCCCCTCACCAGTTTTCAATGATTTCGCACCCTGGTGGGTTGTGAGGTGTTGCAGTTCACAATGCCTTCAGTGAGGTGTTGCGACGTGTCGTGATCTCCGATGGAAAAATAAAAACAGCGGGCGACAATATATAACTGAACACATCGCATCTAACGAGGCTTGTTAGTGGATTGCGATACCAGTAGTCTCATTACACAACATCAGGCTACCATACACTTCAAAATACACAACTTGCTATTTATATGCGAGTGATGCTTAAATGACAACTTCCGTCCTCCATTGTTCTATTATTTATTCAGTCAAATTTTCATCACAATCGCCCCCCCCCCTAAAGTTAAGTAGACTCAACCAGCTTTGACATACCCGCCTGTGGGCACCCCTGTTCGACATCCCACTGATTATATATATACGTATATAAAGTGACCCTCGACTTTCTTCAGTTCTATGTCTCAAGTTTTCGTTCAGTCAAAAGTTGTTTAAAGTGTTTGTTACATAATACACATGGAACTTCCTCACATTCCTCCCTGTGTAGTTCAAAGATTCATAAGACTCAGAATTGTAATCTGAATAAGGAAAATTAATTAAGAAATAAATACCAATAGTCGAAGCAAAGTTACCAAATTTGAAGAAGTTAAGTGAAAACAACTCCTCTCTCACTCCTAAAAGAGAGCAATAGCGAGATTGTTTTCTTTTACATATTCAACTTATCCATAATTTTGGCTTTCTGCCTTTCTTTATTTAACAAAATTATTTTACGCATTCAACATATATATATTTTTCTTTCTGCCCTAACAAAATGCATTACTAGGTGTATTAACCCCAATTTTACATGAAACGTAATGTTTCACAGAGGAATGTGACGACATATAAACTACCGATAAAATGTGTGCGTAAATGGCTGTGTAATCCAACTGTAAGGACATACGTTATGCCGGATCGTAAGTAAGTCTGTGTAATCACTCCCAATTAGCTTCTGGGCATAATTACGGATCTTTTTTGTTCATAATTACTGCTTTGATTCGGCTGCGAAACCGGAGCGTAGAGCGATCTGTCCGCGCGTGACGTCACGCCTGACGTCAACGACCACGTGATCAGGTATGGCCCCAGCCTTCTTCTCTAATAGTCTTGCTTCGAACCTCATTGCAAAGAAACGGAGACAGATGAAGAATTGACAAGGATCTACCACTATTCATTGGATTTTCGTGGTAACTGTCTCATGAGTGGTAGTTCTTTCTAGGAGTGTTTGTGGCTAAATCACTGTGCTGATTGCAAAACAAGAACGAAATGAACAAATATCTTGCTCGAAGACATGTTTTCTTAACCGGGGAGAGGGGAGGTGATAACATCTAGCAAGCATAATTGTTTTACTGAAAGCCGGCAACACTTTTGAAAAAGTCACGCCTCGCCACTGGTCAAGAAAGATTCAAGAATTTGGATTTGTTATTTGGTAGACATGCTATTTTCCTATTTTAACTTCTCTTGACGTTCTTTGGGAGGGAGAAGGATACTCTGCTAAAGGAGGTTATGACCCCCACCAGCCTCCCTTGGGTACGTCACTGTTAGGTTCAGTTTAATTTTTTCTTCTTCCGCACCTGAACACGATGTGCGAACAGCGTAAGACACGCATAAACAATTTTTATCAAAGCGTGAAAACGCAAGATGACGCAAGCAGTCTAGGAGGTGTAAACAAATGTGACAAATGTAATGTGTGCGCCAGGCTTGAAACAACCGTGGAAGGCGAAAGCGGTTCGCATTGTTGTTTGGAAATAATTCCAACGCCTTCCCTCCCCCGGCGCACTAACCACAAGAATCCCCCTTTCGTTTCAGGTCATGCTTCTTCTCGCCTGCGACAGATGCCAGCCTGCTCGGCCACGGCTCCTTGTGCTTCGTCAGGACGCCAGCAGGCGGCAGCACTGTGCTGAATTAGCGGTTTTGCGGGCGGCCGCAAAATATTTATTGGTTCGATGACTGCTTGGTTCTTGTTTACGGACATCTCGGGAAACAAGGAAGCTGGACAGTTCACGGTACTCCAACTCAGTGTTGCCTATTTTTTTGTTTTTAATTTTCCCATTGGCGACTGTAAAATTTCCCGCCCCTCTACAATGTAAGCATGTCTAATTTTATATTTATATACTTATTTTATGTCGCATCTACAACATGTGGCTCATCACACAGCAGATATTGTACAAACAATTTCATTTTACGTCGGTTTTCTGTCCTCGAAGCTCCATTCGGTAACGTGGGCGACCCGGGTTCGATTCCTGGGGTGCGTGAATTCAGAAGGGAATTTTTCCCGCGAAGTGCCTGCACGGAGCGCCTATGGATTACACCCAGCCGCTAATTATTGGCTGCCTGGAGAAGCCATGGGGAGGATAAAGACTGGCGGAGTGTGGTGCTGATCACATCAATCCCCAAATAGCTGAGATGGTGAATGTGTAGCACCCTATCTTCACACCACCGTTACATATGACTTCGCGGCATGTTGTAATTAGGCATTAACATTTTATGCGGATATCGGATATTCTGATATCCTAATGTCTGCATTATTCAGACAGTGTTATCGTTTATCCGTTTTACGGACTATCCACATGTTCATTTATTCGTCATTCCCGTATTTCACTCCGTGGAGGAGTGGTTAGCACCTCGCGGTACAACGCCAGGGGGCCCGGGTTCGAATCCCGGCTTGGGCATGGATGTTTGGAGTGTCCATTCATCAATTGCATCACATCATCACTCATTCCCATCTTCGCAAATTAGCCAAAATTGGCACAAAAGACGAAGTAAATTAAAGCAAATCAATCAATCAATCGTATTTCACTGTGTGTATTTTCCACAAGTCCTTAATCAAATCTGTGCTATCTGGATTTTGTGGAAAGTCCTAGTTGGAATGTGCGGGGGCGAGGCGTAGTTTTACGATTGAGTTTTTTAAAGTACCTTTTATGCACATTTATGGTAATCGAGACTGAATGTACAGTTCAAAGTGCGATCTAAAACAGTATGTGCCTCAGATCGGTATCGAACCCTGGACCCCTTGTTTGCAAGGCGGCAAAGTCGGAAAGGTTCAGCCTTATCATTATGTATGTACGTACTCCCTCTGTCCCATAATTATAGTCCGGTATGCCAAAATGCTAGTACAGGAATGACAGACGAAGAGGCAGATGGAAAGCACAATTTGTACTGATCCTTGAGTAATAAAGTTGTATGACTCATTCCTGTGTTTCATGTTCTTCTTCTGTATACACCAATGTCACAGTTTGAATATCAGGCAATTATTATGAGACAACAAACAAAGGTGTACCGGACAATAATTATGGGACAGAGGGAGTATGTATGTAAAGGGGAGAGTGAAAAGTTTTGAGTCTCACGTGGAAGGAGTGATGCTAGTTAGTTAAAATTTTGGAGGAAGTATGGTTTGAGTTTTAGGAGACACTGTTCGAACTTTTACGAAATTCGCATGTTTTCTTCTATTTTTTTTGTCAGGTTGAAAATGAATGAAGTGTCAGAGAAGAGAGTGATCGACAGGGCCGTGATTCGGTACCTCTGTCGGCAAGGCCTCACTGCACAGGCTGCTTTGGTCGAGTGTGGCTTCACCGCACTTCCTCATCCACCTTATTCCCCCGACCTTGCCCGTCAGATTTTCATATTTTCCCTGCTATGAAGAATTCACTTCGAGGACGTCACTTCCACACGAACAAAGGCGGGGTCATTCAGTGGTGTGAGACTCAGGACAAATCATTCTACCAGATGGCTGTAAACAAATTGCAGAACAGAATGCATAAGTGCATTGATCTGGGGGGTGATTATAGAGATTATGTGATTATGTAGAGAAATCATAATGAGAAACTGTAGCTCAAACACCCCTTCCCTGTGAGGCTCAAAACAATTCACTCTCCCCTCGTATGTGTGTGTCTTTTTTGTTTGTTTGTTTGCTTGCGTGCGTGTATTCCCTTTCGTGGTAGAATTATCCCTTTCGAGGGGATTTTTTCGCCTGGCAACACTGGGGCAATGCACATTTATTTTCCAATAGACAAGTACGAAACCGCATGGTGGCTTTGCTTGCACATAATGCGGGAACTAGACTGCTGGAGGGCGGTTGTGGAATAATCCACAATTACGGCAGGATGCAGCAGGAGAACATTCCGAAGCTATAACCAATCCCTTATAGCACAGAAACAGCGGGGTGCGCTGGTCCATTGTCCGTGTGTACCGTATTGGGTGTACCGCATCCTCAGTAATAAAACATTTTCGTAACTGGACATTGCGCTTTACGTACTGGAGCTGGAATTTATGGTTTTCCAGAAATGGCAATGAGGGATTAAATATTTGGGTAACGGAAATATTTGTTTTTATTACCTGCGCATGCTTTTTGGCGGACAATATATATTGTTTGAACAACGTACAGGTACCTTTAAATAGGGCTGAGCCGATACTACTTTGAACCACCAATACTTCCGATGCCGATACTACTTTGAACACATGTCGATACTACTTTGAACCGATGCCGATACTTTGAACCGATGCTGATACTACTATGAACCAGTGCCGATACTACTTTGATCCAATACCGTTACTACTTTGAACCGATACCGATACTACTTTGAGCCGATACCGGTACTACTTTGAACCGATACTACTATGAACCGATACCGATACTACTATGAACCATTACCGATATTACTATGAACTAACACCGATACTACTTTGATTCAGGCGTCCTTGAACATTGACATGACATGAGGACCTGTCCGATGACGCAGTGGTAGCGTCGTCGCCTTGTAATCAAGGGGTCCCAGGTTCGATACCCGGTGGAGACACATGGCACAGTGGTTCGGATCCCACTTTAAACCGTAGGTTCAGTCTCGATTAGCCTTACTGTGCATAAAGCAACTCAAACAAACATTGACATGAAAGCAATACATACGATTTTGCATGGTCATCGGAACGTACGGAAACTTTCAAGCCGTTGGATCCCACACAACTTGACCGAAGCTCAAAAACAGGCTCGTGTAAATTGGTGTAAAGAAATGCTCAAAAAATTCAACCTAGGCAAGTCAAATTTGGTGTACTACATCGTTACAGGATACGAAACTTGGATCTATTCATACGAACCCGAAACTAACCAGAAATCCTCTTTTTGGGTGTTTCAAAGTGAGCCGAAACCAACAAAAGTTGTTCGATCGAGGAGTGCTGCCAAGCAAATGATTGCTTGTTTCTTCGGTTATACCGGACACGTGGCAACAATACTTTAGAATATTGAAGGACTGTAAATGCTAAGTAGTATTCAACAATTTTAATGCCAGAGGTCATCATTGAATTGCGTAAAACAAACCCAAATTGTCGCATTATTGTTCACCACGACAACGCCAGTTCCCACTCAGCACACCAAACTGTTGATTTTTTGTCCAGTAGAAATGTCGAATTAATGACTCATTGCCCGTACTCACCTGATTTATCACCTAATGACTTCTTTTTGTTCTCACACATGAAAAAAATAAGATGTGTGGTGAGCGATTTGTGTCGCCTGAAGAAGCTGTTGACGCATTCCGAACAGCGGTTTCTGAGGTATCAGCTTCAGAGTGGAAAAAATGCTTTCAAAATTGGTTTGAGCGTATGCAAAAGTGTATCGTTCTTAAGGGTGAATACTTTGAACAACATTAAAGCGATTCCCAGAATTTCACGTCTTTTTCATATTGATTGCAGAAACTTCTCCAGCAGCCCTCGTAGCAGATTCATAACAACTTCACATAATTTACCCATTTCTAGTGTGGACCAATTTATTCTGCGATCACATAGGTGGAGCACAACTAGGTTGACGAATAAAATGCGCGAGTCTTAATAGCAAGTATTTTACTGGAGAATGAAGTGAGATGGTCCAATTACATAGGAGATAAACCCGCCGTAGTTTCTGTGAACTTTCGTCGGTTTGAAAATACTTTATTTTTTAAAGAGAATAATATTGTTTAATAAAGGTAATAACATTTGTCTACACTAAATTTCTAAGCGAGAGTATTAGGAGGGGCAACTGCTCCCCCACCCCTAACCCGTTCTCACGCCTATTCAAGGGACATGAAGATGAAAAACTGAGAAAAGGTTGCATAACTAATTGAAGCTCATGTCTGAATTAGCTATGCGCATTTGCTGCCTTCGCAACCAAGCACTTCGCGTTAGTCTTTATAGCTTCTTCATTTGCACGGTGCCCTGACAGAACAATGGAAGAGTACTACTCCTTGGAAGAGGAATGAAGATATAGTGTTCGTGTACCTCGAGGTGGCGTGGCCGGTTTGGGCACCCTGTCATCGAATCAGGCACCTTGATATGTTAACGTTATTTACACAACATTGTTCTCCGGAGAGCGTTGCAACTTGCCTTTTGTAGTTGCTGTTCTGAACGGGATAGTTACAAGGAGTTCAAATTGGAGGATGTGAATTGCTCGCGTGCATGCAAGAGTGGACGAACCTAATTAACGTAAAGGCAGCATTTTGAATAACTTCCAATGTGTGAGAGCTGCAAGATGTGACAGGTACCTCCCCGGTGGCGTGCTGGTAACGTCGTCGCCTTGTAATCAAGGGATCCTGGGTTCGATGATCGTTGGAGCATAGTGTTTCGGACAGGGTTGTTAAGGGTCCAGGTTTTTGCGATGGTTATTGTTATGTATGGCAGTGATAGAAAACAAAAAGGGCTTTAAAAACTTTCCTTCAGGATTTGTATGTGCTCTGATATTGGAATATTATATTACCAACAGCCATATTCACATTCACATCATAATTAGCCTGTGCAAGTGTATAATACGCATGTAAAGGGAATTTGAAGCTGTTACTAAAACTTTGAAATCCAATCCAAATAAATTGTCTTTAATCGTTGTGTTAAGTTATAAACACAAGTACTAGACCTATATATCACAAGGTTTCTCAATTATAAAAATTTGTGAACGAAGAATTCTATTTTTAAAAAATCTCTTTGTGAGGGTGAGGGTGTGAGGTGGCTGTGTAAAAAATCTTCAGAAAATAGTAATTTTGTGCTGATTATTCGCGACAATAAGAGTGGTTGAATATTGTTTTTTTATTGATTGATTGATTTTTGTTATTTAGCGATTAACGCAAGAAGTATAAAAGCAACTAAACCACGCGGAATACAAATAAAGGAGATATTTATGATAGATGGGGAAATTTCCGCATTCTCTTTCACTAAATCGCCCACGTGCCGGTAGCTTAGTGGTCGAGACGTTGTGACAAGAGTTGTTCAGAGTTCTTTCTTTGGCTTCAAAAGCTCATTTCTTGCTGTTCATTCATTACATATATGTACAGTCACAGGAAATAAAAAATGGGACACCTATATCGTGAAATACTGGCTTCCCTGTGATGCTTTATGCGTGTTGTTTAACTTTCTGGCGAAAGCATACTCCCTATTGAAAAGTTGGGATTGAAGTCTGCTCATCGCCTGAAAGTTAGGCAACACACATAAATGAAACTTTAAAATGTAATATAATTAAAGTTGTTTCTATATTACAAATTTACGAAAAGGAAATAGTTTTTTACATCTGCGTAAAAAAACTAGTTTCCTACGCGAAAAAACGTAACGAGTAAATTACCTTGCCAACCCTGGTGGCTTGTCGCTTCGGTCTGAAAGCAGAGCACACACGAAAATATGTTGCTCATCCTTGAGCCAGACAAAATTCTCTCCCGACGCCACTGAGAATGATAATTACTTATTGTCCTCTTGTCCCAAAATGAAACATCCAGCGATTTGGTATTTCACCCTGACACTTTAGACTTGAGAAGTTAACTGTATTATATCAAGAGATGTTTTGCACTGGTATGAGCCTGCTATTTCGAAAACTACTTCGTGGAATGATAAATTATGTTGTTGAAGTGGAAGAAACTCTTGTATTGTTCATGAATGGAGAGGTTGATTGGTCCAAACTGTTCATACGCAATCCATTAGCTGGACGTATTTATATGGCGTACCTAAAAGACTGTTAGGAAGAGATTAACCTTGGAGTCCTCCATTTTTCTTCCTGTTGCCGCCATGTTGTAACGAGGGGCGAAACCGGATTTGGCAAGCACGACGGTTCTCGATACGTGAAAGTTTATTGATTGTTGCTGAGGTCGAACTCTTTGTATGCGACGTTTTTTTCTCAACGTTAAATGCCCCTCTGGCATTCTTAACAAAAGGACCAGTTTGGAATTTCACCCCGCGCTTATGTTAAATGGAGAGGGCTTGAAAATTTAGTGCTGCAATCAGTCACAGCTTCACCTTATGCAATCGGTAATACTAAGTACCAGCTTTTCATCTGGTGCTAGTTTAAACTGTACTCTGAATATTATTTTGTCGTATGTCCATCTGCACTAACTTCCAGGAGAGATGATTAAAGTTTGAGTCAATTTTGAATACTCTACAAGATTTGCATAAACATTTTATTATTGTTGATAATTCACACCACCTGACAAACATATACGTCGCTTCGGAATGTGACGCATTAACATGTATAGAACACGATAACGTCATCAATTCATCTCTGACGAAACGTGGAGATACGACAAATCTGCATTCAACCGGTGATCATGAAAACGAACCGCAGAAATAAATGCAAGTTTCGTACAAGAGTGACAGAAGTTGCACATGTGTTTTGTCGCATCACTCATACTGAGCTTTTTTTTTATTTGTTTGTGGGTCACGCATGCGCAGACTGAGGGGGGGGGTCCAGTTTATGAGCAGATAGGCTAATCGGAACTGGATCTGCAGTTTAAAGGTTGGATCTGAATCACTATATGCCTCCACCGCGTATCGAACCCAGAGCATTATCCGGACTCGGATATTTCTGTATTCGCACCTGGCCGTCCTTAATATACATACAGCTACGCATAAGTAAATGTACTGTACATGTACAGTCACGCGCAATAAAAATGAGACACCTAGATCCTGAAACACTGGCCTCCCTGTGATTCTTTATGTGTGTTGCCTAACTTTCAGGCTATGAGCCGACTTCAATCCCAACTTTTCAATAAGGAGTGTGCTTTCGCCAGAAAGTTAGACAACTCGCATAACACCGTTCAGGGAAGCTAGTATTTCACAATATAAATGTCCAATTTTTATTTCCTGTGACTGTACATATATGTAATGAACAAACAGCAAAAATTGAGCTTTTGAAGCGAAAGAAAGAACTCAGAACAACTCTTGTCACAACGTCTCGACCACTAAGCTATCGGCACGTGGGCGATTTATTGAATAAGAATGCGAAATCTCCCCATTTATCATAAATATCTATTTTACTTGTATTTCCCGTGATTTTGTCGCTTTTATACTTCTTGCGTTAATCGCGACAATCAGAATGGTTGCATTTTGGTTTTTGATTTATTGGTTGCTTGTTTGTTTGATTGATTTTCTAGCGTTGTTTTTTCTGCCACTTTTGGCTATTGATTTAATTTTTTGATTTGATTTGGTGTTTTTAAGTCCACTTTATGCACAGTATGGCTAATCGGGACTGGACCTACTGTTTAAAGTGGGATCCGAACCACTATGTGCCTCCACCGGGTATCGAACCCGGGACCTCTTGATTACAAGGCGACATCGCTATCCCTGCGCCCATAAAGGAGTCCCCACTTTTGGCTAATGGTCACGATGAGTATGATATGATGAGATTAATTAAAGGACACTTCCAAAGAACACCGATGACAGGCCGGGATTCAAACCGGGACCCCTGGTGTCGTAGCGCGTTGTGTAAACCATCAGGATGAATGATAAAATGATTGATGATACAAAGGCCACGATACGATAGTTCGACCCTGGGACATTGGTATATTGCGCTTACACTGATCACTCCGCCATGGGACGGCTACCACACATCTTCATTTAGTGTAGGAGTCTCGGGTTTGAATCCCGGTCTGATCATGGATGTTATTTTTGAGTGTCGCTTCATCAATTTCATCATATCATCCTTATCGTTGCGATTAGTCAAAAATGGCAGAAAATCGATGCTAAATAACAAAAATCAAATGAAATTGAATTGATGTACAGGGTGTTTTTTTTAGAGTGATAGAACTTTCGATAGGGATAGCTGTCATTTGTTTTGTTTGATGACATGTTGTTTTGTCATTTCATATCAGTGAGCATTGGCAAATGATCATGGAAAGACTAACGCCGCAACAACGTTTACAAATTGTGGAAATATATTTCCAAAATCAATGTTCTGTTCGCCAAACGTATAGAGCACTTCGGAATTTGTATGGTGCACATAATCGTCCATCAGAGCAACTTATTCGTTGAACTATTGATAAATTTCGAACAACATTATTTTCTTTGGTTGATATGTAAAGTCTCTGGTTTCTGCTGATAAACCAGCAACAATTGACGCTTTGGAAGCCAACATAACTCGCGTTATTAACGACATACGTCCCCAATTACTTGAAAAAAGTAGTTCAAAATTGGACTGATCGAATCCGGTTCATCACAGCTAGTCGTGGTGGACATTTGCCGGATATTATTTTCAAAAAGTAAATGTCGCAAAGTTATCTTTCAAATAAAAACACAATTGGCTTCAAACTTAAATTTTATGTGTTTTATTTAATTTCAAAGTTCTATCACTCTAAAAAAAAAACCTATATAAACTCGACTGGGTATTTGCCCGGCTCCAAGGAAGCAGTTTTCGGAGGTTCCTCTTTTCTAAAAACTGCTATGAAATTCCAAATTTTAAAAATTGCATCTGCTTAGAATTCCTTGTAGAATATTCACGTGAATATTCATGTGGTCTGCTTTCGCTGTTGTCTAGATATGATCAATAGTTTCATGGCTACAGAAGTATTACACTATTGATAATATGCAAGTCACATGATTCACGTGGATGATCTAGAAGTAATTCTAAGGACATGTAATTTTCAGATTCTGGAATATCAAAGCGTTTTTGTTTTTTTTTCCAAAAAGAGGAAAATTCGAAAACAGCTGCCCTGGAGGCGACCAGCTGAGCCTTAACCGAACCCCCTTCTACGTATGTACTGGTGTTTTCTGCAGGGATGAGTAGAAGCGATGCGTACGTTGTGATTGTGCATTCTTTTGTTGCACGCGGTGGGAACTGTTCAAAGCGAGGAAATGATCGTTAAGGTGCAGTCACGTATTCAGGAAGAAAAGTGCACAATGCCCGAGTGGTACCACCAGGTCAACATTTGCTCAAGAGTCCCCTATCGCCGATCGTGGGCGTTCTTCCGTTTGCCTTGCGTCGTGCGGAGGGGATTTTTGTCTCGGTGGATCAAGAAGTATTGCATTCTCCCTCTCCCTCACTCCCGATTGCACCTTTGTGACTTCCAGGTGAAATTTCATGTTTTCTTCCGTTCCCGTATTATTTTCTCTTGTGTTTTCTCTCTGTCTGTCTATGTGTGCCGTTATGTCTCTCCCTCTCTCACACATACTCTGTCTCTGTCGTTCCACCTCTTAGTCCGTATTCCTCTCTTTTTTCACTCTTTCACTCCTTTTTCCTCACTTTCGTACGCCTTCCGCTTCCTCACATTCTTTTTCTTTCTTTTTCTCACTGTCACATTCTACCTATTCCTCACATTCTTTTCTCTGTATTTTCCAACTTTTCTTTTTCTCAATTTCACACACTTCCTCTTCCTCACATTCTTATCTATGTGCTTTCCCACTCTTCTTTTTATCACCTTCACACTACCTCTTCCTCACATTCTTTTCTATTTTTATCGTTTTTCTCACTTTCACACTCTCCCTCTTCCTAACATTCTTTTCTCTGTCTTTTCCCACTCACCTTTTCTTCACTTTCACATTCTTTTCTGTCTTCTCCCACTATCCTTTTTCTAACTTCTTCCTTACCTTCATTTGTCTGTCCTTCGCCACTCTCTTTCACACTCCATCTTCCCCACATTCTTTCATCTGTCTTTTTTCTCTCTCTCTTTTTTTCAGATTTTCTCATTTAGTAATTCACGTGGAATTCTTGCACAAGAAGACTTAGATCATAAACTATCCTCCGTAATCTCATAAACTATCCTCCGTAATCCATTTATAAAGATTCAACAAGTGTTACTTTTCTTGTAGAACAATAAAGTGGTTAATGCATATGTAAAATGCAATAACAATTCTTGAAAATAATTTAAAAATCAGTGTAGACAAACAGTGGCAGTAGTGTGTGCTTGGGAAATATATTTGTCATGATGATTCTTATGTGATTTTTTAGAATTATTGTTAATCATAAGAATGTATACTTATCTCGCCACAAAGACTTTCCTTGGAAACACATTCACTTCCTGTTTACACGTGTTCTCGCCGTTGACATGACAACCGCCCCCGAAACCAAAATGTTCATTTCACAGTGGCGTTCTAGAAAGAGGTCGATAGTACGTGGGTCGTTCAATATATAAGTTTCCCTATGCTGTAAAAAGAAATATTTTTAAGATACATTAGAAAACTCTACATACATGTGTAGGAGGATCCTTCCTCACTTCTCCACATAATCCCCATAGAGATTCAGGCATTTGTCCCACCGTTGTACCAATTTGTCCATACCCTTTGCAAGAAAATCAGGGCTCTGGTTATTGAGCACTATTCACATTCCGCTTCACTTCTTCATCTGTTTCGAAACGGTAACCTTCCAATTCAGACTTTAACACCGGAAAAAGATGGAAATCACGGCGCTAAATCGGGGCTGTATGGAGGGTGGGGTAGCCGTTCCCACCCCAATTCTTCAATTTTGTGTTGTGTTTGCACTACTGAGTGGGGATGAGCGTCATCGTCAAGAAGAATGACACCAGCTGACAGGAGACCTGGTCGCTTATGTCGAATTGCGTTTTTCAGTTTATCCAATGTTTGACAATAACGGTCAGCATTAATTGTTCTTCCTCGTTCCAAAAAGTCCATAAGCAGAACGCACTTAGCATCCATTCTTCTGAACTCCTTATGACGCGAGCCCGCGTTTTCCGAAGAAGCATTTACTTTTCGCCCTTGAGCGCATGCGCCTTCACGTCTGATAACGAATCGATTGTTGTTCCTTGTAGACGAAGTATGGCGCTTGTCAACCATGTGCTTCTTTTTAATGGCATTGCTTTATACAATATTTTATAGCACAGGGAAACTTATATATTGAACGTCCCTAGTAGCTTATAAAAACCTTTTCGAGCAGGCCTCATCTCCAGGAAAATATCAACTCGGGGCAAGCCCCGGCACCTATTGACCTGTTGGGTGGGATGAGTCAAGGCAAGAGCTTATAAAACCTTTTCGAGTGTAGTCTCTGGCCCATCTTAAAATAGTCTTAGCCCATCCACAGAAGAAAACTGATTTTGTTTGAATTATAACACGCTTGGCTAAGCTTTTTGGTAACAGTAATCAAAAAGCAATTAGTAACCTTTTCTAATTGTAACTTTGACTAAATATTTTGGTAACTCTAATAAAATTTATTTCTGGTGACCAATCGTTTATTTGTCGCCAATTTAAACAAATATTTGGTTGCGAGAAATTATAATTGGTTATTCCAAACATTTGTCGTTGCAAATGGGTTTGAGGAAAGAGGAAAAGAGAAAAATTGAGAGAAATCAGTAGAAGGAGAGAGAAAGTGACAGGAAAACACAGGAGAAAACAGGGAAAGATCACAGGGAAAAAGAAAGTGATACAGAAACATATAAATGAGAGAAAGAAGTAGAGAGAGAAAAGAAGAAATTACAAATACAGGAAGAAGAAAGTTGAGAAAGAGAGGAAAAGGATAAGCAGAAGAAGAAAAGAGAAATGCAGGAAGGAAGAAATGTGGAAAGAAAGGAAGCAGGAAATGGAGAGAACCTTAGTAACTATACCCTGTCTCGGTTATCTCTGGACCAAGCGAACGGAAACAAGTCTCTGGGCAAGTAGTGACGCGAGACGGCTCCACCAGTGAACACGTGAGAGGGAACGGGATTGCGTGGAGGAGGGGGAAGCGACTACAGTTACTAGCCTTCGCAGCAGCGCGTACTGCTTCACTGTGCCCACTCGACTTCCCCCCTTCTCTGCCCGGCCTTCTCCAGGGATATCCGGGACAGGGTATATGATCACAGAAGATCATCTCATCTAGAAATACTTCGCCTACCCTTGAGGTAACCCAAACGAAATTCTTTGGCCACGCTACTGGGATAAATATTTCAGGTTTTTGAAAAGAATTCATAAATTTCGGAAGAAGCAAGATAGCTGGGAAGTGCAAGTGGGAAAACCATAATTTGATCTTAATTTCCAATCCTGCTTTTGCCCAGCTTGCAGCCAGCTTCAGGGCGAAGATGCATTCTGGGGAATGAGGAAACCTGTGTCTACTTACGAGAAATTAGAACGTCTGCAATTTGATTCCGCGGAAACTTCCAGCTTTCGTGACCACGCGAGAGGAGACCGTTAGGCAGAATATTTCTCATCCATGTGGAGGACGTTCGCAAGATAAAACATTGCAGTCAGTTGCATTTAATTCGTGCATACTGGCTCTTGGCCCCAAAGGATATCTGAACGGACCCGATGCTATCTGTTTCAAGAAAAAGAGAGGAATCTTTCCTCTTGTGTCTTCCCGCCATAATACGAATGAAGATAGGACATTTTCCTTTGTTTTATCTTTGCCATCAAGGGTTTTATCCATAGTTTCACGGTGCTTGGGAATGTACCGTTAGGTAGAGTTAAATACTTAGGCAAATCTAATGCTTCCTCCATAAGCATCTGATGCACGTCTTTGTCTCCCACGATCCGTGGCCTTATCTTCTACTTTTCCTTTCATTGTTGTTTTAGAGTTTTCACCTCTGGAGGTTCTTTATCAATTTCTCGGCTTTTAGATTCACACTGACCACGGAAGAGGAAAAATCGTGGTGGGGAACGAGGCATAGGCCCACCGGACCTCCTCCTTTCCCGAAATGTTGCCACATTTGCTACACACTGTCACTGTGTATCTATCTCTGTAGCAGGCGAACGAAAACAAGTCTCTGTGCAAGTAGTGACGCGAGACGACTCTACCATTGAACATGTGAGAGGAACGGTATTGCGCAGAAAGGGGGAAGCGACTGTAGTTACCAGCATTCCAAGCGATTCCGTGCTCGTAGCGAACGTGCTGGTAGCGAACACGTGCTCTTAGCGAACACCGGATGGAAAGGATTTGCAGGTGCGTGCTGTTAGCGAACACACAAACTTGTCCTGTATTGTTTGTCCTTGAAAGTGGTCAACATGCAAGTGTTGCCAGTGATATACCCCAAGTCCTGAACGTAGCAGCAGTTCGGCATCTTTGACATAACCCCAGAGGAAGCTGACCGGAACCGTATCTGGTTTCGAGCCACCACCTGTTTTTCGGCAAAGCGCTGTTGTCACTTTTACCTGCAGAGTTTAGACATCCATTCATTCACTGTGACGTTTTACTCCCAAGGTCTTCATATTGCATAGAAAAATAGCAAAACACAATAACACAACCTAACAAAGATAGAGAACCGCAACCTCGTGTTCAAAAATCTCTATGAAACTGAATTAGCAACATCTCATTTAGTCCACGTGGACTTGATGAGAGCTGTCATTTCTTGGACGGACGCTATTGGTTAGAAAGGTTTCAGGGGACGATTTATTGCACTGCACGTGGACCTGATATATGGTTGTAAGGGGGAAAACTGATCTTTCGGAACTTTCTTTGAAGTAAAGTGAGGTTTCTTTGGGGACGAGCACTATACCTTATAATCATTTTGTGTTTGAAATTAGCTAAGCTAGTATAAATCCGTCTTTTGTCTTCAATGACCCCTTACACTTCATTTTCTCTTTTGTACATAGCCACGTCACCACGCTTTTCGCCTCGCGTGCTTTTCGATACTGGTAACCATCGTACACCAAACACAAATTGCCGTACTTCGTTTTAATAAATTCTATTTCACTCATCTTGCTGGTTTGACAGTCGATTGAAGAATGATCAGGGGTGAGGCAAGGGGTCTCAGTTATCGCACAACACTTGAGCAACCTTGTGTTCTACGTCAGGGGAGAAAGCTTTTTAATTTTAGGCTAAATACCTACGTTGTTAGGTTAGGTTAGCTATGTCTAGTTCTCTTAGCCTAAATAATAATTTTTCATTGTATTTACGCTAATGGAACCTAACCTAACCTCGTAGGCATTACTCGTCTGATGTCAGAAAACAAGGTAGCAAAACTGTTGTGCGACAAGGAAGACCCTAGTCAGGTCAGGTCAAGAGGCACCAGCCAATGGGGTTTTTCTCCACGCAAGTTGGCTTATCACTGGCAACACTTGCATGTTGACTAGTTTCAAGGACAAAAAAGACAGGACAAGTTTGCGTGTTCGCTAACAGCACGCACTTGCAAATCCTTCCGTAACTGTGTTCGCTAAGAGCACGTGTTCGATATGAGCACGTTCGCTAACAGCACAGCACCATTCCAAGCAGCGTGTACTGCTTCGCTCTGCCCACTCGATTCCCCCCTTTTCTACCGCTATGCGCGGCCTTGCTCCAGAGATAACTGAGACAGGATATAGAAATATTGATCATTGCTTTGAGGATGTTTGCATATCGAAAGCGACCAAGCTTAAATGATCCTTCTAGACAGGGTTTCCCAAACAATGATACGCGTACAGTGGGATGCACAAATATTACCAAGCAAATTGTCCACAACCATGTTTATTTCCTTTGTAATCAGAGTTTCAAGAATTGATAAAAGACACCAATCAGCTGCTGACAACCTTTGCACTAACATACATAAAAGTGCAAGATAAAAATCAATGAAAATAGTCATGCACAATTTGCCGAGCAATACGTATGCATCCCACTGTACAAGTAGTGGTACACGTACCTGCGGATACTAGTACGCAAGCTGGTTAGAAATATTCCAAAAAATACCGAAACTTATTGTAAAATCTCATGTATCCCATTTTTGTTGCAAGCAGAAGTTTCATTTTCCCTGTACCCCGCCTTTTGACCGCAACCAGAGACTGAAGGAAACATGGATTGATGGCAGTATATAAAACCTCTACAGTACGTATGACCTGGATGAATTCATAGTAAGGAAATTAACTAATTAATCTCAAGGAATAAGGACTTCCATTGTTTGATCAATTCTTTCATTGCTACTTTTTTAATTCACTCACATTTTTACAATTGTTTGTTGGCTTCTTCCATCATTTAGAGACATACTTTCATAGTTAATGTGTGCTTGCAGTATAAAAATCATTACCATAAAGTTTCTGCAATATCTCTTAACAATAATTAATGACACCAATGTCTATAAGTTGGAGTCTTTCCCTCCAAAAATGTATTATGTATTTACACATTTTAAATACATAATTATAGTTATTTCCTATTTTAATGTCAGTAAAAGGAGGTAATCTAAGTACAGTTTTAGTACTTTCATAATGATTAGTGACTAGTATTAAGCACTATAATTATGCAATTTTACGTGCTACCATTGGAAACTCCGTATCATTACTTGGAGGTACGATGAACGTATGAATTTAAGTTAGTGGTACTCCCGACTAAAAGTATGCTCTAAGGTATAGTAAGCCATGATGCGCATAAACATTGACAGGGTGGCTACTCATCGGGAATTCCTTGAATTCCGGGAATTATGCGTGAATTATTGTCTCCGGGAATTCTACGTGAATTTTTCTCCTTAGACGTGAAATATTACAGCTTTATTAATGCAAATTGAATTTAATGTCTTGAGGCAAGTTTTTCACAGTTTAACTTTTATTTTTAACGAGGAAGGAAAAGAAAGCTGCTTGGAAAATAAAACAGAATTTTCTCAATCCGCTTACTTTGTTAGTGGTCTTTGCAGAACAATCTATCTTGACAGACGGAAGATTATTTCAAAGTATTGAAGTTCATTAGATACATCTGGGTGTGAAATTGTACAATTAACAATTTTTCGTAGATTAGTATATTCCGTAACATTTGTGACGTGTTTGAAGATGTATTTCGAGTCAGAATGTGAAATGGCAAATGTAAACTTGTCACCTTAAATTAAATATTTTAAATACATATACCGTTTAATTGAACCGAATTAGAATTTTTGGATATATTGGAATCGCACAGACCCTTTATATATTGCTAATATATTTTGTATGTTTCGGGGTGGTGAGAGGTGATAATACGTGAGGTTCAAATAGAGAAAACATCTGCTTGTACACTTAATTTTTGGAAAGTTCGCCTTGAAAACCTGGAATTATTTTTGAATTTTATCATGGTCCTAGAGTGACCACCCTGATTGAAAACTATTATACATATATGTTTCGCGCGCACCTTGGCTGTTACTGAAAGTTTATTATTATATTTATATATATATATGTGTGTGTGTGTGTGCGAACGTGCCTTAATATCGGAGAAATATGCAAGGATGTTAATCAAATAAGAAACCGATAAATGAAGGAGGGATTCAGTATAAATCGACAAGGAAGTGGGCATGCAATTTTCTCTGGAATGTTGCGAGATTCCTGTACCTACAATCTTCTGAATCGAGTTGCAACGTTAGTCCGTTACGCGAGGTAACTTTCGTTCAAATAATTATCCTAACTGAATATACTTTCCGTTTCGTAGACGCCATTGTTGGAGTGGGGCCTGCTCGTCCGTGAATACGATGAATATCTACGTTTGGCAGAAGTCCGTCGGTCCGGTCAGTCTGTACAAAATTCGCGAAAAACGGCATTCAGAGGGTTCCCCCCTTTCTTCCCACACCGATGCTGCTTGAGATCATTTTCCGATTTGTAATTTTCCGTTAAGCGATTTTTATCCGATCGCTATCCTCGATCTTCACCAGCTGGAAGAGCCTGGATGCAGTGATTCCAGTCCCAGAACTTCAGTGTAAAAGTACGAGGGGCGTACTACAATAATTTACACTCAGGTCCCATGGTCCACCATTCGAGAAGTGAGGACTGGCATATGAAGCTACGAGTCTATTCTACCGATTGCAGGCAGCAGTGCCCCAAAAGGATTCACGGTGTCCACACAGCAGTACGTTCCGTAGCCTACATCATTGTCAGCGGACTATTGGACAAAATGGAAAGCTACTATAATGGCTAGCGTTGGACAAGTTGGTTTCAATGGAGAGAGGGTGTGACCACAGCAGAGATTTCCAGACGATTGGTGGCAGTGTGTGGTGAACATGCATCTTCGCGGAAAACAGTTTACAATTGGGTGGAAGGCTGGAAAACAGGACGCACGTCAACAGAAAAAGGGACAAGTTCTGGAAGGAAAGTGACTGTGACAACACCAACAAACATTACACAGGTTGAGCAAGTCATTCTTGAGAACAGGTGCATCACGTTTTCTGAAATGCAGGTTCACCACACACTGCCCCCCCGACATCTGTAAATCTCTGCTGTGGTCACACCCTCTCTCCATAGAAACCAACTTGTCCAACGCTGGCCATTATAGTAGCTTTCCATTTTGTCCAATAGTCCGCTGACAATGATGTACGGAACGTACTGCTGTGTGGACACCGTGAATCCTTTTGGGGCACTGCTGCCTGCAATCGGTTGACTAGACTCGTAGCTTCATATGCCAGTCCTCACTTCTCGAATGGTGGACCATGGGACCTGAAAAAAAATAAAGTGTAAATCATTATAATACGCTCCTCGTAGTTTCCCCCTAATGCTCAACCTTGAGGCAGTGTTGTCATTTTATTTAGGTAAAATGTTAGTTCAAAAGGGAAAGAAAGGGATTTTTTCTGAAAAACCTCAAAATGGAAAGGAAATTTGGTGATACCAGACTATACATATTAGATTCAAACTTCTGTGAAGTGTAAGGGATATTTCCTCCCTTATTTTCATCGCCTAGTTTATTCTCCTCCCCCCAAAATTGTAACTGGGAACAATCACCGGATATAGGTGTAGTATGTCTCCATATTGGAAGAATGTATCCACATTGGTGTAGTATGTCTCCACATTGGAAGAATATAGGTGTGATATGTATGTATGTTTCAAGTACTTTATTTGTGTACCTTTTCTTCGCTTTAATTTCTTGTTAACCACGTTAGGTTAGGTTAGGTTAGGTAAAGAAAGACAAAATGCAAGGTGTGTATGTTTTCTTTACCTAACCTAACCTTAACCTAACCTAACCCATCACCCTCCTGAGGCGAAGAATTTCCATTCCATTTCCAATTCTTCGCAGTCGGAGAATCCCCCCCCCCCGGACCCAAAAAAGATTTACAACTAAGACAATGCGTTGGTAACTCGGGTTCTGTACTCAAGGCCGAACTGAAATGTAGAAAAACCGCCCCTAGCCCAGAGTATAAATTCCACCCATCCTAAGGAGTTTTCTGCGCATGTGTTGCATTATCACTAAGACAAATGCGCCTTTTAACAACAATCACTGCCAAATCTTTAAGTTAATGCATGAATTTCCATAACTGTTACAATTTACACCACACGTGCAGATTAGTAAAACAATCAAATATCAACGATTGTAGTAGTACAACAAATTTGAATAGTTTTATTTACTTGTCTGTACATAGGTGCACCCAGAACGTGTTTAAGAGTAAAGGTGCTTCCTGAAAAGCATTTTGAATTCCATTAGCGGTATGAAAAACGAGATGATTACATTTACTATTTTTTTTAAAAAAATAACCAAGTCCAAAGGGAGGTTTAGCCCCCTATAACCATCCTTCAGTTGGCCATGCTTGTGTTGCATTTTTATGCGAAAAACTAGATAGGGACAAAGAATGGTAGGCCTTTGGGAGCTTTCAAACAGAAGGTACGATTTGCAACTGTACCTTGAAAACGAACCTTCAGAAGTAAATGCAACTTTTCGTACTAGAGTGACACCACAGACTGCACATGTCGCGTGCTCGTCACTCGGATAAGGCCGTTTAGTGCATAATATCGCCTCGGTCTGTTGGTCGCACTTTCACAGTGAACACATTTTATGCCAGTGTCGCTTGGGAACGAGTCAATCAACCGCAACGTTTCACTCCATACCAGAATGGCAGGCCATGAGCCTGCATTTGATTGGTGAATCCTCATGTGTCCCCAGTTGCTTCGGTGTGAATTCTCCGTAAGAGAGTTTTCAGACCCAGGCGAGAAGCGACATGATCCCCTTCCGTGTAAAGTAAATATTTACTGTATATGCGCGAGCAACAGACAGAAGCAACACGATGAACGGTATTGCACGTATCGTCGGTATCGTGTCGCTTCAGTTCGGAAGGTTGCATTTATTTCTGATTGTTAGTTTCCAAGCGACACGTGTCTCTTGTCGCCAGTTGCTTTTCGTTTCAGTCTGAAATCTCCCTTAGCTACAATCACAGTAACTGTACTCACATTAAACCGGAGAATCAAATATACGTTTCTGCTAATTTACCATCCCTAATGCGCGCGCCGCTAGGCTCAGTTAATTTAATTCTCTTCTCGTTCTATGAATCCCTAAATCTGAATAATTGCATTTGTCTACAAGCGGGTGGGAAACGGTTCTTCCCTCCCGTTTTTCACTATGTAATTGTTGACACGGCGAGAGCCGTTACAACAAGGAGATCCTACCTTGGCGTAATCTTGCTACGCAGGAAATCAACCAAGCAAGGCGAACCATATTGAAACACATGGAACTTATTGATAGCTTGGGAGGGCCCAAGAGGCATTACACACACGCTGGAGTGCAGTAAGCACGGTGCAGTGCGCTCGCATTGCGCTTGCAATGGAGTAATGATAGTCGTCGGCATTCTTAAAAGTACTAGTTAACGCGTGAAGCCAGAGTTAAACATGTAGTCATTACCCAGACGTTGTCACAGTCGGTTAAGCATCTACATTTTTCCAGGAACTTGATAGCCATCCGGTTTTCTTGCTTTGGTAACGTCTTGCGGGTTGAACAAACATGGATTGCAAGATGGTATCTGCTCTGAGCGCTGTCCCTTTCGCTAAAGACAAAAGAGCACTTCTAAGAATTCTTCCTTGCTTCGAAAAAAAAGAAATGTTACGCTGACAGTTAAACGTTTTAGACTTGTTTTGCTAGCTCCTTGGAATTATTTATAAAGGTAACTGGACGCTTCGATTTGTATGCAAGATCGGTTTCAAGCATCAAAAACTAGCTTCGGGTCTTTACGAAGGTAGTGTTTTCTCAGGCCCTATTCTTAGCATCTTTCTTGCGTGAATAAACTGAGATCAGATAACGATGCCTTCATTCATTTGCCACCTCTGTCGTGCACGGTCTAGTGGTCTTGGGGCCTCCCTGGTGACGTCGTCGACTTGTAATGCAAGGGATTCGTGATTCGATACCCGGTGGAGGCACATAGTGGTTCGGATCCCAATTAAATTGTAGGTCCAGTCCCAATTAGCCTAAAATGGACTCAAAACAAAAACCCAAAACTTCAGTGGTCTTGCTAAATGTAGCTTGGTGCAGTGGAGTATCAAGAGAAGTTGATGGTGAGTAGGGCTAGAATTTTTATGACCTAAAAATTACCAAAATATGTTCTTATGACCCAAAATTTTACAAAATATGCACTATAATTTGAAAAATATGCCCTTATAACTAGACTGTTTCAAACATCAATATCTAACATATGCTGAGATATTTTCACATATGTACTATTTTTAGTTCACTTTATTTTATGGACTCTGAGTTGCAATGCATTTTTATTTGAAAATTTAGAGAAAGATTTTGCTACAGTCCAAATGAAAAAAAAAAACTCTCGAGTAAACATGGGACTAAGAACGAATCCACTTCGAAAATGACTGTATATTTCTTGAAAATACAAAAATATGCTGAATATGACCGAAAATCCATCAAAATATGCTATATCACGTACAGATGGCCAAATATGCCAAAATATACCCTTATAAAGCGCCTTATCTTAATTAGTTTCTTCATAATATGATTTTCTATATGTTTGGGGAACACATCACCCTTACCAAGAAAAATATGCTAAGTCATGAAAATCCTGACCCTAATGGTGAGTATTAGAAGCGAGATTTCGCACCGAAGTAGGCTTCCCAAACTTAGAGTAAAATTCCTGGAGATTTCTTTAAAGCATCCATACTATTTAGAATAAAACGTTCTGGAAGACGCCCTGTGGTCTTGCTACTCTGAATACAAAAAGCAATCAACTTGATCAAAACAACCTAGCAACCACGATTTGTAACAAAAGAAAATCAATATACAGATACACACTTTTCTGAAACGCATAATCCCGCTGTAACATGCTACGAATTATATTTATACAGGGTGTCATTTTAATAGCGCCCGCGGACCACGGAAACGTATAGAGAACATCAAACAAACAAATTTTCTCAGTAACATTTTTCTCGTTGGAGCGTCGTTTCGGCGCTACAGTCGTTCAAAGAAGCCCGTTTTGCCGCCTGAATGCTGGCAACCCAACACAACATTTGATAGCATTTGTGACGTCATATCCTGTCGTGAAGCGATGCGTTCCAGGGTTGCCAGGAACACACATATTCTGTGAAAAATTACATAGCTACAATCAACCACATTATGTACCGTAAAACAAAACGAGAAAACACGTTCTGTAACCTAACAGGAAGTAAACAAACGATACGACAAATGTTAGAAAAAAATAGAATTGAAGTGGAAGTGGTCATATCGAATTTTGTCTCAGCTTACATGTCAAATATTTGCATATCTAGTTACCAAATTGGCATCTACAATTTAGTCTATCCACTTCGTTCTTCTGATAGGCTACTAGTTGTCTGTGACACTGAACAGATGACTAAATAGAAATGAAAGAACTCAAAATTCCAAAAGTAAGCAACACATAATATAATGTATATTCAGGGCATTATGAGACAAGTAGCAAAAATGGTTGAAAATACAGGATATAAGTAGTAGTAGTAATAAAAGCTCCCCGAGGACTGTGTTTATCTATGCAGCAGATACGCATGTATTAGTTTGCAACTGTGAACAGGGCAGTATATTCATTACTCATTCGTCATTACGTTGTTACTGTTGCTGTTCGTGTTTTAGCCGTAATGTAACAACGTGAACCTCGGATACTTCCGTTATCAGCACAAAAGTACCACAAGGCATCTGGACACAATCCTGTAGATATCAACCTTTCAACGAGATTTGCAAATATTTGACATGTAGCTGGGCGTAAACAGCCACATCTAAGGAGCAAGTCCAATAAAATTTATTGTTGTTGATTTTTAACATGTAGGCTGAGACAAAATCCGATATTGACACTTCATTTTGAATACGTTTTTTTACCATTTCTCGTATCGTTGGTTCACTTCCCCCTTCCCCTGAGATGACTGCTGATCATCTGGCTGGTAGGCTATGATGTTCGGTCTTCTGGATGCGTTTCTCGCTTCGTTTCACAGCTAATAATGTAGTTGGTAGTTTGTCATTTTTCACAAAATTTGTGTGTTCCTTGCAACCCTGCCGTGCGCTGTTTCACCGCAGGAAATGACGTCACAGATACGATCAAAGTTGTGTTGGGTTGCCAGCATCCAGGCGGCAAAACGGTCTTTTTTGAACGGCTGTAGCGTCGAATCGACGCACCAACGACAAAAATGTTACTAAGAAAAGTTGTTTGTTTTGATGTCCTCTATACGAATCTGTAATCCGTGGGCGCCATTAAAATGACACCCTGTATATGTAATGAAGCAAGATTGGGTGGAGGGAAATAGGCCTCGAGTAACAATGCCTTTGTTTTCGTTTTCTACAGCTCTTGTGTTGACGCAGTAATGTTTTTAAACTTTCTATTTCTCCCTCCTCCCACTTAAACAATTTCTCATTTATTCATGATCACTAATTGTTTAGTTTGCAATAAGAAATTTCTTCACTCGGCAAATGCAGACTAAAATAAAAAGCTAAAAAAAATATATAATAAAACTAAACCCCGTCATTCCGGACCCGGAGATTCCAGGCCATTCCTGGAGGGATACTTACCCTCGTCCCTCTTTGCCATTCGCAAATCCCGCCTATGGGCATTATGTTCCTACCGTAAACAGTATGAAAGAGTTTAAGAGTTTTCACCTCGAAGAATATAGTGAGTTACGGTATACAAAGAAACCTGTCCAGTAGTGGAGGGGACTTATTTTTTATGAAATGGTAATCGCAGTATAATTTGAAAATTTCCCAAAAAGTACTGCCAGAAATCTTACTAATCTTTCAGGAAGCCTGAAATATAATGTGCGTGAAGACATGTGGCCTGATACCGGAAGCGATCAGTCTTTTTCTTTTTTAATATTTTCGTGTTACGCTTTTCTTTTGGATATTAAAATACTTCAGCAATTTTGCGCTAAAGAACAATAAGTTTAGCCGATATTTGCGAAGATAAGGGAGACTCTGAATAACCCGTAACAAGCTGAAGATTGACTTGGTTGATGTATCAGGAAATGATCGATTGAAATTCCATAGCGGCGGAGACCGGGAGCAGGTGCGCGAGTTGAAACCACTTTCGATGTCTGGAGAATAAGTGAACAATGATTCGGAACATGGTTGGTTAGGTATCAGGACTACTAGACATAGAGTGCTGAGAACTGCCTCTTATTGGAAAGTCCCTTTTTGATGGGAAGAAAGTAAAACTGTGTTCATATTTCTGTTGCATTGTATTGTATATTCTGTCAAATGTATGTTAATTTTCTACTCCCCTAAGTAAATAACAATGATGTCGATTACCTATGAATTGAGGAAACAATTATTAACTGACTATAGTGCAGGAGGCCTTAGAAAGAGCGTTTCGCGGGCTAACAGCATACGTCGCTCGCACACTATTGTCGATACTCTCCTGTCGTCTGCTCCTCATCCGAACAAACAGGCCGAGGTAGCAAGAGGCAGAGGTCACTCACCCACACTTCCAGAAGGGTGCAGCGAGCTAGCTGTGGCAACCGGGCTCGCTCATTCGCGGACCTGATTGGTTCTCGCAGACACACCCCCATATTTTCGTCTGCTGTAAGCCCGCGAAGCGATCTTTCTAAGGCCTCCTGCACTATAACTCTCTAGCCTTCTTATACCCGAAGGTTTATGGCTGCATCAACACAAGCCTTCCATCTGTCCCTATCCTGGGCAATATCAATCCAATCTTTTCCATCATTACCTTTAGGTCCATCTCAACGTTATCAATCTTCATCTTGGCCTTCCTACTGGTCTCTTACCATCAGGTTCCCCAATAAGAATCCTCTCCCATTCGTGCCACATGACTTGCCTTTTAATTTACAATTTTTAGAATTAGAGATTCATTATTGAAGGACAAAGTTCAGAATGTTGCTCCATCACTTAAGCTGCAAAAGCTTGTACGATCAAGTATTCCCCGATGTCGTAGTAGTAACCTCGTCGCCTTGTAATGAATGGGTTCCGGGATCGATACCCGGTGGAAGCACATAGTGCTTCGGATCTCACTTTAAACTGTAGGTCCAGTCCCAATTAGCGTATGTGTCCATAAGTTGAAATGAAACTCAAACCAAACAAAAGATCGTGTCATTACGCAGGGCATCATGAGAAACCAATTGCTTAATTTAAAAGTTGCACATCGGAAAAGAGTTATTCAACTACTAGCAATGTCTCGCATCAGTTCCCAAACAACCGAGAGACAGTTATATGATAATTGATTCAAGTTTAACAATACTCTAGCACATCCTCACCTGTAATAAAACCATCCTGTCGCCATTGAAGCATGTAATCGCATCTCTTCCGCATATAATCTAATTACAGTGCAGCAACGTGCTAGGTTTATATACAGCCTGTCCGGAAATTTGCAGTCGTAAATTGATCTGATCAAAAGGCGAATAATAAGACTCCTCTCGCGAACATGTTCAGCATACTTTCCCGACGCTCACCAACACCGTTTAGGGCGCCATTAAAAATGTTTAGCGGACGCTCTTGTGTGACGGAAAGGAACATATTACGACCGTGTTCCGGTAGGTTGTTCACCTCCTAGGTCTGGGATTGGTTGCATCATTGAGCGCTTCTTCGACTCCTCGTGTACTCTTTTTATATTGTGTTTGTTGTCGATTTTACGCTGCGTTCGCAAAGGGTTATCTGCTGGGGAAAACAACTTCCACAGTGTGAAGATTTGTCTTGCCTGATACGATTAACAGAGTTGCGCAAAACGTTTGGAACAAATTTTTCACCAAGGTGATAGAGCATGCAATGTTAATTGAACATTATCCATTGTCTAGTGTTTTAAACTGTACTATTGCAACACTACAGCTTTTGCTGGGCTCTGGTATCCCAAACAATCCTCCTCCATATCCTGTCTTGAGCCACGTTCTCGTACATACGTTCATCCTTTTCAAATCATCCTCAACCGCATCGATTCATCTTCCCCTCGGTCTTCCTTTGGGCCTTGTTCCCCATAGTTTCTGGGTTTATACAGTAAAACCTCGTTAATCCGGACCCCGATAAGCCGGACTTCGCTTAATCCGGACAGGCAAAAGGCAAAAAAAAAAGTGTGATGCAGAGGCAGGTCCGTCGGGCATATCATCATAATATGGGTATGGCGTATGTACGTACTGCATTGTATGCACCGTATTGCTTTACATTTTACTGTACTGTATAGTGAATTTAGGCCTATGCCCTTTAAATACGCAATAACAAACGTGTTTTGTTGCTATAAACGGAGTTTTAATTCACTTTATACTGTTCTTTTAGGTTATTTCAGTTAATCCGGACTTTCGTTAAACCAGTCAACTTATCCTCCCATTAGTCCGGATTAACGAGGTTTTACTGTACCAAGCGTGGTAACCTATCCTCCTCCATTCTCATCATTTTTTTATGGTATAACTTGAAGTGCGTGTGTCTTACAGTAACGGATGTATTGCGAACGAAGAAACGAAGTTTTTCATAAATGTATTTCTTTCTAAACCAAAAACAATAATTTGTCAAGAGGGGCCTATCGTTGTTTACTTTTATCTTTGTTTATTTTTCTTTTTGCGTGCTCGAAATATACACACGTGCATTTATTATTATTTCGCATTCATATTAAGTAATGACACATTTATTAAATAATTTATGCGCAGAAAGTACTTCTAAAATTTTATGTTTCAGGAGACAAAAAGAAGCAAAAATACATTCCGCTTGACATGCATGCGGGTTTTGGTGCGTTGTGCGGTTGGCAATACTGTGGATTTTCTCAGTGTCTACGATGTAAGCAGCTCGGCGGTTGAGGCAAGATTCTGAGCTCAGTTCTCGCGCGGATTGATACATAAAACCTGCTGCAAACTTACCTTGACGCTTGGCTTATGTGTCTTGTGTGGACGCTAAGGTGAGAGGCGTTGCGTGGACTCGCCTAAGGCAAGGGAGCTAGGCTTCGTCGCATGCTAAATTTTTCTATCCACCCTTTATTGCAATTCGTCATTCCTAACTTTTCGCTAGGACTTCTGTGTTTTGGGTGGTTTGCTGCATTATTGTGGAACGTGGTAGTCCATCTAGAAAGATGTGCTCGATCGTGTTAAAGTTGGAAGGGAGGAGGAAAGTGGAAGTGATGCTGCCACATGCAAAGTACCGTGGGTAGCATAATAACATTTCGAATTGAAGTCATTTAACAAAGCTGACTGTTTGTTCCATCATATTTCTGATTTTAATATAAATACATATATGAAGTCTTCATATATTTATTTTATTGCAATTAAGGATCATTTATTGTACGTAACTGATTTCAAGGAAAATCCCAGCAAAAGGTAACTGTAAAAGTAGTTACTTTTTAAAAGGAATTCTAAACACTGCTTAGAATACAATACCGCTGTTGGCCTCCTTAGTGGCGTAGTGGTAACGTATTCGCCTTGTAATCAAGGATCAATCGACACCCATTGGAGGCACAGAGTGGTTCGGTTTCTACTTTAAACTTTAGTAGGTCCAGTCCCGATTAGCCTGTCTGTGCATGAAGTTGTATGCATGCATTTTCATAATTTATTATTATTGATGTAAACGAGGTTCGCAAATAATAATACTTAGTGACGATGAAAATGAAAGCAACGACGGTAGAACTAGAAGCCTTGCTTCTGGTGTATTGCTAGAATTAGGCCTGTTAAAATTTGAATTGAAAGACACGTTCCTAGTCATGAACTTAAAACAACAATTCAGACTAACAAACAATACCGCTCTTGGTACCAGGCTTTATGGTTACCCTGTAGATAAAGCCAATTTAAAATATATAACAGTAATGCCTACCCAAACGTATGTTTATAATGGCGGGAGAAGTACATTTTTTTTTATCGACACGTAATTGTGTCCCAATTGATGGTAGGGGTCTTCCAGCATCCTCCCTGTAACAGATTTTTCCGCACCTCATTATTGCTAATGAGAGACTTGACCTTATCATGTGGTTCTCGTGGCACCCTCAGCTGTCCGACCGCGTGCTGTACCATCCGCAATTTCCCAGAAACAATGAAGCCATGATGCTATCACCCTGGGCGAGGTCGGTGCCCACAAACCAGATTTTTTTTTCTCTTTGCTTGTTTGGCGGTGTGTTTCCGAAGGAATTATTAATTTGGATCCTGACAAGAATGCTCGTTTTCTGGGCACCCCTTAATATGTCAAGACGACCACTGGAATTAGGAAGTCACGGTTTTGATTTCGTAACTTCAGGGTACTGTGCAGATTTCCTGTGACCAACAACTCGGAAGGAATGGTTAGCACGTCACGCTACGACCCAGAGATCATGGTTCGAATCCAGGGTAGGGCATGGATACGTATTCGTCTCTTCATCTATTTCATCTAATCATCTTACAGTCACATTTTAGTTATAGATATTTATAAATTCCTGTATTTACAACACCTTTGTACTAATTTACACAACATAAAATTTTAGGCAGCACTCGGAAGTGGAAATTCCTGGCTGGTGATACTTATATGGATCAATGTGGAAACAATGCAGTAGGTAGGGGTATTCTTGTGCATGTAGACTCACCCAAATATGTAGATGTATATGTATTGAATATGCTCTCTCTCTCTCTCTCTCTCTCTCTCTATATATATATATATATATATATATATATATATATATATATATATATATATATATATATATATATAATTTATCTTATAATTCTCGCCCCGCTAAAATTCTATAAAATATTTTAAAAACTTACTTCCTAACAAAACTAAGCTATTTTGAATAATTAAGACTAGACCATCCTGAAGTTTAGAATATTATGTTGTATAATGCATTGAATGTCAGTCATTTCCAATTGCCTGTTGAGAGATTTTTATCTTTGGCAACAAATTAACTAGAGGAACATTAATAAGTACTAATAACATTAATAGGAAATGCATGAAAAAGTAAGCAATCCTATGAACTAATGAAAATGCCTTAAATTTATATTCAAGTTCAAGTAAGTATTCCAGTGTTTCCCATTAATTCGTTCTATCACTTCATTTTCTCTTGATGCCTTAAAAATGCATCGGATCAGAAGACTCGAATCAAGATACCAACGATTACACGCACGGTTGCATAAATAATATTCGACGCATTTTCTTTTTCTGTGAATATACTTGGCACACCAATTGATACGTCAGATGACTGTCCGGGTGCGGTACTGAATTTACGACAACCTTACGGGAGTTCCTTAATGCGTGTCATTTCTCTGTCAAACGATTCTCTGGTCTTCCACAACGGTGGTATCTGATGTCAAGCTCATGCATTCAGTATTGCTTGTACAGCATAACCGTACTTGTAACACGCATGTGAAGTGCATTACAGTGGCAGTAATGTCTTGACACCGGAGAAGGATGATGGCCTTTATAACAATGCACCCGAGATGGATTACGACTTTTACTTGCAAGCGGTTCCCAGGAAAATTGCGCAGCTCATACTGCGGAACAATGCACATATGCACAAGATGAATTGCACCCAATAAGGGTAGCTATAAAGGAACAGGAAGGAGTTTTACTTCGGCTCTTTCACAATGGCGCCAACCTCAGCCTTGTGGCTGGAGATGCTCCAAAGATCACAAATGGCGGGTTATGTCTTAGCTCTTACTGCTCCTCATTTTCTTTTTAATTTTGTCTTCTTCAAGTTTACCGTAACAAGGAGAATGAATTTATTCTTGTAAGTGAGGAAGGTCAAGGCAAATCTCAAATTTTCTTCTCACACGAAGGGTCAGAACTTCATGCCCATTGGTATTGAAAAAATGCATTGTAAATCTCACCTTTGCTTGGACATAACGAGCCGCGTTTCTGATTTCGAATGCCGGGCCTCAGTATGTTAATTGCCTCATCCATTCTCAGTAGAAGTGGCACCAGGACAGAAATTAATAGTCTCGACTCGTTCATGAGGAGGCCTGTCTCGTCGAGTTTCCAAATAATGAACACAGAACTCCAAATGCATCGAGTAAAGCTATTTCATCAGCTGGCAAGGGCAAACGTGTAGTTTTGGTTTCTTTGAAATTACCGTGTCTGATTTGTTTGATTGACTTTTTTTAGCACTTCATACGCAACAGCAGCTGGTAGAAGTACATTTTGATGCACCAAAAGTGCTTTGTTAGCCGTTTCTGCACCTTATACTGCTCGCATTTCCATCTGGCGGCTGGGAAACAGTTCGATTATATTCGACTGACATCGGGCATTTTCGTGTCACTAGGCCCCCACCGAAAGTTGCCAGCGGGATGAAACAAATGATCCTAATCTTGATGCAATATTTCATGTTGTTTAAGCGTCCGGATAGTCTGAGTATCGTCGTGGTATTCAGGGGACTAAATATATCAATTTATGTTTAATTGCATAATAGACTTCTAGAATATTTATATTCTATTTTATGTTTTCAAGACATATGCTTAAAGTTTCGGCCAAGAAGCCATTTTTTAAAATATTTTATCTCATATTAGTAGTGTTGCTGGAGATATGATGAAGTATATAAAGTATATGATTGTTAATACTTGCCCAGATACTCAGCATGTTGCCAAACGTACTGTAAAACGGGAGAGAGAGTTGATCAGCGCCCTTACTGGGTAAAAGCTGTACAATAGTACATATGGCGCGGATAATTAGTACACAAAACACCCAAACACTGCACAAACAAGCTAACAAAAACAACTGACAAAACTGCTTGGCAACGGTGTGACGGGAGGGCGATGTTACCCCTACAGCTTTTACTTTGCAACTGAGGCTGTTGACACTCATTGAGCCACACTCTCTCGAAGACGATTGGTGGACAGGTGGAGCTATGTAGATCAGCCGCCTATTGGGCCGCGATCAGTATAATATGTTACTAGAAGATACACATATTTGTGCCATCACTTGACATATTTCTTGTTCTGTGTATACATTAAAAAGTTTGTGTGTCGGTGTGTAGGCCTATATGTATGTACAGTATGTAATATACACTAATTCATACAGGTTAAAACATAGCCACGGACACTTGTAGGGTTGTAACGATTCCATGGAAAGTTAATGGGAAAGTTACAAGTCAGAAGTGTCCGTTGCTATACACATCAGAGAGCACCTTGGTATTTTGACATAAAGAAGTATAGGGAAGCAGTTTTCATTCTGCCAAAATTTCTATATAAATTGTTTTTAATTTACAAAGTCTTTGTCTCAGTTTGAAGGTTCTACTCTCGATTCTTAAAATAGATAGTTTTGTTTCCTAATAATTTAAAGTAAATTAAAATAAAAGTTAGGACAAAACGACAAAAAATAAAGAAAGAGTTTTCAACTGTGAGGAGAAAACAAAATTGGTGCGCCAGCACTAGACGCTGTGCGCACTGTTCACAGGCGTTTTGTAAAGGGGATCCTGGGTTCGATCGATACCCGGTAAAGGCGCATAGTGGTTCTGATCCCACTTTAAATGTAGGTCCAGTCCCGATTAGCATTTCTGTGCATAAGTCACACTATACGGTAATAACAAATTATCTAAGAATCTATGACATCGATTTCATAGAGGCTTCAGTAGCTTGTACTGAACATATAAATTCAAATGGGACCTTTCATAACTTACTGAGCAAACTGCTAATTATATAGACATATTGGGCCCGTTTCGAAAGTCGCACGAGTTTAATGCGTTAAACGAGTTATGGCAACTGGCCGTTCCATAAGTGCTTCCGTGCGTTTCGTGAGGTTCATTATGCTGTCTCAAAAGTCTCATTCCATTCTCATGCCTTCCGCTGGACGCCATGCGGAAAATTTTTATAAACAAAAGGCTGCGCCTGCGCTTTCGCCTAGAGTGTCCCATAAGTCTATAAAATAACTGGTTTCACCAGATTCACGAGCCCAGTTATTTTCGTTCGATTCGTTCGTTTCGTTATGACTTTCGGAACGCACCCATTGTCACAAAAATCTTGTGCTTGAAGATTTTTAGGGAATGCTGAAATTTACTGTTGGTAGGGCGTGCTCGTGTGGCTGTAGGCTGCGTGCGCTTGTGGTTAAAAATGTATACCACGAGCGCACAAAATCCATGGCGATGTTGCCAAGTTGTGTCAACTGTTTTTGCCTTTCAAGGGACCCCGGCTGGGTCCTTATAACTTGACATATTATGTATCATGTATTATGTGATTGGCTATATACATAACACCCCATTCCATTTAAATAACCTCACTATCTCATAAAGAATTTGGCCTCGTAAGACGGGCAATGTATCGCTGCAGAAGGAGGGAGACACCAGCAGAACCAAGAGACATAGTCGAAACTAACCTAACCTAACCTAGCCATTACACAATCATAGATGTGGCAACGCAGCATTGGATGTTGTGCGCTTGTGGCACCTTTCATATACCATGAGCGCACACTTTCATATTTTTGTGCGCTAGTGGACTGCACCCGCTCGTGCCGCTTGTGCATTTTCCCTTTTTTTCAGCTTTTAATTTGTAGCCCTGCTTGATATTTGCATTTGCAATTTCGTTATTGATATTCTTATTGTCAGAGTGGTTAGCATAGCGCGTTACGACGCCAGGAGTCCCTTCATCAGTTTCATCACTCCTCCACATCGTCGCGATTTGCCAAAAGTGGTGGAAAAGCGATGATAAATAACAAAAATCGAAATCACTTGCACTCCATGGCGCAACAACAGCCCTCCAAGCGGCTTCTTCGTTTGGTGACGCGTGATCAGCGCATCGAATCTCTTCGCCGCTGTTTTCTGGCTTTCGAGACCGGAGTTGGCTACTGTCGTTTTCAAATAGCTCCCCAGTTGTACTCAATGAAATTTTGGAGCTCACATCAGCGATCAAACCCGGGACCACTCGCACCAAAGGCGAGAGTATTAACCATTTAGCTATTCGTGAGCTCTTAGTGTAAGCATCTGTTTCAGTTTTTGTTTTAAGTACACTTACACGTATATGCCAAACGATTGATTCATTTGTTGATTTACTTTATTTTACTTGGCTTTTGTGCCACTTTTGGCTAATTTGCGAAGATGGGAGATGAATGATGATATGATGAAATTGATGAATGGATACACAAACATCCATGCCCAGGTCAGGATTCGAACCCGGGACCCCTGGCGTCGTAGCGCGATATGCTAACCACTCCGCCACGGGGTCCTATACCAGTCGAGACTGGGCCTACAGTCTAAAGTAGGGTCCGAACAACTATGACCCTGAACAGGCTATCGTATCACAGACTCCTTGATTAGTAGGCGCTGACTCTACCACTGCGCCATCCTACAAAGCATTATAATATTTCGAAACAGTACGAATCGGTAGCAGTTTTAAAGTTCGGTGGAATCCCATCTATCTACCGTACACCGATCCTGTATCGCCATAAAGATTGCAAGATCTCGTTACCTTCCTGCTACCATATCAAGAATCTTCACCCACTACGATCTCAGAGAATATGTGGTATACAGCCATCATCATTTTATTGCTGAAACGGAAACAGACGCACATCTAGGGTCAAAAGCCAAATCACTCCACGCGTAGGCTTAGAGTGACCTTTTGAGGTCAAGTCAGTGTGTGCATTCGTGACCTTTCTTTACTGCCAAGTGGTAAAACGATACATCAGACGGGGATAGGTGGAAAATGATTTGTTGCCATCGTAAACTTATTACTGCAGTTTGTCGTGATCGAGATAATGTGACAGTGTTGCAAAAACGTGACGCAAATTGGACTAGCAACTTTTATTATCTTTGCAACTGTTCAGCATCGATCAGTCGTACTGTGATTTTCATCGTTTCATAACGTTGTGGTGAAACTTTCTCAAAGAAGAGGGGTTGTTATGAATTAATTGAATATAAATCTTCGTTCTGACATTTTATTCATTACAGGCGGGACTTTTATTTCATTGTGAGCACTGAATTTACAATATTTACTTGTAAGAAAATAGTTTTTCTAGCTAGAAATATTCTCGTTTATCCGAAATTAAAATTACGAAACATTACAGTTTGTGCGGCGGAGCAGTTGGCATACTGTGCTACGACGCCAGGATTTCTAGGTTCGAATCCTGCATGATGGGTAAGGCATTTGCCCTATCATTTGTTTCATCAGTACAGCCATCCTCACGATTATCCTTGGCATGTAGAAAAGCGAGGCAATATAACAAAAGTAGAAATAGAATCATCGAAATTAAGATTTCTGTGGCGATCACGTCATAAACATGGAAGAATTAATTTGAATTGTTAGTAAACTAATTAGAATGTGGTAATAAATTGCATTAGAGACGAACATTTTCATCAATGTGGGAAGTAATATGAAGTGGGGATCCTTGAAACTATTGTCTGGTTCTTAACGTGTTGTGCCCGGTCATATTGGTCCTGTACGTCCCTTTGCAACCATTCTAGATTTTAATTTCTTCTTACAGTCCTTGAACTGGGCGAGGAGATGAATATAATCAGACATATAGTGGTCAGTTTCCCTTCAGTTGGAGCGAGAAAACAGTTTTTATATTACATTCTTAGCTTATTCGTGAATTTTCAGTTTTTTGTTTATATATATATATATATATATATATATATATATATATATATATATATATATATATATATATATAAGGGGGCACAGGGGACGAGGTCCTCCAGCCCCCTCTCTCCTCGCTCACAATGTAACCCTCTCTCCCAGCTTAGTTGCCATAGATGGCATTTCCTTTTTGCCTATTTTTCGCTGGGAGCAGTTGTGCCCCTCTAGGATTATGGTTTTACTACAGTGGAGTTGGGATGGGGAACATTGGAAACGGAAAGATTAAGCTACCCTGGTTCCTGAAGATTAAAACCAAGGTCTATGTACTACTACTATAAATTCCTATTTGGTTTTCGTGTTTTAACAAGAAATATACAAAATTAGAAATAGATGAAAAATACATGTATAAAGAAAAATATGATATAACTATTAATGAATAGAGTGAAAATATAGTTTGATATTATAATCTTACATCAATGGTGTCTAGTGAAATAAAGAATTGTATGAATGGAATTTAATCTGAGTGTTGTTCAGGTTGTGTACCCGACACCATTTGGGTCCGTAGACCTATATTTCCAAAAAGAAGTAGATGTGATGTATAAGTCCTTAGACCCTTAGCTTCTCGATGTAAGAGAATGCTAATCTTGTAACCCTTAGAAAGTGGGTTAATCGCTTCTTCTTTTTTCTTCTTCCAATTCCATTTTCCCTTCCTTTCTCCCATCTTTTAAGACAGTAAGAAACATACAGATAAACTATTTAAAATAATATATACAAAACAACATAGAATTAAGAAGAAATTCAAAGGAGTATAAAAATGAATATATATATATATATATATATATATATATATATATATATATAAGTAAAAATATGAATTGCAATACCTTGGGAATTGCTAGGACGATTTTAGCTACCTTGATGGTACAAAGACCATACCCTTAATTGAATTGAATTGAATTGAATTGAAAAGTCTTTTTATTTACTACAGAGCGAGATTCAGCCTTGGGCTGCTCTACCACCTAACTCTGGTGAATAAAAGTTACAATGCATATATTTATAATACTGAAATCAAATATATAACATAACATGAATGAATTTGACATAAATGAAAAATAATAAAATTATAAGAGAATACAATGACAGATACATTAACACACACACACACACACACCATCACACCCCCCCCCCCCACACACACACACACACACATACACATACACACGTGTACATACGCAATTTCCAAATCGATACTAAAATAGCATGCACGCTGGTTGAAATATTCGTTGTGTCAGATAAGTGTTTGCAAACTGACAGCAGTGTGGCGGGGAATGTCGATTTTTCGCCGACCTGTAGTATTGTATGGATATATGGAATTTCTAAATGCCATTTTCTCGTGGAGATAGCTAGGTGTTTGCAATTTTAATACCTTATATATTGTAGAACACTGATGCAGAAGGCGTCGCCTAAACATGTTAAGGATTTTGTATGTATTGAGCAAGGGTAGGATGTGCTGATTTCTCCTGATCGAGAGAGCATAACGAATGCAAGAATTCTGTATTTTTTGTATTCTGTTCGATATTTTACGTTGTAAATTCGTGCCTTACACCACATCACAGTAATCGAAAATAGGATATATTAGAGTTTCGATGAGATATAATTTCGTTTCTCTAGTGATAAAGTCTCTCCTCCTGTAGAGTGATCTCATTATTGTTAGTGCTTTTGTGCATTACGCTGAAATATGCCCGCCCTGCCCAGGAAAAATTGGGATCAAAAGTAAGGCCTAGATTTTTAACCGTTGATGCATAAATTATGTTTTGGTTTTTAATTTTGATGTTAATTGTATCATAATTTACTTTTTCAAGATAATAGTTAGAGCCTAAAATTGTGTATACGCATTTATTCTGGTTAATTGCGAGCCCATTTGCAGTGAGCCACTTGTTAATGGTATGCCATGGATCATTGATTCCATAGAAAAGGTCATTATAAATCTTCCTTTGATATTTTTATAGTTTTCAACATTCAAACCCTGATCATAATACAGAATTTCCTGCAGTTCGGTTGTTACTGCCATTCATTAAGGCCTCCTCGATGGCGTGGTGGTAACGTCGTCGTCTTCTAAGCAAGGTGATACATCTTTAAACTGTAGGTCCAGTCCCGATTAGCCTATCTGTCCATAAAGTGGGCCTAAACAGCAACTCAACAGAAGCAATCATTCATTATTTAATTTGTGAGGTATCAAATCCCAACTGTGAGAAGTTCCAAAAGCAGAGTTGAAGTTGTCCTTGAATCTCAATTCCGGGAAAAGCATGGAGATTATATGATTCTCTCCATATCATTTCTTTATGGTGCTTTATACTTGAAGTATTTCGCCGTATTATATAAGGAAAGAAAAGTAAGGATTTTTTGGTGACGAACAAATCCTGAGAATCTTCAAGCATTCAGCGTGCTTATATTATCTGCATTCTTGCGATTTCCCTTAACTGCTTTAATTAATTACCATATACCCCAAGTTCCATTGTCATCAGTGCTCAGATTTATGTGTCGTTTCCGTGGACTTAGAAATAATTAATAGTTCTCTGGAAGTACAAAAGAGCCTGGCTTATTCTGGAGTTGCGTTCAAAGGGGGATGTAGCTTGGTGATATATCACTTGGATACTCTGAAGACTCATTACACCTGATACCACAAATAAGATAAAACTCTTTGTTTCCCCTTGTGTGCCATTATCATTGTGCCAGTATTTTTAATGACTCACGTACTCACATCCGAGGCGGAGTGGATATCACGTCAGGGATCTCGAGTTCGAATCCCGGCCTGGGCATGGGTGTTCTTTGTGAGTATCCATGAATCAATTTCATGACATCATCACTCATCCTCATCTTCGCGATTAGCAAAAAGTGGCAAAAAAAGCGAAGTAAAATTCATGGGGAATGTCCCAATCAACAATCTTGTTCTAAAAAATCCCCCCTGCCAACAATTTCCAAGGGGGAGATATTTTGTCATAACAACAAAAGTAAGCAATTAGTTTTGACTTTAAATATGTATATGTAATTTACTGTGAATAATGTCAAAATATGCACGCAATATGCAAAATATGCACACTGCAATAACACAAACAAGTAACGGCAAGTAACCAAGAATAACACTCTTACACACAGTACGAAATTAACACGCTCTTAGTTTACATCTGCCTGCCACTATATTCACAGCTCTGTAGTCGCGAAGGAACAAAAAACTTGAGCTAGGAGATTTCGGATTGCAAGGAAGCTCACGAACACCATTAGCTTTTAACGGTTCGTCTGCAGCGTAATCTTGATACAGTGTTGCACATTCGAAACCTCCAAACGATCCCCATCGACACAAAACTCTTTCAAGGATATAAACTTAAGCAGGACGTTACTGGTCAAAACTATGATTAAAATGTTTTACAGAGTATTATCTGTGGCTCTTAACATCATTTCTAAAGCGTATTTATTTGTGTATATAAGGGTGAAACTTGGAAGAATTACAGAAGAACTTTTGCGTGTTATAACACAGGTTAGTGCTCGTTTTGCAAGATGTCCACAAAAATAAGCGGGCATTACAGGCCTCAAATGTCGGCATCTCCGTCAGCGCCGCCCGCCACGTTTCTCCCGATCTCTCGGCTGCAGATCGAAATGGACGCACGGTACAATTGCAATTACAGATCTGCACCAATAACAATAATTGCACAATAAAAGTAAAACAAGAATGTAAGGTAAATATAAGTATGAAATCTAATTCATTTACATTAATAGGAAGTTAACGTCGTCGCCTTGTAATCAAGGGATCCCGGGTTCGATACCCTGTGGAGGCACATGGTTCGAATCCCACTTTAAGCTGTAGGTCCAGTCTCGATTAGCCTTACTGTGCATAAAGTGGAATTAAAACACCAAATCAACCAACCAATATTAGTAGGAAGCAAAAGGTTATTTGCAACTTATACATAATAAAACCATTTTAACTATTTATTTAGTAATTTATTGACATTTTTAACTAGTTGGTAAAGAAATTAGATTGATACTTTATAAGTATATTTTATACTGTATATATGTATATGTTACAAATTAATTCCTTTGCATATATTTAAAAATATATATTTGTTAAATATTTAGTAATTTACTTTTATATGTAATAACATAATAAATATGTATATCACAGTAATTCATATACATTTGTGTGTGTGTGTGTGTAAATTAAGGTCCCCCATCAGTCTTCAATGCTTTCGCACGCTGTTCAAAGTATACTTAGAGCGAACAGTAACCTCCACAAAAGGCCAAGAAATGCAAAATTAAAGCAAACTTGAATTTGCGAATTATATTTAGCATCGTCTTCAACCACCATCCCGTCCTCAACTTCCGAGCCTTGCACATGACCATGACCTAAACGAATTTTACTTTCTGCGACCATTTTCCCGTTGGAAATCGCCATTGTGAGCGAGTCCTACTGGAAGATGAGATCAAGTCATGGCTCTCTCCTGTCCACATCTTCCTATTCCTCGTTTCGTGCGGATGCACTGGTCCAATTCATTGGCGTTGCACCGAACAAAGTGCATAATTGATATTTTTTCGCCAAGTTTCCAGCCATGTGTAACGGTCCTGTTATTATGAGGCGGGTGGTCCCTCCCAGGAGGCAGGAAGTAGACGGGCCGAGGAAATTGAGCATGTAATGACTAAATGAGACTTTTACAGCTTCTTCACAATTGCGACTCTTACTTATCTGCTCCGTACTACAAGACATTTTTTCTCTCTTAAAAAATTGCATGCCCACTCAGGTTTTGAAAAAAGTGGAATTGCTTTGATTTTTTCTGTTCATGTATTCAATCTTTTCTTTACTTTGATCTTCTATTTTTAGATCATCGTTCATTCAGCTGGAATTCATCAAACTCCCCATACAGACAGTAAATGCAAAATAATGCATATAAGCTGTAGCCTCAAAACGCATCTATTTTTTTTAAATAATATATCTCATACTACTCGCTCCGCTTAAATGTATAAAATATTTTCAAAACTTACCTCCAAACAACTGTTATTAACTAACTAACTCTCTAGCATTCTTAAACCCGAAGGTTTATGGCTGCGGCAACACAAGTCCTCCATCTGCCCTACCCTGGCCAATACCAATCCAATCTTTTTCTTCCTTAACGATTTCCTTTAGGTCTATCTCAACGTTATCCCTCCATCTTCGTCTTAGCCTTCCTAATGGTCTCTTACCATCAGGTTTCCCAACAAGGATCCTGTAAACTCTTCTTTCCTCTTCCATTCGTGCCACATGGCCTGCCCACCTAAGTATTCTCGATTTAATTACACTAGTCGACATGGGTTTCGATGTCTCGCAGATGACTGATGTCTCTGAATAGTTTCAGCACGCTGATATCAAAAATAAAATTAATTTTTACTCACCACATCTAGTTGTTTTTTTTCCTTCGGAAAATAGCAATATGTTAACTGACTTAATTTCACAATTAAATTTGTAGTTCCATTATTTCTCCAATAGATGGCTCTGTTTAGATGGTGATAAAATATTGATTTTCTACAATACAAATCCTCCAATTTTGAATTATAAATGACACAGAATTGTAAACATTTAATCCACCTTCACCTTCATTCAGAAATTAGGGGAAGGGTCCCTAGTTGTCAGGTTTATTTCGAAAACTGTTGACACCAGGGGTCCCGGGTTCGAATCCCGGCCTAAACATGCATGTTTGTGATAGTCCCTTCTTCAATTTCATTTTATCATCACTCATCCTCATCTTCGCCACTTACCAAACGTGGAAGAAAATCGAGCAAAATAAAGCAAATCAATCAATGAATCGAAGACTGGTTATTTGTATTGCAGCCGTTTGTGATAATTTATGAATCATCAGACGAATTTGACTTTTGTGTAGTCAATATAGTTTTTCACTGTAGTTTCTCTTCAGGAGCTGTAGGGGACAAATTTAATCTTAACCACCTGGTGTTGCAACACTGAGACAACGATTGAACGTCCTTTTCATTATCAACATTCCATAGTTAAGATCGTGAGTTATTGTTCTTGGAAAAAAGAAAAAAACAAGTGCGTAATTTTCAGGACCTTGCGCAAGTATGTAGCTTGTTCGTTGGTTTACTTGCAAGAAATCTTGTATTACATTCCCGTTTCGAAAGAACTACCACCGGATCAAGTTACAAACGAGACAGCATGCTCTCACACACTTCGACAACATCTAATTACGGCGAACAATTAAGGAGAATTTGCAACGACACGCCAACCGCGTGCTTCCTCAATCAAACCACTTTTTCCCGTTCGTTGCTTCGCTGAAGCTCTAAGCAGTGGATTTGCTGTAAAAACTTCTCCTGCTGCCGTAAAGAAACCATGCTTTGTATATTTTAAAATTTGTCTCTTTGCTATTCTTTGTTTCTCTGTTTTTCTCTTTCGTTATAAGGATAGCAATAAAAATGAAAAGCAAACCTCATGCATATTTTTGAAGTGTTTATTTGCTATAAGGGAGTGTAGATCAACAGATAAGCTCGGCTATACTACGACTCTAAATTTCTGTCAAGTTTTAATGGCTATTACGTAGTTAACCGTAATTAATGTAGTGTTAGAGATTCAGGTTTTTAAAAATATATTAATGATACACACACAGATAGAAAAAACGTTTCTTTGAAATAACCAACAAGTAGTTTCTTGTAACCAAATATTTATTTAAATATGTGACAAATGGTCAGTAGAACTAAAATCTTCTAGTAATATCGACCATTTGTTTGGTTACCAAAAAAAATTGCTCAAAATTACCGAATTTTTTGTTTATGGTTACTAAAGAAACTTAACCAAATGTATTTTGTTAATTTGAATAGATTCGTTTTTCTGTGCAACTGCTATTTATAATAATTATCTATTTTTATGCGTCAAAATATTCAAATTTAAATTTGGTTTCAGGTTCGATACCCGGTGAAGGCACATAGTGGTTCGAATCCCACTTTAAATTGTAGGTCCAGTCCCGATTAGCCTTACTGTGCATAAAGTGGACTTAGGACACCAAATCAATCAATCAATTAATTTTTTTTTAATACATGTCTCATTGCTGTACTATGCACACACACATATACGTGATACAGGGTGATTCAAAAATCCAGTATCATGGAACAACTCCGTTATTAGTGCGCATATCGAAAAATGGAAAGAGGGGGAAGTTGTTGCAAACATGTGGGTTTAAATCTAAAGTTTTTAATTTTCAATTTACACTATTACGATCCTCAATGGTAGCCAAAAATGCCACGTGCTTCGTCCCGAATACCGTCCGCAATCGCAATACCGTACTGTACTGGATAAATTGAGAATTGATGACGATAATTACAGGCGAAGTAGAAAACGTGAACATGTAACACTCAAACCCCCAAGACCACTAGAAAAGGCTAAATACACACAGATGACATGGCTACGTCTGCTGTCACTGACATCCATCGGTGTCTAACTGCAGAAATAGAGGACGGCATGCAAAGGTACACTATGGACTTTCGTACAATTACAAAGTGAAACGCCCACATTTCGTAGTGATCTAGAGACAGGGGGTGCTGTGCGTGTCAAATGTTCACTTTTTTTACTTTTGTATTCAAGTTATTTAGTTCATCATTCATCATGGGAAAATTATTTACCTATAAAATATCCCTCTATGGCTGGATGCTGTGACACTTATGCAGACGACATCTGAAAGAAAAGTGAAGAGTGGGTACAATGTCAGTTTTGCGTTTGTGATGTCTCGTGAAGTGTCAGAAAGTGTTCAAGAAGTTTATTTTAACAACTGTTATGTGTGTTTGTAGCCATAGTGACTAAAAGCAGTACCAGAATCTGAAAAAAAAAATCGGAATTATTATTTCTACATTTTTAATCTGTTACGACGGAGCGTAAATGTAGTGTGACTATATTCGAAGTAGAATTACCATTTGCGTTTTTATTTAGAAATTAAAAATATTTTATTCAATGCAAATATGCATTTTAAAGTACATACTATCATTAAGTTATCTGCTTTCCGCGCCAAATTTTGCAAGCAGATTTCTCGACTTAAAATAGCTTACAATATTTCATTAATTTCCCTCAATGGCGGTGATTGGGTGTCAGAACTGGGAGGGGACAACTGCCCCTTGTCACTCCTAATCGCTGCCTTTCATTTTTGTTATATCTATTTGAAAATATTCCTTGGAGTTAGCTTTCTCACATCATACAAATTCACACACAAAACTTACAAATAAGCCAATGTAACACATACAAGAAAGTTAAGTATCACAGAGTAAGTACTGTACACCAAACTGTTTGTCGGGCGTTGTATAAGTATATGTGTGGTATGTCATGAATTGTTTCGTTTCTTTTCTTTATCCATTCTACCATCAGGTTTCCGTGAACTGATTACTTGGTTTTCGAGGAGTAGTGTAGAAGAAACGAATATTGTTGAATTTCCATACATTTTGAGCAAACTCTTAACATACCTACGGTATGTATGTTACCATGCATTGGAGATTCGTTTAACGTTTTTACTTAGCTTTTGAATATCTAAATTTGTGGCTTACTTGTGTTGACCAGGCATGCGGAACTTTCTTTGCAGAATAGCTGTTTTACCGACAATTGGATTGCAGAAATCATAATATCCGTGCCGGAGAAGGGTAAAGTAACGATTTCTTGTTCGTGGGAGATCAGGCTTTTGGGTCTAAAGTAGAATTTTTGGCTTTTTTTGTTCAAAAGCTTCTCACGATTCATTCAGTTCCATTCCGGACGGTTTCAAAGGGTGAACTGAAGCATGCAGTTTTGTTAAACTTGGTTACATTCGAAGGAATTCTGTCTTCAAATACTTCGATGTACTGTATCACTCGGAAAAGTGTTTTGACTGCTAATGGAAGATTGGAAACGGCTGTAGTCTGTACCGAACTTTGTCAAATAATGTCGCCCTTGTGTTCGTCCAATGTGTATGTGTGTCCACATAGCCATAGCAAAGCAAGGGCTGTTGTTCTCAAGAACCCTCCACAGTACATTGATGCGGTCTTCCTACAGTCAAGAGTTCCGAAATGTCTGCAGACTCCAATACCTCATCTTCGTTCCCCTTTTTTCTCCAGCTGTCTTCTTTTTATAGGTCTTCTTTTTCGTATCGAAGATCATCCGGCATATTCTTTGTGTTCCTTGTATGAATCGAGTGGATGACAAACTAATGTTCGTAAAGGAGATCTTAAAGGTATCACACATGGCTGCACACAAGATATATGTGTGTGTCCGTTGCTGAATAGGCATTCTTTTGGATTGAAAATCAACCGAAAAGTATGTTTACTCGGCTTCTTCCGTTTGTCACATGGCTATATTATTGCACCTGCCCTACTTGACTGTTATTCTGCAAGTTTGTTCGTTGCAGTGCGTACTTTATAATGCCCTTGAGCATTACACAACAATTTTATGTTTTATCTGTAATGTACTAATTAATTTCCACATATATTATTTTTAGAATGATTGATTGATGTTTAAGTTATAGTCAATTCAACACATAAACTACTTTTGCCCGTCACACAAACGGGGATAAGCCCCGTAACTAATACAAAATTGAGGACACACCCTAACAAGAAATAGGTCTCTTAGAAACTTTCCAACTCCTCTTTAGAAGATTCCTTCCTTAACAAGAACTAAAGCTGTACTGTCTCTGAAAACTAAAATATCCTTACCTGTTAAGAGCTAGGGCTGTAAAGGAGCACTAAGCACACACATGGACAAACAGGGGACAACACAACTCCACAGATAATTATTGTGGCCGTGAGTTCAGGCGCCAGAGCCTCGTTGGCCGTACTGCGGGGAAGTGAGGTTGACTCTTGGGTCACCCCTTAAACCCCAGATTAGATATGTCACAACCACCTCCTTGAGAAAGAGAAATTGGTATTTACACAAGCTGTACTTTCATAACTAGGGAGCGGAAGTTGATGAAATGTCATCTTTTTTCTGACATCTCGGACACGATGCCCATTAAATATACACAATATTACACTTCGTCTAGAACCTAAAAAAGGTAATTTTAAGTGCACCTTTTGCCAATTTTCAGGTTTTAGGTCATTTTCCCCGATTTTCATAATTTTCACGTCATTTTTAGCAATATTCGGTGTATTGTTTCGTCATATTTTGTCACTTCTTACATTTTGGTAATATTCTTGAGTCTTTTCACCAAGGTGAACATAGGTCTATCTGTATATCTCACAGGATTGCAATTTACGACCAAGAGAAATGCTGAACTGGTGACAGTCTTTGTTATGTCGGAGAAAGCACCAGGTGCCCGTCTGGGGCAAACTCAGATTTAAGATCAGATAAGGAGAGGTTGGAAATACCCTGGCCAGACTGGCCTGATTTTGGTTTCCGTATTTTTTAATAAAATTTGTTAAATTTCTAAACAAAAATTGTCTTACGTGGATCGTATTAATTTATTATTCTTTACAATGCCACAGAAACACACCACACTACATCACCAGGAAAAGATGCGGGAAATAATGCATTTTACACCAATTAATTCAGTGTGTACGACTTTTTCATTCAATTGTTTTAAATTATTTGGTTGTTTCCATTGGAAATTCTCGTTGTATATTTTAATTGAATGTGCATGTGGTATCATTTGGTGCCTTTTTTTAAAAGCAAGATTGCATTTTCTTTAATTTCCTTTTCATTTCAATTTTTAACCTGAAACTAACAAATGTAATGGTAATTTTTTTGCATTTTTTACGTCATTTTTCCCATCTTTTTAGGACATTCTATAGGTCATGTACCTATATTTTTAGGTCATCAACTTCCGCTCCCTATTCATAACCTTTCCCCGATGTTGCCATACTTCCAATGTATTGGGTTGGCAACTAAGTTCCCGCCGTTTTTTAAGGAAGGTGTTAAAAGGTTAGTTTTCAATAAACAGATACAAGTAGTTAATCAATAATGTATTCTCCTGTGTTGTTTACAACGTTTTGCCAACGTTCAACAAGGTTTTCAATACCTCGTCGGTAGAAATCACGTGGTTTAGACTCGAAAAAGTCATCCAACCAAGCTCTCAATTCTGCATCATTATTGAACGAAACTCCCCGCATAGCATTTGAAAGAGATCGAAAGAGGTGAAAATCCGTTGGTGCCAAATCGGGAGAGTATGGTGGGTGTGGCAGCACTTCCCAACCATGAGCTTGAATGGCGTCCTTGGTCATATTGGCGATATGAGGGCGGGCGTTGTCGTGCAGCAAAAGAACACCATGCTGCCGATTCGGTCTTTTCTCTTGAATAGGCCGTGTTGAGTCGTTCCATTTGTTGCACATAGAGTTCCGCGTTGATCATTTGGTTCCTTTCAAGCAATTCGAAATGGAGAATCCCTTCCCAGTCCCACCATACGCACAACATCGTTTTACGCGGATGAAGTTCCTGTTTCGCGCGTGGGGTCGCTTGTTTCCCGGGCCTCAGCCATTCCTTAACGCCGCTTCATATTCATGTAAAGGCACCATTTTTCATCGCCAGTAACGATTCAGTGAAGAAATCGTTCCTTGTGCCCATGGGTTGCACGGTGCCGAGCAAGCAAACCAGCGGAGATTGTGGCTCGTTGATTTTTGTTGGTGACACTTAAAGTGTGAGGCACCCATGCTCCACACTTCTGAACCTTTCCCATCGAGTGAAGATGCTTCTCTACAGTAGTGTGGGAGCAACCCATTGTCTCTGCCAGTTCCCTTGTTGTTTGACGCTTATTTTCATGCAACAGGTGGTTCAATCGCTCTTCATCGAACTCAACTGGACGGCCAGAATGAGATGCGTCTTTGAGGTCAAAATTTCCTTTTTTGAACTTCGCATACCAATCACGAGCGGTTCTTTCAGCTATAGTACCCACTCCATACACAGCAAAAATGTTGCGAGCAGCTTCTGCGGCCTTAGAACCTTGATTAAAGGCAAAAAGGAGGAGGTGTCGAAAATGCTCATTCTTCTCAACTTGACATTCCATTTTAATGATCTGTAAATAACAAAAAAATGTGTCTTAGTAACAAAGAAACATAAATTTAGGTAGAACAATATATTCTCTTTCGCATGATGTACACCTTCGTGCCAAACGTATTTAATGTCATAGAGATTTTTCCAATTAAAAAAAACGGTGGAAACTTAGTTGCCAACCCAATAGTATACGAAGTAGATGGACCAACCTTTATGTAGCTGCCTGACCACGCACATTCGAAACTAACCAAGGTGGCCACATCTAAGTTTGACCTTATGTGTGTTGAGTGACCCTTACAGCCTCAGCTTTTAAGTAGGTATGGAGATTTTATCCTGAGAGACAGTATATCTTTAGTTGATGATAGTCTGCGATAATATTAGTTTAGCAGTTGAGGCAATTTTTAGTAGATATTTTTTTTTCTTGTTAGGGGCCCTGTCTTCCATTTTCTTTTAGTTAAGGGGCTTATTCCCATGTATGCGTGACTGTCAGAAATAGCCTATGTGGTGATAGGCACTTTATAATCGGGTCCCGGGTTCGATACCCAGTGGAGGCACATGGCACAGTGGTTCGGATCCCACTTTAAACTGCAGGGCCAGTTCCGATTAGCCTTCCTGTGCATAAAGTGGACTTGAAACAACACATCAATCAATCAATCAAATCAAAAAACTTTATAATCAATGAATCAATCCAAGTCAACGAAGCTACAAGTGTCAAATTTCTGCCAGTTCTAATTAGTATAAACTTAATAAACCCAGCTACAAAAACTACTCTCACAAAAAACTGATGAGGGCTATATCATATTTCTTTTCAATCAAGTTTGCACATACAACCACACATACTTCTCTACCCTGTTTTTGTGGTAGAGCAAATTGATACGAACATTTTTCTGACGTTGTAGCCCGGTAAGGCGACTTTATTTTCTTTGTCGCTTGTCGCAAGAAGGTGCTTGTCGAAGTTTGATGCCACCGAGTGTACCCACGCACTTGTGTTTAATGGCCAAGGCTTAAGCAAGTTTTATACAAACGTCCCTCGGGGGACATCGCAACTAATGAAAAGCAATTAGAGAAGTTGCCGCCTTCGCTGGAGGACCTTCGCGTTGTTTGCTCTGCTGATGTGCGTCATTAGTTTGAAACTGTTGTGTGTGTTTGTGTTCTCCACGTGTGTGTGTCTCCCTTTAGAAACCGTATATGTGCAGCTCCGAAAGGGGAGGGGAAGTCCCCGCGTGTGGAACCAGGTTGTTTCAGATGGTGTTGAAGCAGATCTCCATTGTAGGCCCGAGTGGATAGAACAACACTTAAGAACATATGTGTTTTTTACCTTCGTAGTACCAAGCACATGATAATGTAAACTTGCAACAATTATAAGGCGATTTCCTGTTACGGATTCCCTACCGGGATCTGCATTGCGATGTTAAGGTATATTTACATTGTTGCAAAAGGAAGACGACCAAATGCACTCTTAAATACAGAAAAGCAAGGCCACATATTTAGACTATGCAAAAGAAATGCAGCCAGGTACTTAGCATGTTCGAAATTCTCTTGGATGAGCACGAGCTGAATTTAAGATTACGACAAAAGTTTATTGTTGTGAATAATTATGTAATTAGATTACCACCACTTTAAGAACACTACACTGTAAAAAAAATGACTTAAGAAATTACGGTTTAAGCCCGCCAATTGACATTGACAGTTTTCTTTAAGTAATAACCACTATTGCATAGTTAACCGTTAACCGTATTCACATAATTCTTAATTATTCAGTTTCTAAAAAGAATATCTTTAGGGTCCACACGTTGATTGATTGATGTGATTTATTTTACTTCGTCCTTCTGACACTTTTGGCCAATCGCGAAGATGAGGATGAGTGAAAGGACAATCACAAACATTTTAAGGGCAGCACATGGCACAAGTTTCACAGAGAATTAAGCTTAACGCCCACTGAAACGCGGAGAAACGCTGCAACAGACCCGTTTCCGGCGGCTCAGTGGGCGATAACCTTTAGATAATCTGCAGACTTCTGGCACGGAAATTCCCACTTCGATTCCGCGCGTTTCCCTGTAGTGGGCGTTACACCATTTGATTCCAACGGGCGTTTCTCCGCGTCTCAGTGGGCGTCAAACTTTATACTGTCTGCGAGTCCAGACGCCAGAGCCTCGTTAGTTTGCAAAATGGCAGTCCAGGGTGTGCTACGTGGAAGAGAGTTTGACATTTGGGTGTCTGTAGAAAGGTCGCCCCTTACAACCGTATGGTGCACACAACTGAAATTTTGATACCCGGTGGAGGCACATAGTAATTCGGATTCCACTTTAAAGTGTAGGTCCATTCCCTATTAGCCTGCTGTGCATAAAGTGAACCTAAAACTCAAAATCAAACCAAACAACTGAAGTTTATAATTATTATATGTGGCTAGGATAAAATGTTTAAATTTGTAATTGGTTTCTTGTGTGTCTCAAAATTGTAGAATATGCCTATATGTAACATGTACTTGGTGTATCTGTGTTCAGAATTCCAATAAGTTAGCGACGCCATGATTACTTCTCATCTAGCCACAGCGGAGTGATGTGACGAGAATGCGCATGCGCTCAGGAAAAAAGACGGTTGCTTCCTGTTTTTGTAAATTATCAAGGAGACTGCTAAATGTTAATAGTAAAATTGTGTAAATTTTGCGGTAACTTCTAACATTGTGGTCAACAATGTTGGTGACTCGTGTCTGTCCTTCCTATCTATACATAAAAAAGCTACTTAAATAGAAATGTGAAATTTGGTAGACCATATCAGATTTATGAACCATTTTTAGATAACTTGATTTCCAAATATGATATCTTATAGGGTAATTAAAAATGAATGGTGCAACTTTACACTGTTATTATGACGTTATTATTTATGATAGAAAATCAGACAAGGCATCAACATAAAGAAAAACTTTAGAAGTTTTATTCCCACTTAGCGGGCTTATTCTGCCTAGCCGATGCTCCACCAGGATCGCCAGTGTCGCAAAATGGCTAATGACCAGTAGAAGGAGTATTGTGTGTTGGAGCTATCGAGAGCTGGTTCAATCACAATGGTGCAAAGACATTTCCGCATGCTTTTCGGTAGTAAAGCATATGTTTCACCCTTCCGAAAGATTTGCCAAAGTTACAACTGCGAATTGTTAGTGCCTTCGAAACCGTTGACAACGACTTGCTGTCTCGTGCATAGCAAGTACTTGATTATCGTTTGGACCTTTTCCACGTTACACGTGGTTCCCATGTTGAATCTTTATAATGTGAGTAAAACTTCCATAGTTCTTCTTTATATTGATGCCTTGCCTGATTTTCTGTCATAAATAGTAACGTCATAATAACTCTGTAAAGTTATTTTGAATTACCCTGTATAATTATAATAAATAACAAACATATAGTCATGCTAATGCATATCTGTACAACGCGAAGGCAATTTTTCAGTCATAGTAGACAGTCTCTTTAAGAATGAGTTATGTTTACTCACCTCACTTAATAGTGCCCCTATTCACTTCGTTAAACAGCATTTTTGGCGGGGATGCAGTTCGACCTACAGTGTTAATTTGATTTTAAGTAGAATTTTGTATTACTTCCTGTAATTAGTCTGATTTTTCTCAGTGAAAGTTTTTTTTTTCTGATTAATTTTACATCATGTTAAAATGAGTGCTTCAGAATTGCGTTGCAAAAATTACACAGAACTTCCTTGGCTGTCCTGAAGACATAGTTTGCAAATCTTACATAAGAACACATTTGCTGAGGAGTCGGTTGTCAGTAGTTTCGTGGTTTTTAAAATGTCGGTCCAGTCCCGATTAACCTACCAATGTTTTTGACATAAGTGCAGATGAAAAATATGTAACTTTTACATAAAATGCTGTTGCTTTGTTGTGTTTTCTGTGGTTGTGATTGATAGTGCTGATACCAAGTGTATTTGCTTGTTATTATAATTTTCTTATTTTTCTTTGCAGGTAAGTGCCATGTTAATGACTCCGTGTCTACATATCACCCATTTCGTATTTCTGGCAGCTTATTGTTTGGCATAAAACAGGTATGTAGAAATTTGGATTCTGATGCATGTGTGTAGAAAATGGAAAGTATTTTTGTTTAAAGATAAGCGGACACTTTCGTCGTTGTTAGCAAATGATTAATGTTTCCCCCCCCCCTCATAGTTTAAGGTTTTATCATTTTAGTAGCACTTCGTGTCCCATCGCCGCTGTTTTACTGAATCCTGCTACTCTCGTCTTCAAGTGTCAATCTAACCAGGGACCGGTTGCATCAAAACGATAGCGTGGGGGGGGGGGGCCCAGAGCGTCCTTACCCTCCCCGAAAGACTTAACAAGTACAAAAAATGTAAGAATCTGGATCTAACAGTCTTTCTTGTTATTTAATAGCTAAATATTCAATTCTTTATCTATTTGACATTACTTTCCTTGTCAGGGCAGTTGCTTTCATACAAATTGTAACGATTTTAACTACACACTAAATGAATACATGCTTTTATATCTCTATTTTTACATCGTTTTTACCTATTACTGTAATAATGGCAATAGAATATTAATTTAATATTAATTATTATTATTTTAATTTAATTTAATTACAATATAATTATTTTAATTAAAATGTTTATATTATTTTTTATTATTATTATTATTTCTGAGACACTTGGTTCGGACCCCCCCGAAATAAATTTCTAAATACGTGCGTGACTCTAACCACTAAGACTGCGCCTTCTCTGTCACATTTTAGTATTGTTTAGATAATATTTTTATTATTATTATTTAAATTTTAATTTGTGTTTCTAAGATTTTGTTTAACCTCCTTATCACGAAAATTTAGCGTTCGTGAGATTGAAAGAATAGAACAAGGGTTGTCCTATACCTGGCGATGCATGTGCTGTAAGTAAAAGCGCTGTAGACATATGTAAGCAATCGCGAAACGTGTAATGGTTCCCCAATTTACACAGACTGAATGAAATATTCCCCTCCTAAATGATATCCATCGGAACAAATTAGAGAAGTGGTTCCTAATTTCTTAAACTCTCTTCTGCAGATCCAATTCACCGCGGCCTTCTTATGGATTTATTTATATATTTCGCTAAATAATATAGTGCCATTGATCCTTTGATCAATTCTTCGCATGCAGAGATTACACGGACCACAGACTGTGAACCTCTGTATTAGAAAATTAACTAACACATTGGAATGTTGTAAAATATCAGGAAAACTAAATCTCTGTCAAGAAGAAGAAACAATTCCAGTATGTATTTATTTATACTTATCTTGTGTTCACTCTTCGAAGTAGAAAATGTATGCATTTGTTTGTTTTATTTTGTCACGTTACTTCCACTTAAAGGATTAAGATGAATGATAACACCGGCCTGTATGGGTTTGGATGACTCGCAGATGGATGTGGTCTCTGAATAATTTCAGCATGCTGATTCCAAAAATGAAATCGATTTTTCCCATCAAGTATAGTTTTTTCAGAAAATAGCAATATATTAACTGCCTTAATTTCACAATAAAATGTGTAGTTTCACCATTTGGTGTTAAATTTTGGTTTTCTAAATACAAATCCTCCAATTTTGAACTATAAATGCACATAGAATAGTAAGCATTTAATCCACCTTATATCTTCATAAGACACATTGGCATGAAAATTGTAAGCTTTGATAACGTAAGTTCCATTTTCGAAATTTCTCATAAAAAATTCCTTCCCAAAACTCAATGTTATAATGTAGTGGGTTCATTAAAATTAATGACATGGAGAAAATCCTGACCAGATGGGAAGAAATCGATGTAATTTCCGTGATCAGCATTCAGAATACATCTTGCACTCATCCGAATTTTTTCCCCCAAAATGCAGGGCTGTGTAAATTGAATGAATCTATTTTTGTTCCCTTTCGGTTATTTCATGTCGTTTTTCTACCTCTATTGTTAATCGAGACGATGGAGATGAATCATAGCTGATGATTGGACAGGCACAATGATACTTTTATGACTTAACCAAGGCTCGAACCTGGGATCTTGGCTTCCTATTGCGTTGCGCTGACTGATGAATGGACAATCACAAATACTCATGGGCCGGACACAAACACGAACGCCACTGTCTGTGGTGTCCAGGCGCCAGAATGCAGTATGCATCATGCGTACTACAGTCTGTTTCGGGAATCTGTGGAGCAAGGACTCGCATTACGGCAGAGCAGGGGAGAAAGCAAGTGGACGGAGCAAAGCAGTGCACTTTGCTGAAAACGGCTGGTAGCTGCACCCGCGTTTTCACTCCCTCTCTCGCGTTCATTGGTCAAGCCCTCTCCAGTCACTGCTTGCGCAAAGGACTTGTTTTCGTTCGCTCGCTCCAGATTTCCGAGTTGAGAGGTTGATCGCTAGAGTAGCATCTGAAAATGCCATGTACACCAGGAGAACTCGGTTTGATTCTCAAACTTGCTCGCTGTCGATAGAAACAGTGCAAGAGTACTTTTGGCGACGTGCCACTCACACAGCTACAAACCCATCAAGAGCTGATTAAATTAATGTCAGCAGCCTAAATGGCCATTGAGGTTTAGGGTTCGAGTCATCGACCTTTCGGTGCTGCTTTGTGTGCATCAAATCCGTCTAATCATCGTTCAACCTCATCATCATTAACCAGAAGTTAAAGAAAACCGACTTGAAATCAGAGAAAATGCACAATTCAATGCCTTGAAAGCGTTTTTAAACGAAGCAACCTTATTTGTCATTTGCTTTCCTGCATCACGAACAAAAGTGGTATCGAAAGAATCATCCTAGAGCCCAAAGTTGTGATACTTGAAGATTGTTAGTTTGGATGCATTCTCCTCCAGCCCCTGTGTGCCTCTGACGCCATTCGACGCACTAAGCCTGCTTGTATTGTCAAAATATGACGAGTCACCTTTTCGTGCACCTCCGTGTGTCATATGAACAAAAAATAACTTGTCCTCCCTGCATATTTGACAATGTTGGCTGGTATTTATCATGAATGAACAGCCTTGAAGAAGCGGAAATATTAAACGTGTAACTGTCGGTGATTAGGGGAGGATCCTTACCGAGTACTTTACTGCATAATGGATTTATTGTGCTGCTTTTTCGCTCGTTTGATCGCTTCGTATCTTCTTCCTCTTGTCCAGTACTCAATCATAGCTTTTTTAATTCGCGGATGAATCCCTTGCGATCAGGCTATTACGGGATACTCTCGTCTCCTCCAAGCCTAACTGTCCGGGAGACAAGGATTTCCTTCAGAGTTACTGCACACCCTCTGATGCATCATGGAGGAAATATTTGATGTGCGAATCTTCTTCGTGGGTGGCAATGTTTCCGTCTCGCAGGTTTCTTTTATCCTTTGATAACCATGTTTCTGCTTTTATTTTTTGCGTTAGCTTCTTGATATGCATCGACCTTTACCAGGTCCTCCACCATACCGCAGTGGTAACGTTGTAGCCTTGCAATCAAGTTGTTCTAGGTTTGATCCCCAGTGGAGGCATATATCGGTTCGGATTCCTCTAAACTTAACGATTAATTTCTACCCCTTTAAGATGTAGGTCCAGTCTTGATTAGCCATCTGTGCATAAAGTGGACTTGTACGCTGTGAACAGGGTGCAAAATTAATTTTTTAATGTAGGGGAGGATAAATATTTTCCTCCCTCTCCTCGTTAGCCCTCGAATGGCTGTTGCACTGCAGTCTTGAGTGTGTTTCTTTTTTTAAGTGAATCCTTTCAACGTTTATTCCAGTTATAAATTTTGTAGTCAGACGGCGATTTATGCTATTCTTTGTTTTGGGCCCTGTCGATGTTATTATTATTATTAGCCTATAATTATTATTGTTATGATGATTGCATGTATTATTATTATTATTATTATTAACAGTTGCCGGCCTCCGTGGCGAAGTGGTTAGAACAGCGCGCTACGACGCTAGGGGTCCCTGGTTCGAATCTCGACCTGGGCATGGGTGTTTGTGAACGTGATTTTTGTGATTTGTTGTTTTAAGCTCACTTTATGCACAGGGAGGCTAATCGGGACTGGACCTACAGTTTAAAGTGGGATCCGAACCACTGTGCCATGTGTCTCCACCGGGTATCGAACCCAGGACTTCTTGATTACAAGGCGACGACGGTTTGTGAACATCCCTTTATCATATCATCACTCATGACTCATCTTCGCGATTAGCCAAAGGTGGGAGAAAAGCGAAGTTAAATAAACGAAATCAATCAATCAATTATGATTGACAGTTTTATTATCATGGTACTTCAATTTCACTAATTGCTTGCTCTGTATTAATTACACTTGTAAAGTTTTAAATATAGACACATCTGATTAAAAATTATTCATTAAACTTTTATGGTGTAAGGAAGTTAAAGGGCTTAGCATGTTGTTTTATTTTTCTTTTATCGCAATATCAAGGAATTTGATAGTCGATGATCTTTGTCACTGCCCCTTCAAAGTCTCATTTTTCTGGCCCCTAGACTAATATGACAGATCATAAGTTCTCTAGTTGAAAATGTTGTATATAAAAATAATCACGCTGTACAAATTACAACTTTGCCAGCAATGTGTAAAAAACTACAATGCCAATCACGCTGTACAAATTATAACTTTGACAGCAAGATACAGAAAAGTGATATTGGCAATCACATTGTATAAAATAGAGGAATAGGAGGGTGGAGATATTCTGTGACTGAGCTGGATGTAAGCCGTGGTTGTAAGTTTTTGCGATGCATGTGAATCACATTGTTTTCTAACAAATTTCAAGCATGTTTGCATGTAAAACTTAATAAAAATCTGAATTTACTAACACCAGACTTGTTTTTTGACATTTTTCATGAGTTAGCGTATGTGGTTGAAGCCTGGAAGGTAAAAATCCAAGTAAGGAAGTTGGTCCCCTGCGATTCTCCAGTTGCCAGAAGTGCTACGAGAATAGATAGGCGGTCATACTAAAGCCTAGTGAAAAATCCCCCCTGTTTGTAGTTACCTCATTTCGTCCGAATTCCACCATCCCCATCGTGGAATCTACGACTTCAGCCTTTTTGCATCGGTTTTTCGAGACTGTCCAAAACCGTGAGGAACTTATTACCAGCAAGCACTTCCTTTCTGCAGTGGGTGCCCCACCTAAACCTCCGAAAGGTCCTCCTCTGCACGACTTCCAAGGAAGTGAAAAGGTCTCGTTACACATGTCATTTGAAACCGATAATGTGACAGACAGGCGTGCTATCTCCTTTCGTCGTTAAAGTATAGGAACAAAGGCGTTTGGAGCCTGTCCGCAGACAAAGAGTATTCGAACTTGCACAGAGAATCCGAAGAAACGAAAAGCGAGCATGTACACGTTGGTACATGCTCAGACAGATCAGGAAGTGGAAACAATTTTCACCTCCAAGACTCGGCAAGGGTGTAAAAAATGTCATGAGGCGACTGGTAGTAAAAGTTTCTGTACTTTTTCTCCTCTCTCTCTCTCACTCAAAACAACGGTCCCTCGTTTCAAAGCAGAACCTACCATCTGAAAGAAATCCCATTAAATCTTCTTCATGACTCCAATTTCGTCGCAGATCCACAGTTCTGATCGTGATTCGATGGGACGATCGAATGCGTTTCACCAAAAAGACCCTGTACTTCATTGTACAGGTGGTGTTCGTTCGTTTTTCTCATTTTTAAGTCTTTCGGGTGGGAGGTTTAAGGCAGAGGGCGATTGTCACGTTTTGTTAGTTTCCAGAGTCGTCCACCAGAAGTAATAGGACAATGTCTGTATTCTGAGTGATCGTAAATTGATTTTTTTGGCGATGAAATTCACTTACAGATGAATTCGACGATAAAAATACGGAGAAGTGCTGTGGAATTCAATCTCCCCCGAACTGTATCTCCTATTTGGTTCGTTCCTCCTCTTATATTCCTCTCTCACTTTGTGTGTGTAAATTTCGCTCATTTTCCGTATTTCGCTCGTTATAAATTTTCCTCTCTCTCTCTCTCTCCCAACTTCTCTGTTTTTCGTTGTCTTACTCTTTCTACATGTTTCTTTGTCGTCTCTCTCTTTCTCTTTCTCCGATCCCTCTCTCTCTCTCTCTGTCTCTTACTCTCTGTCTCTCTCTCTCTCTCTCTCTCTGTCTCTCTCCCAACTAACTTCTGTTTTTCGTTGTCTTACTCTTTCTACATGTTCCTTTGTCGTCTCTCTCTTTCTCTTTCTCCGATCTCTCACTCTCTCTGTCTCTCACTCTCTCTCTCTCTCTCTCTCTCTCTCTTACTCTCTCTCTCTCTCTATCTCTCTCTCTCTCTCTCTCTCTCTCTCTCCCAACTTCTCTGTTTTTCGTTGTCTTACTCATTCTACATGTTTCTTTGTCGTGTCTCTCTTTCTCTTTCTACATGTTTCTTTGTCCTCTCTTCCCTCTCCCTCTCTCAGCTTCTCTCCTTTTATTTCATTTCACTCTTTCTCTGATCCTTTGTCTTGGTCTCTATTCCTTTTTCTATCTCTCTCTATAAAACATAACTTTTTATTTTATCTTTTGTGTTTCAATCTCTCTCACTCTTCAATTTTGTCTGAATTTATCTAATTCTTCGTCAGCTTCTCTTTGTTTTTTTTGTTTTTTAATTCTCAATTCTCCCCACCCTCATGGATAGTGAGAGAACCAAACGCTGGCCGGAATTTCACGGAAACTTTATTCGAAAATGCGTATTTTAAGATGTTTTACAGTATAAAATAGGTATAATTGTTTATATATGCGTGCGTATATTCATGGAAGCAGCTCGGTGTTAAATAACAGTTGGGCTGAAAAGTTCGTAGGCTAACATAGTAAAAAATATTTTTTTGACAAAATTCCATTTTATTATTCAATATAGTTGCCTTCGAGGGCGATACAACGATTATAGCGGTCATACAATTTTTCGATGCCATTTTTATAGTACGATTTCTCTTTAGCCTCAAAATAAGCCTCAGTTTCGGCGATTACCTCTTCATCAGTGCTAAATTTCTTTCCAGCGAGCATTCTTTTAAGGTCTGCAAACAGGAAAAAGTCACTGGGGGCCAGATCTGAGAATGTGGTGGATGGGGAAGCAATTTTATTACGGTTGAATATCGCTAAACATTTCTCCGAATCATCAAAACGTTGTTGCTTTTGATCGATTGTGAGCACGCGCGGCACCCATTTTGCACACAGCTTTCGCATGTTCAAATATTCATGCACAATATGTCCAACATGTTCCTTTGATATTTTTAAAGTCTCAGCTATCTCGATCGACTTCACTTTACGATCATTTAAAATTATTTTGTGGACTTTTTTGATGTTTTCGTCGGTAACAGCCTCTTTGGGGCGTCCACTGCGTGCATCGTCTTCGATGCTCATTTCGCCTCGTTTAAATTTAGCAAACCACTTCTCAACGGTTGATTTTCCTGGTGCAGAGTCCGAATAATGTTTATCAAGCCAAGCCTTGGCTTCAACAGTAATTTTTTTCGCCAAAAAGCAATGCTTTATTAACACACGAAATTCTTTTTTATCCATTTTTTCACAATAACAAAAGCTGCTTCACTCACAATGCTATATCTCACGAACTAATTATCCGGCAGCTGTGAAATTTATACACGTATCTTTTGAAGGTTAGTACTAAGTAAAAATCACTTGGATTTAATTCTAGTAACGCCATCTATGAGTCAGCCTACGAACCTTTCAGCCCAACTGTTACAGTAAATAAATTCAACATAGACCTATATAACGACACATACCACTGTTAACCTTTCTCAGATGCCTTTTTATACGAGTGTTTACGAGCACATCTTTTGTGGCACGTATTTTTTTCAAGCACAAGGCTTTACATTGAATTTATATTTGCCTTTATTTGTACAACCTTCATATCTTTCACATTAAAACGTAAGAGGTTTATTGGAATTTAATGAAACTGTTAATTTTAGATTGTCAGATCAGCACAGAAACAGCTCGCTTGCACTTCATACATGCAATTTACATAAGGTAATTCGAAAAACAACTTAGGGTTCATGGACGTCCGCAGGATTTTTTCCAGGGAGGGGCAAGGTAGGTATTTTTTTCCAGGGGGGGCAAACAAGGCACATTTTCCCCCAAAATAGTATTGTTCCCTAAAAAAACATTGCTTAAATTTGAATTTATGGTGTTCATGCAATAATTAACACATATTATTGTGGTTGAAATGAAATTACATGTGTGAAATACATAATTTTTGGTTGACTTTCATTTTCCAGGGGGGGGCCACGGCCCCCCCTTGCCCCCCCTTCCGGACGCCCATGTTAGGGTTACATTTTAAAGTAATGCTAACTTTAACTGAGCTACTACTCAAAACGACGAGTAACTAAGGTTAAAGCGGGAGGAGTCTGAACAAAGTATCTGGCGTATAATAATAATAATACAAATAATAATAATAATAATAAGCGTAACCCTGTCTCGGAAATCTCCTACAACGGCTGGGGGTTCGACGTGTTATCTCCACGTCACCCTACTTCTGCTTGAAGATCTCCACACCTCTGGGTAGGATCGTGGGAGGGAGACTGACAGTCGGAAGATAGGCCCAGGCCCTTTCGAGGGCTATCGAGCCATGGGTTATTATTGTTATTTAATAAAGTTTGTAATCAGTATGTTAATAAAATTAAACTGTTATTAAATAGTTTAATTTAATTTAATTTAACCCGTGGTTCTACAGCCCGTAAGGGTCTTGGCCTATCTCCCGACGACAAGGCTTTCTCCCACAATCCTACCTAGAGGTGTGGAGATCTTCAACCAGTAATGTGGGGTCAGCACGTCGAACTCCCAATCGTTAGAGGAGATTTCCCAGACCGGGTTACGCTACTCACTCATAGCTCCCCAATTTCCTCACGATGGTGGGTTGCCACCGGTCCTACACACAGGCCGAAAACCCAGGCGAACTCGAACCCATGCCGTCCCAATTATTATTGTTATTACTACATGAACAAGTATACAAAAGTAGATGTAGCAGCAGTATGTATTTATTATCTATGATCGCTTATTCTAGTTAATAGGACTAAAAATGTGTATAAAAACAGGCTCTCATCCATACAGTAGCTCTCTCTGCTATCAAAGAAATTAATGCCATTTTTTTTAGAACGAATTATTTATTGAATACCAGAAAGGTTGCTTGGTCCAGTTGATGGAAAATAAAGCCTGTGATCATGATTTTATGCGTATTATTAGAGGTGACGAGAGAAAGTGTGGGAGGGAGACCGGCAGTCGGTAGGTATGCCCAGGCCCTTCATGGGCTGTTGCGCAAAGGATTATTATTATTAGTAGTAGTAGTAGTGGTAGGCATAAATTTCCGCAGGCACTGTCAACTCAAAGTTGTGTAATCACAACTTTTATTTTATTTGGACTTGATAAGTTTTTGGCGGGGTCAGGCCCCCATGTATCCCCTCCTCGAAATGCGTCCTTTATCGAGTTACTTTCCTGAACTGCAACCGAGACTTTTCGAATAAGTTGTAATAAGTGTAACACTACAACAGAAGAAACGTAACCCAATGACCGCCTGGGTTAAAACCGAGTTTCAAGTCCAATTTTAATCGAAGTTTGAAAGATAACGTTATCGAACAGTAATACATTGTGTAAAAAATGTCCGTTACAAGAACGATGCAGATAAGCCGATTCCCAGCAAGTTCCTTCCGCTATCTCTTCTGCAAAGTCTCGCACGCGGCTGACGGAAGTTTTGTATATTCGCTACTAGATGGCACTGGCACCCAAGGTCACAGGAACGACGCTCCTCGTCGTTCTGTTTGTTTACCTTTCCTCCGCTACATTCTCAACACTGCTGAGCTTGCATTGAACTCAACAAGAGTTGTTTTTGTCCTTGTCGTTAACATTGCAACACATTAATATGAGAAACTGTCAACTTTAATCGAACATGTCGAATGCACTTCAAAATGGTATAATGGTTTAGCAAGTAACAAGGAATGAAGTAAAGGTAACGTAGGTGAAAGCACCATGTCCTATCTTAATCTCAAATGCATTATTATTATCATCATTTTTCTTCGTGGCCGTGCGGTCTAAGCTACTTATGTCCTCTGGACTCCGACTGGACGGCATGGGTTCAGTCTCTGGGTTCTCAACCTGTGTATGGGACCGGTGGAATGGCAACCTACCATCGTGAGGAAATTGGGGAGCTACGAGTGAGTAGCGTAATTCGGTCTCGGAAATCTCCTACAACGGCTGGGGATTCGACGCGGTGACCCCACGTCACCCCATTACCGGTTGAAGATCTCCACACCTCTAGGTAGGATTGTGGGAGGGAGATTGGCAGTCGGGAAATAGGCCTAGGCCCTCCAAAAGGCTGTAGAGCCACGGGTTATTATTATTATTATTAGTTTATGGATGCACGTTTATTGCGCTACATATGTTAATGAAATGATCTGATTGATATTTGATGAGGATATCCTCTTCTCTCTTTCTCTCTCTCCCGGGGCGGCGACGAGTTCATTACGTGTGGGGATGGGGCCAAGATTGGCAAACTTTATAAACTATATGTGAGTGTATATGTGTGTTGCATATAGTTTTTAATATACAACGTCTTCCTTAATTTTTGTGTCTATTGGGATATGTATGTGTGTAATTGATAACACAAAAAAAATACGGGAACAGAATAAACGCAGTGGCGTGCTCAAGATTTTCGAAAGAGAGGATTATGCCTTATGTTTTAGTAGTGTGCCATATATTTTGACAAATTTTCTAGCATTTACAGTTATTTCTTAAAGAGATGCTGAGCCAAAGTGGGAGGCTATAACCCCCCCCCTTTTTTTAGGGCACGCTACTATAGGCGCAGCAGAAACTTCTTTAAAAATAAATTTTCTTGAGGAAAAATCCGATTTGTTTACTGATATCTTTAGTCGGCATCACATAAGTAACAAGGGGTGACCGGTGACCCTTTCGGAATTCGCTGAAATATCAACCTCTGGTTCACGTAGTATACCTTGGACTGCATTTACCAGACTAAATCCTTTCACCAATTTGATCCTTATCTTCGCATGAGCCAGAAGTTGAAGAAAATTGAAGTAGAATAAAACAATCAGAATTGAATTGTTTTTTAAGTCCACTTTATGCAGAGATAGGCAAATCGGGACTGGAACTACAGTTTAAAGTGGGTTCCGAACCGTTGTACAATGTGCCTCCACTGGGTATCGAACCCCAAATCAGCCAAGTCGGCATCATCTGGCTCCTGTCCAATTCCATATAGTAATCAGTCTTTTGTATAAGTAACCTCCGTGAGGAAATTGGCGAGCTACGAGTGAGTAGTGTAACCCGGTCTCGGAAATCTTCTATAATTGCTGGGGGTTCGACGTGCTGACCCCACGTCACCCCATTACCGGTTGTAGAACTCCACACCTCTAGGTAGGATTGTGAGAGGGAGACTGGCAGTCGGGAGATAGGCCAAGGCCCTTCGAGGGCTATCGCACCATGGGTTATTTTGTTATTATTATTATTATTAGGCAAAAATATTAGTCTGCGCCAACGGTTATTATTATTTATTGTCTTAATAGGGTTACAATTAATTCATAAAATATTTAGTAGAAAATAGTATCAATTCAAATAATGGATTGATGCTCTACAAAGAGAAGAAAGAACCTGTACAAAAAATATATGTAAGGAAAATAAGTAGAGTTGAAAAAACGAGTGCGTAGAATTTTCTACACTTGCAAAGTAAAATAAGAAAGCATGACGGGGTTATATACAGTGGACTCTGTTTAATTCTAGATAATTCGAACAGAAGTTTATTTCCCTTGAAATCATCTTTAATGTCGTTTTGAATAATTCCATTTTTTTCTTGTTCTCTTGGAGTTCCAATTAAAAACAGTCCACTGAATATTCCATTTTCTTTTATGAAATCGAAGTGTAAGGATGTGTGGATGTTAGTCCGAGCAATGAGGATGAAAATTTTAATATATCTGCGCGCGCACGCACGCACACACACACGTACGCAGAGAGAGAGAGAGAGAGAGAGAGAGCACTGAGAGCAATATTATCTGCAGCTAAGGCATGCTTGCCAGTCCCTTCCTCTAGAATCACGTCTCAGAAGATTTTTTCTGCACCAGTCCCTCTGAGAAAGGAAATGATAGAGACAGACTCAAGGGCTCCTTTACTTTACCTTCCAAAAGAACCTCAACATGCTCTCTCCCGAGCTCCACTTACGTACATATGCGATGACCTGAAAAACGCCATCAATATTACACATGTGTATCTTCCTGACGCACAACCAACAGAGTCCTCCAGGAAGGACCGAGGTGACTGCTTTGATGGCAAGATGTGGTAATGTTTTCTCAATTAGACTCGCAGCACAAAAACAAGAGAGTACCCAGTTAACGTCCAGGGTAGCTCGACTATTAAGCCAAGCAGGCATTTAGTAAACATTAGGAGCGAGAAGGCCTTGAATTGTCAATACATTTAGCAGAACGTTCATCTTCCACTAACTATGTGCATAACGGTTGGTCGTAACGACGCCATGAGACACTTTCGCACTAGTCGTAGAGTGAGCGCTCGAATTACAAAGCAAAGAGAGTTGTAAACTGGACACCGATCCAGCCATCAGCTAAATTATATGTGTGTTTCCTGATTCTCTCCCTTCATTATCGTCTGCTCGTTTTGAGAACCGTTGACTCGGGTAAAAGATAGAGCTTGTAACTTGGTTCCGCAAAATATCATCGATACAGGCAGAACATTTGCTCGAATAGGTCTAAGTGTGTGAGCACGCCAAATAGATACTCTCTCTCTCTCTCTCTTTCTTATATTCCCGTTTTGCCCAATAGCTCATTAGGACAAGATTATATGTGCTTTGCGACTAGACCGGAATCTTCTGCGAATAAAACTTTCCTTTTCGCCGACCTCAACTGAAAGGTAAGAACATAAAATAAGGAAAATTTGCACCTCGCATTATTTTATTTCTCCTGCTTCTGAGCAAAACTTTCCTTTCAGATTGGGCGAAACAGGAATTCCCTTCGCCTAAAATGGCGATTATCTTGAGCGGATAAGCCATTAGGAGAAACGGGAAGTTCTGATTTCTCTCGGTCGCGCAGGATCTGCCAACAGCCAAAAGTTTATCATTACTGGCGGTACGTATATTCCCTTCCATTCCCACAAGCAAAGAACGAAAATACCGATGCAGAAATTGCCACTCCTTGTTATTTTTTTTGCAGCTGATTGTACTATCGTTTTCTAATGTACCACAGTAATTTTAGTAGCACTTACGGATAACTTTGCATAATTATATTTTTTGTCGCCACACCAAACCTACTTCTTTTACCTCAGAAAAAGTTGTGTGTGTTTAAAATCTGTCTTCCCATCCTTTTAGGCACAGCTTTCCTTTCAAAAAAAGACATCGTATAGATGAAAGTGTATGGTGAAATATAGAACTGGCCGAATAATAAAAAAAAATACTCCCCATTTACAGTCATAAACGAATTTGATAAAACTGCCATAAACAGTGAATCTTCCCCATGGTATAACTAAACTTTATTGAAAATGTTTTTTGTCTTGATACGGCCAATCAGACTTTTTCTCCCCGTGTAGTACAGTGGTGGGTTTTGTTATCGTCCAGAAGTACAGAGTTAACAAGATACGAAATATTTTCATCGGGACAACCCCCACCCCTCCCAGTCTTTTCTGAAAAAATGCAATTAAAGTTCTTCAGCGGCCACCTGCTGAGTTTCTTGAACTCGAATTTCTCTCCGAATGCCGACCGGACCGGACTGCTCTTCGCAGTAAAAATAACACTCGCAATGTTTTCATTCTTAGCCTGAAAAATGCAGTTGTCAGTTTGAAAGTGCTTTCACACAGCCAGGACGATTCGTTCTTAACGTCATATTCCGGTCATTAAGGTAAACGACTATTCCACAAGTCGATGAATCTCGAGTCTTTCATAGTGGAAAAAATAAGAGTTGGTTTCCTCGACAATACAAATAGTCATGTAATATGCTTTAAAGTTATTTGAACAAAATAGGAAGAAGAGACTAAAGTCGTGTAGAGTTCAACGTTGTGTGGCGCAGAAATCTGGATGTTACGAAGTGAGGAAAAGCGACTAAAGTATGTTTGGCGAAAGAACAGACTAAACAATTCTATTTTCGTATTTTCCGTCGAAAGCCAGAGAGGGTCACGTGAACCGCTGAACCAATCGGCTTTGTCCAATTGCCGTGGTGAGGGGAAATTCTCGTGGTATTCTGCGTTGCCAAATTTTTCGTTTCGAGTCGTGTTCGAAACAGACAACCTCATCAAGGCGAAGCCTAATGGTTGCCGCCGGGTAGCAAGCGAATGGGTCTCCGATTCCATGCCTAAAATGCGAGCGAAGAGTGCATGTTGGCAGTAAAATACATCGTGTGCGGCTGGACAAAAATCAGGCAACACCGCTTTCCCCTCCTTGAAACTCCCACAACTGGAGGCGAAAAGTCTTTGTTTCCTGAAGTTTATTCCTTGGCCGGTCGTGCTTTAGAAGCTTTAGATGTATGGCTATGGCGAGGAATGGAGCTCATGAAATGAAGAGAGTTGGTGAAAGAAAAGCAATGCTGGAAATCATCATGATAAGGAAAAGGAATTTGCTGGGATACTGGCTAGTTAAAAGACACACTGGAAAGAATGGTTAATGCGGAAATGATCAGGAAAAGAAGAAATCAAGTAATAGATACAATGTTAAATTAAATAGGTCCTGCACTGATATAGGGAGTATGGTGTAAAATTAAAAAGGCTGGAGGTTGAGTTTTTCGTTTTTTAGTTCCATTTATGCACAGACAAGCTAACCGGGACTATACCTACAGTTTAAAGAAATCCAATCCATTATGTGCCTCCACTGTGTATCGAACCTGGGTCCCCTTATTTACAAGGCGACGAGAGGCCCATCTGGCGGTTGCACTGAAAAGCTTGCTCACTGGATAGAGAATAATGAATGAATGAATTTGTGTGTATGAACTTATTTACACATACATACATCATAGTTGCAGTACTTCCCGTAATTGTTAGAGCGTTGGAAAAACAGCCACCTGGTCAAACATCCAAGCAAATTAGGGTAGTCTATTTTATGTATATACATAATAAATACATAGTAGTTGCTACAAAATAAGGACTCCACAGCTGAAATAGATTTAAAAATTGCACTTACTGTTACTGTTAGCGACAGGATAACTTGAATTAACCAGTACCATCGGAATTATGCCGCCTGCTCTGTTTGTACATATAGGGTGATTCAGAAGTGATGGTACAAACTGAAAGGTACACGCTAGGAGAAGCAACAAGGGTCCGCAATTGAATTGTCTGCCAGAAAATGACTGATATATGTATGTGTGTGTATTGCCACGATCCGCCAATGACGACTTTGGTGATACCTATGCTCAACGTGCAATGTCCTCCTTGCACACTTGTCCACTTCATGCCATCCGAGTTTGGCTAAATACAAGATAAAGTTGTGTTACATAGTTTTATTTGATTGTGTTGCATAATGATAGAAAAGAATAGCATTCGACCCACTCGGACTAGAGTCGAGATAAATCTTTCACCGAAACATTTGCTTTTGCATCACACACCATGCTTACTGACCTAGGCTAAACTCTAGCCTTGTACCAGGCACGTATCCAGGAGTATATTTCGGGAGAGTTCGGACCAAGTGTCTCAAATAATAATAATAATTATAATTATATTAAATGAATTAAAATAGTATTAATTAAAATAATTCAAATTAATTAACATTATATGTTTATTATATGAATAGGTAATAAGATGGTATGAGGATAGTGATATAACAGCACGTATTCATTATCTAGCTTACGTATAGTTAAGGTAGCCAAAATTTGTAACAAAAGAAACTTCCTTATCAAGGAAATTAATGTCAAATAGATAAACAATTGAATATTGAATGTCAAGAAAGGATGTTAGATCCAATTGACGAAAAGTCAAGTTCCACGTAATATTTTATATTTTATGCATATTATTATAAGTAGTAATAAATATTGCATAAATCTCCTTTGGTACTGTCATTGAAAGTCATATGATTTCTATATACTCCTTGCCTTCCAATGAGTTCTGCGAAAATAAATAACCCTCGATTAAGCAACAAGTATATTTTCATTATTTAATTTTAGTTATTTTTTTATTTCATTATTTTCATTATTAATTTTAATACTTAGTAAGTCTTTCGGGGAGTCCGGACCCCCTGGACACCCCCTTTCCTTAATTACGTCCATCTTGCACATAGCCTTGTGTTAAGGTAAAGAGATAAGATTGAACTTGCGGATAGTTCCGTTTGTTCGTTTGGTGTTTATTTGGTCAAACGTAAAAAAGATGTGAGGAATTTTCAGCAACCGAAGTCTATTCTGTTTCAAGTAGGGGGTATAATTGTGTTAGCTTTTGGGTGTGCGTGTTCACAGAGGTGCTTTTGTTGATTGTTAACTCCATTGACTTGCATGCTTTACCTTTGCCATGAGGAGTTGCCATCCAGTTTGATGAAATGTTATATATAACACTTAATGCAGCCGGAAATCCTGGTGTAAAATGTTTCCCATAGCTTCTTTCTTGGATATTTTGCTTCCTTTTATTTTAATTTGCCCAATTTATTGTCTCACTTCCTTCATTTATTGCATCGGTGACACGTAAAAATTAAGAAGTTTGCTTGGTTCTTCTTCATTGCCATGATATGCTTCGTATATTTTTCGGCTTGTGTTCAGGGGATAATCGCAACTGGACCTACAGTTTTACAAGCACCAGAACAAAACGAGACGAGACTTGGCACTGGTTCGTCTCGCCTCGCGAATGAGAAAACCTGTCTTGTTATCGATCTGGAGTTATAAATGCTTATGTTTTTTTTTGTGACGAGTTGCAAATGGCTGACTTGATTGCTGTGCTCGAGTCTGGTCACGGGAGGTATTTTCTGGGGCTGTTACATTGAATAAATTCCTAAGTACTATGCAAAAATCAAAAGTGCATCTTTGGACCGAAATAAAAATATTAGTCTAGCTTTTGTGTGTGCTGGGAAGACTTAAAAGGGACAGACTGATCAACTTCGGGGTTCCCTCCCTCTACCCCCTCTGAAGTGGAAAAATCTAGATTTCGTCTCTACACTCTGTCTCGGCAATCTGCGGAGCATGGCCGTGCATAACTGCGAACATTTATTTAAATAAACTAAAACCTATTTCCTCCGCCAGTCATTCTGTCAGTATGTCGAAGTAATATACTTATATGTACTAACTAACTATATGCGTACTAATATATACTCAAGAACAAAGATAAAGACACTTACCTCCTGGAAAAGATAAGAAACCTGGAACTCCCCACCCTCACCCCCTTCAATTCTTGCAAGAGAGGATCTATGGAACATACTCCCTCTGTCCCATAATTATTGTCCGGTATGCCAAAATGGTAACTTTTTATTTAGGTTCTTTTGGATACTTGATCGGCCAATTTGTACTGATCCTTGAGTAATAACGTTGTATGACACATTCCCGTGTTTAATTTACTTCTTCTGTATACACCAATGTCACAGTTTGAATGTCGTGCAATTATTATGGGACAACAAACAAAAGTGTACCGACCAATAATTATGGTACAGACGGAGTAACTTGGTGCTGTGTCAACGTTGACGTTTGTACCTCATTGCCATAAAACACGGTGGAAAACAGAAATATTTTATCATGATTGATTGGTTGATTTTACTTCGCTTTCCTTCCACATTTGGCTAATCGCGAAGACGAAGATGAGCGATGATATGATTAAATTGATGAAGGGATACTCACGTAAAACGCACATGCCCAGACTGGGATTCGAACACGGGACGCCTGGCGTCGTTGTGTGCTGTGCTAACTACCCCGCCACCAATGTACAGAATCAAAGGAAATGTATGTCGGATCGATTCCATGCCGTGCGCTCCTTACAAAAATCGGCAATATTGATAAGGATTGAGTTTCTCTCTTTCTACCCAGAAGTAATTACAACGTGCTACGATGCCAAAGATCCCGGGTTCGAATCTCGACCTGGACGTGGGTGTTCTTTGTAAGTGTCCATCAAGTGTCCAAAAATAGCAGAAAAGCAGCGGTAAATAACAAAAATCAAGTTTATCTTACTACCATTCGTAGTTTTACGTGGAGTACGAACTACAAAATTTGTCCAATCGGATCCAAGCATGTGGGAAAATAAGTTTTATGACTACGAGTACAGGTCCAAGGGCCAAGGCGGTTACCCTTGCATCTTCTGGAGGAGAATTAAGGTGCAGAGGAATTTGCGTCATAAGCGCTGTCACCATTTCCGTTACAGCGTCTCCCCCTTTCATTCAAAGAACCCGAAATCACAGGAAGTTGGTGTCCCTTCGGTAGGTCACTGGTGTCGCGTACAATGACACCCATTATTGTCCTCTTCAAGATTTTTATTTTTATTTTAATGCATAGCGGTGTCGGAGTTTGGTACGGTGACCTGACTAAAAAAAAGCCCCCCTTGCCAGTGTCAATTGGCTTCTTGCTGGCACTCTCAAAGGTGAAGCCTAAGTACCGTATACCTGTGGAAATTGCTATGCCATCTTCTCCGAACTTTTGTCTCAACTTCCGAATGAAAAACCGCTACATTGCTTGATTAGCGTTTTATAGAACAAGGAACTAAAGCGTTAAGCCTGATGCTTGTTCCGTTGCGTCGTGCATGTAAGTGTTAAAATTGTAGATAATTATGATTTGTTATTAGCGCCATCTTGCAGCAGGCGAGGCGGTACTTGTTCGTGCTTGGGCGTTTGCAAGCATGCGTTTCCCAAGCCTGTAAACTTACTGTGTATATCTTGGCATGCCCTCTTGAGAGTTTGCATTGTAGACAGTGGCGGGCCATGGTTTGAAATGTGTGCTCTGATTCTACGTGCACTCTTGCGCACAGTTGGGCTAATCGGGGCTGGACTTACAGTTTTGAGTGAGGTTGGAACAACTATATGTGCCCCCACCGGGTATGGAATCCGTGATTACAAGGGGACGATGTTACCACTACACCAATGGGAAGGCCACTTGAAATCTATGTGTGTCTTGGGAGTCACCAGACGCGGATTCTGAAATATTCGGACTCCGGGTAATTTCGAATCTGGTTACCGGATTTTTCGGTTCTGGATCCCGGTACCCGTTCTCGATTCTGGATCGATGGTCGATTCCAGATCCGTGTATCCATCTTCGGTCCCAATCCGCGTACTCGATGTTCGGTTCGGATCCAGTTACCCGATTTTCTGTACCATATTCGAGTACGCTATGTTTGGCTTCTAATCCGGGTACCTGATGTTCTGTTCCAGATCCGGGTACCCGATGTTTGGTTCTGGATACAGGTACCCAACGTTAGGTCGCAGATGCCGGTACCAGTTTTCTCCAACTAAAGTTTATTCTTGAATCTTTTTTTAATTATACTGAGCAGCCTTTTGCCCTACATATATTAGAAAGTAAAAACCAATGTTTATGTAACATCGCGCTACGACGCCCGGGGCCCCGGGTTCGAATCCTGGCCTGGGCATGGATATTTGTGAGTGTCCATTCATGAATTTCGTCATATCATCACTCATCCCGATCTTCGCAAATTAGCCAAAAGTTGCACAAAAAGCGAAGTAAAATAAAGCAAATCAAATCAATGTTTATGTGTTAATAATGAAAAAGACAGTAACATGATCAGAAACAAAGTAAATGTAAGTAGTTTCTTGACTGCTGTAACATTATTTTTGAGTGGTAGTAAAACAAAATATTGACATTAACAACTATGTGCAGTATATTAGAAAAAAATCCGTTGCGCAACAGCCCATGAAGGGCGTAGGCTTACCTACCGACTGCCGGTCTCCCTCCCACGCTTTCCTTCGTCACCTCTAAGCCTAGAGATCTTCAACCAGTATTGGAATAGTCGGGGGGTCGGCCCGACGTATCCCCCGCCGTTATAGTAGGTCTCCGTGACCGGATTACGCTCACTCACTCGGAGCTCCCCAATTTCCTCAGTGCAAAACAAAACTGTTTCATCCATATACTATTAAATTTTTAAAACTCAAATTAAATTTTTTAAACTAGTCAGGTGTTTTAAACGTGACCCACGAGTACTCTTTACGATGTTTTTCTTTGTTAACTGAATATATATGTACAGCCACTGAACAGATTTCTGTGCACAGTAAACAAAATGACACGGATTAATTGAAAATACAAAGTTACTAAACGCAAATAACCACAGAATATCAAATATGAGGTATCAAAATGTGTTTTAAGCAAGTCTAAAAGAACGTTTAAAACAAATTGTATTAAAAGTTTAAAAGAAACTGTTTTAAACATGTTTATTCGGCCTACGTATAGGGCCGGTGGCAACCCACCATCGTGAGGAAATTGGGAAGCTCCGAGTGAGTGAGCGTAATCCGGTCGAGAAGACCTACTATAACGGCTGGGGATACGTCGGGCTGACCCCCCGACTATTCCAAAAACTGGTTGAAGATCTCAACGCTTAGAGGTGACGAGAGAAAGTGTGGGAGGGAGACCGGCAGTCGGTAGGTATGCCCAGGCCCTTCATGGCCTGTTGCGCAAAGGATTATTATTATTATTATTATTATTATTATTATTATTATTATTATTTTGAGGGGTGTCCATCCACATAGGCGCCCAAAAGTCAACCTCACTTCCACGTAGTACACCCTGGACTGTATTTTGCTGGCGACTGGCACTATGGCCAGTATAATTTTGTGTGTTTTGTCATGTTTTTTTGTCCTTGTGTGTGCTGAGTGCCCCTTTACAGTCTCAGATTTAGCGAAAGTCAGAAAATTTTAGTAACACGACACTGAAATTATGTTATTTAAGTTATAGTAAGGGGCTGACGTACCCAAAATTTTAAATCCAAATTCAGAAATTCAAAATGTTTATTTTGAACATGCCATTGCCAACCTTGTTCCCCTGTCTGCCTTCAACGCTGGATGCCAAGAAGTGAACTACTTGAAAAGTACATTGCCTTGCCACATGTTGCTCTTCGAAAGTGTGCTACTGCAGACGCACATGCACGCCACTTATCGCTTTGGTTGTATTTCATAGATAATAACATTAAGATGGTGTATCCGCACGACTAAATGTACAAAGGCAGCGTTAAAAACAAAGCAGATACTTCCGGTGACAAGACAAACGCGTAAGTGGCAGCTGGCACCGTTCCACGTGAAGGCCATCCCGTGCACCTCTCGTGGCGTCAGCTGCTTCAAGGACCATGGACGTCCGTTGTCCCTGTAGCGCAGAGGATAGCGCACTGGACTTCTAATCCAGGGGTCGTGGGTTCGAATCCCACCAGGGATGCTTGAGTTGTAAAATTTTTTTTCGCCTCACCAGAATTTTTATATCATGTACTTACATGTGCATTTAACATTTGTTGTAATATGTAAGCAGAAATTCTCAATTCGACAGTCTATTTGGTAAAGAAGTTTGTTCGTTTCATATCCCATATAATGACCATGTGTTGCGTGATGGGGAAGGGAATAAAGTGATGCGCTGAAGGAGGGGCTGATGGTGATAATAACCCACTGTCCAGGGATTCATATAAAGACAGAAAAGAGAACGCCTTCTGCAGGAAAATGTGGCAAAATACACGTGTATGACTTTGGTGCTTAAAAAGCAAGTCACGAAACTACTGGCGCGCCACTGACGGATATGATATATTTTTATTGCAGTAACCCTATATGTATTTACAAGAAAAAGGGAACATGTGTACTGTTAGGTATGGTATGTAAGATCTTGCGTCGAATGACATGGGTACCTGGGGGAAACCCTGGGGGGGGGGGGGGGTAAGTGGCTGATCACATCATCCCCAATCACGACCGGATCAAGAAAGTGTGGCGCGTTACCCCCACACCCCCTATACGCCTTCATGGCGTGGTGCTAAGCACAGGGGAGCACTTTACCTTTTTTTTGTAAGATCTTGAAGCAATAGATCTCGAACGATTACACATATCGAATGTCTTTTGATCAATACGAACTATTGCAGAAGAAGATTTATCGTCACTTGGTCCCTACTTGCTTTTGTTATTTCTTCTTATTGCATTCCAATAGTCTGTTTCAAACAAAACTCTCCCAACCCTAACTTTGACGGCTTAACATAGAAAATGTGGGGGATATACTACGCGGTTTTTTTTTGCATCACGGAATCTCTTCTATTGAGATATTTTAAAATACATTCATTTGTCAGCCTGCCTACCTGATACAACAAATTCTAGCTCAAGTCATATTATTTTTTTTTTTTCGGGTGAGACGAAATATAAATTATTGTCACATGATCATAATTTGGAGCTTTGTTACTGGCGATATGCTAGTCTTTAACTTGTAACGCTTACTGGGTGTGGAAATAGCGATTTCAAGTATGAAGTGAAAAAGTGGTCTTCAGTGGCGCATAATTGTAGTTGTCATTCTAATTTAGATAATAAGAGCCAGGATTTTCAAACATTTGGAATTACCGAAACTTGTGCTAAACAAGTTTTATTCTTGGAATCACAGCCCACCTGCAACGACTTTCACTTCTTACTGACCTCTTTCCAAACTCAAAATTTCCTTTCCTATTTTTATTTCCGTCTTTTTGGATAACGTTTTACTTCCCCTTCACAAGAGTAGGAACCCGGGACCTCTGACTTCGTAACGCGTTACGTTCAATCCCTCACTCCAAATTTCGGCGTAGTATGTAGATTTAACGTATATTCGGTCGTATAAAACACATGCAGGTGTGGTGCATTATGACTGCACAGGACTGTGGGTGTATATCCCCTCCCGATGTCTACGGCAATACAAACTACCGTTGTGATTAATGCGTAACTATTTGGTTTCATTATACATTTATAGTGTTTTGTATTTTGGTTCAGTTTTCTAAGCTGTACCCATAGTAACCGTATTCATATATTATCATCGACTTGTGATTGTATATTTATATTGATATAGAGCAATGTATTGGTGTGAGTATTACTTGAATAATCCCCAGTTTAGCTGTGCCGACCACCGTAGCAGAGTGGTTAGCACATCGCGCTACGATGCCAGGGGTCCCGGGTTCGAATCCCGGCCTGGGCATGGATGTTAGTGAGTGTCCGTTGATCAATTTCATCATATCATCACTCACCCCCATCTTCGCAAATTAGCCAAAAGGGGCACAAGAAGCGATGTAAAATAAAGCAAATCAATCAAGAAAGGCCCAGTTTAGTGTACGTAATAAGTTAATGAATGACCAACGAAACGAGGTTGTCAACCGTGAATATCCCTGCACTTGACTTTCAAATGTTGGCATTCAAAATGTTTAAATCCGTTTCTTCGAGGAGCAATTGTTTATATTCGAAGAGCTGTGGTGTTCATAGCAAGCAAACCCATATTCGATTGGAAACGTTAAAAGACAAATATTTTGCCATCGTATCTTATCCTTCCACATACTGACTTTTGAGAAGAGTTAGCGCAATTTTAATTCATGTTATATGCAACTTTATTCCCTTTATGGATGACATGCTGCTTTACTCGTGACTTTTACAAGGGTCTGTACCTATGCCGAAAGTTTGTCCTGTTTTCAAATTGTGCATTTACAAATTTACTTTTATTTCATTTTTGCCGTCTCGGTTTTGGTGCGTAGCGACTCTGTTGATGTTTAATTGGGTATTTACGAGAATAATCATGATAGAAGGTAATAAGAAGCCGTCAACCATCTATGTAATAAACAATCAGTTTTGAGTCCTAAATAAGCTTCTCCCTAACTTTCTAACAATTCCGCGATAAGTAAAAGAAACTCCACATTATGGGCATTATATTTCCAAAGTTACGTCTACAGTATATTCTGTGCCACTCCCAGGAAAAAAATCTAGTTTCACTTTCTTCCAGTAGTTGCCTGCAGTTTCCATGTTGAAAATCTATTGTCCTTCACTAGAAATTTCCCATACCCAGGGGCGTGTAGCGATCTACGACCTGTCAGTATTGACTAGGGCTATGATTTTCATGACAGCATATTTTTTTATTTTTGTAAGGGTCGACCCCCCGACTATTCCAATACTAGTTGAAGATCTCCACGCTTAGAGGTGACGAAGGAAAGCGTGGGAGGGAGACCGGCAGTCGGTAGGTATGCCTAGGCCCTTCATGGGCTGTTGCGCAACGGATTATTATTATAAGGGTGATGTGTTCCATAAACATATAGAAATTCATATTATGAAGAAGCTAATTAAATTTAGGTGCTTTTTAAGGGCATATTTGGCCATTTTTACGTGATAGAGCATATTTTGATGGATTTTCGGTCATTTTCAGCATTTTTTTCGCTTTTTTAAGAAATAAACAGTCATTTTCGAAGTGGATTTGTCTTTACTCCCATGTTCAATCAAGTTCTTTTACTGCAGCAAAATCTTTTTCGTTTTTATTTGAAAATCAGAAAGTATTCATTGTGCGTTGCGATTCAGGGCCCATAAGTGTGCTCCCCTGTGCTTTGCACCACGCTATAAAGGCGTATAGGGGGTCTGGAGTTAGGGCCCCACACTTTCTTGATCACGGCCGAAGGTGGGGGTGATGTGATCAGCACCACGCCCCTGAGGGCCCATAAAGTGAACTAAAAGAAGTACGTATGTGAAAATATCTCAGCATATGATAGATATTGATGTTTGAAACAGTCCAGTTATAAGGGTATATTTTTCAAACTATAGTGCATATTTTGTAAAATTTTAGCTCATAATTTAGGTAATTTTTATGTCAAAAATCCTAGCTCTTGTATTGACGTTAAAGACAACGGTCACTTAGCCTATGAGAAGCATTAGAATGGGTTGTTCCTAAGTGCTAAACATTCCCTGCAGGCAGAAGGCGCGTGTCATAATTCAGCCTGTGAACTCTTGAACCACGTTTGCCCTCTCCGGCTCATGGCTGGCCCCAGTCGAGAGTACTTGATCTTACACCTAGGGATTTTAATTAACAGTCTTCTCTTGTCGTCCACAAGCCATTAGGTTTTTGATAATTGTCTTTGGCCTTAAGAATTCCCCTTCCCATTGTTTTGCCGTAAGTTTCAATGGAAGCCTATTAAAGTGAATGTTACTTGTCTTGTTGCCTCTTATAATTCTATATAATCTTGTAATCTACGTTAGGAGGAGGGGGTGACCGGATGTCGGACAATTATTATATAACCAAGTAACGGTTGAGCGTCGGGAAGCACCGTTTTGTCATCTGAATCTTTCTTTCGCAGTCTGATGTGAACAGCTATAAAACAAACATCGCAGTGTTGCCTCTTCGCTTGACAGCATTGCCAGGTCATTAACTTGCGATTGAGGGTTGCTTTTTTTCGGTCGTTATTCTTTGTCCGCGTCTACGAGCTTGTTAGGATTATCAAAATTGAAGGGACCGAACAGCCAATCGTACAATTGCTTTTTAACCCTTGCTTACCTGAGGGGAGGCCTGTCAGGCCAACCACCTCTATTTTTCAAGTATGAAACTTTTTATAAGAAATTGAAAATAAATTACATTGTTCACTAGGATGTTCCCAATATTCTCTATTACTTTTGTTCATAAAGACACAATGTAATGTACGTAAATAGGAGGCAAAATGCACTTGGTGGGCTATCAGACGCCATCTTTGAATGCGTGTCATTCGAGACACTCGTGCCAGTGACAGTGTACAATTGGCTGCTAATGGTGGTAATTTTTGTAATTATTACAATTAATAAACAATTTTACCTCTATAAACAAAAAAAGCACCAATGAAAAATTATTATGCTTTTGTGAGGACTAGTGAACGGTGAAATATGTGTGTGACACTCATATGTAATAGTTGGTTATTATTTTTTATTAATGATGGGCCGGTCCCCGTGGCGGAGTGGTTAGCACATCGCGCAACAACGCCATTGGTGCCCGGGTTCGAATCTTCTGGGCTTGTATGTTTGTGAATGTCCATTCATTAATTTCATAACATCACTCATCCCCATGTTCGCAAATTATCCAAAGGTCGCACAAGAAGCGAAGTCAAATATAGCAAATCAATCAGTCAATCAATTATTAATGATGGATATTTTTGTAATTATTATAATTCATAAATAACTGCACATATATAATCAACAAAGCATTGATTAAATAACAAAATGGTTTCTTGAATTTTAGTGATAAAAAATGTGTCGGCCTGTGGGCCCCCTCCCCCTCTCAGGTAAGCTAGGGTTAAGTTTCTGGAAAGATCCACATCCCCCCTGTGAAACCTGATTCCGTTTTTGTCAGAGTTAACGAGTTTTGCACATACGATTCGAGGAGGTGGATTTTTATAGAGCGACAAGAAATGATGCGATCCATCATTTCCTTGTTGAGGAAAAACTTTAGGCAAAAAAAGCTTTTTTCGGTTCCTAATCTGTTGCCCGTGTAATATCTTTCCATTCGGCTTTCTTCAAAGGTAGCGGTCTCTGATTCGCAACGTTTAAAAGCATTATAAATGATCCCCCCCTCTCCAATCCATCTTCCTTCCTTCGCGAAACTCTTCTGCCCCACGTTTCTCGCATTAGCGGCAATATTTTGCGGCTTTTATCCCAACCTGAGTCTTCCTATTGGCAGTAGTTTATTTCCCCCACACTCTCGCGTTCCTTCCGCCCTTCTTCTCCCGCTCTGTATTACCATACTCGTCTGACTGCTCCAGATCTTGCTTGATGGATCAATTTGTCCATTTTTTTCAACGTGCTCGTTTTGTGGAAGCGGCTTCGTACCCAAAGGAAATGCCAAAAAGGAAATAAAAAGGCATGTTTGCATAACACCGTCATTACGGACAAGAGATTCGCCCAGAAGTCGTTTTCATTTTATTGGAGGTGAGGCAGATATGGCGCTTGTTGCATTGGCCACTTTCCAAGAGACGATAGACTCGCTCCCGTTGATGGTCAAAGAGCCCTTCCCTTTTTATTGACCTTACTGCTTCATTTAATTCCTCCCATTTGTTTAAATAGCATTTCTCTCGGCTGAATGATGCTTTGGTGTAAAATTTGAAGATGTAAGTAATAGTACTAACATCCTTTGATATATTCTCATAAATACAGGGTGTCCTCATGACATCTCCCTGATTTCAAATTACAATTGTGAGGAAACTATTCGACATAGAGTCTTGCGGTTTGCGGCATCATGTAAAGCAACTAAAAAAGTTTTTTTCTCGCGTGCTGACTAATTAGCAACGATGACGACAGCACAAGAGAGAGTACAGTGAGTGGTGTGGTATGTGGAATCGATATCCCCCAATTTCAGTTCAAAGACATTTCAGACGCGCGTTTGAACGGGAGCCACCAAACGTGAAGGCAATTAAGGCTTGGTATGAATGACAAGTTCCTAGCCACTCCATCACCCTTGACATGCTAGTGCGCACACAGGTCGGGATCGAGTATCAGCTAGACATTTTGAGGGTTACGAAAGGATTCCATGTAGAAGTGCACTAATTTTTTTTTTTTTTTTTAGTTGCTTTGTACGATGCCGCAAACCGCAAGGCTCTATGTTGAATAGTTTCCTCGAAATTGTGATTTGAAATCAGGGAGGTTTCGTGTGGATACCCTGTATATTCTCTTTTAGGGGGGGGAAACTTTAATCAATGCATAATCATGTCTTGATAACAGCTTCTAATATGTATACTCCGTTCCAGCATGGTACAATGCCGCGCGTAACAGTAGAGAAGGGGAGAAAACAAGTACCTGCGGTCGCTTTGTCCCCTCCAGCCCTCTCGAATCACTACTTACGCAGAAGACTCGTTTTCGTTCGCCACAGATTCCTGGAACAGGGTGTGGTGCAACACAATAGAGAAATTAGTTCTGAATCTCGTATAACGCTTCACTAAAGAAAATATAGCCTTATGCTTTATTTGTTAACAAACTAGGCTTTTTGTTAGAATTTTAAACATTTATTGCAAGAACTAATCCCTCTGTATAATAAGGGCCTCCCCGTCGTCGCCTTGTAATCAATAGTCCCGATTAACCTTACTGTGCATAAATTGAACTTAAAACACAAATTCAAATAATCAAACCTCTGTAGAATTAATTAAAACTTTTTTTCTATCCTCTGAATAAATGCTCTGATTTTATTTATCGCCACTGGGCCAATTATATTTTATGATGCATTTTTATTATTTTACGTTTATTATTGTCTGGGCTAATTACTGCGATGAAGATGAACAATCATAGGATATATAAAGCTTCTTGGCGACTCGGGTTAGCAATCCTGAATGATGGTGAATATGGATGAAACTCAGACTAAGAGATGGCAGCACCGTAAAGATTGAAACAAAATTTACCTTTAATTTCAAAACTTTAAAATGTGCAAACTACATTGATCACTATAGCATCGAATTAAGTAATGGAATAAACAGAACGATTCAAATCCCGAGTCTATAGAGCCTCAAGAGAAGAACTGAGCTCACATGAAGTAATTGCACGGAAAATTGGATAAAATTCACGTATTTTAAAGCACATGGCCAAATTTATGTTGCGGAAACCAGTAAATAAAAATAAGTATTTGATGTTGTACAACTTGTCGTAGTGGAGAACCTTGATTGTCTTTGATAGTATTGTATTTATTTTTTGCGGAATTGGATTTTTAAAAATAACTAAAATAATAAAATCATATTTGCTTGAGTATACTTGAAGGCCACAGTTATGCGCTGATTATATTCCACACTATTTTAAATAACGGAAAGGACCCGAATATCGTCCCTTTTTTTAAAACACAAAAAATTAAGTTGAAAAAGCTAAGTGCAAAAATGGAAAACAACACGATTCAGTAGAATATTATAAGTGCAAAAATGGAAAACAACACGATTCAGTAGAATATTATATAAATATATTTCTTATATACGTGGGCTGTATAAATAATATACAAAATACCTGCGAAAAAAGTTTCTTAAAAGTGCTCAAATGCACGAAAGTAAGGAATGGGTTGCCTAATATCGTCCCCTGCAACCATAATGAGAAAAACTTAAGCTGATGGACGTTGGACTGAAAAAAATAACGCAAACGTTTATCTAGGCACTTAAGCAAACTGAACAGGTGAAGTGAATAGGTGGCTTCTGTCCTCCAGTACAGTCCTCGTGGCCCCACTTTTTACAAGTTGAGCATTGCACCCATTTTTCACCAATCCTGTAGGCAGAAAATAAACCATCACAATACAAGCACACGGCATCTTCTACACTGTCTTCATAATCCTCGTCTCCGTCTGGATAATCGTCATCGCTGTCGTCATCATCTGTGCTTACAAGTTCAGGTTCTTCCTCATCTTCCGATGATGAACTTTGATATTTGATGTTCTTCTTTCTGTTCTTTCTTCAGGCCCATTTTTTTCTTGCGAACTGCTTCCACGGCTCGAACCATAGCTTCTTTATCCCACTGTTTTCTTCGTTTTGTAGGACCAGGAGTCATCTGAAACGATGAAAGCGCAATGTAACTGGGAGCCTAGTATCGTCCGGGGACGGTATTTAGCACACATAGGGAGACGATATTCGGATCTATCCTATAAGCACTATGGCGTAATGATTGAGCATGACGTGGTACGAGAAACGACCAATCAAATACATTTAACTATACTTTACAACCTCTATTTTGATGTACTAGATTAAGGTAAAGTGAAACATCTACCTTTCTGTGATGCGGTGGTAATGAATACAGCACTCCTAGACTTTTGGAAACAGCAAAACACTTATTTTCCACAACACAATCGCTAGCGTGCACACAGCAACCTTTGTTCTCTCACTGCATACTAAACAGGCCACGTTCAAATAGTTCTGCCTGTTTTCCGTAGTTGGCAGCACGTTACAACGCCAATGCCATGGGGGACGGTATTGGGAGAGGGAACGATAATTGGGTCCCTTCCCTTATCAATTCCAGTAGATCAACCTGTTACTTTGTAGATTGTTCACTCTTAAGGAAGTAAAAACCCTGTATGTTTTGCCACCTGTATTACCTTCGAGTTTACAAAAGATGCTCAATTACCGAGAGTCTTAAGGTAGAACCCCGTGTGAGACATAAATGGGTTCGTCCTGTGGAAGACAAGAAGATGGCCACTCGTCAGTGCAACGCTTATGCTCCTCCCCCCCCCCCCCTTTCCCTTACAGCTATACCGTGGAGTAAAAATTGTTAAAAAGTAATGATTTTTGTGACTCGTCTGTAAGAAAAATAATCCGTTGCGCAACAGCCCATGAAGGGCCTAGGCGTACCTACCGACTGCCGGTCTCCCTCCCACGCTTTCATTCGTCACCTCTAAGCATGGAGATCTTCAACCAGTATTGGAATAGTCGGGGGGTCGGCCCGACGTATCCCCAGCCGTTATAGTAGGTCTCCGTGACCGGATTACACTCACTCACTCGGAGCTCCCCAATTTCCTCACGATGGTGGGTTGCCACCGGCCCTATACGTAGGCCGAATAAATTCCGACCAGAGCCGGATTCGAACCTACGCCGTCCCGCAGCGATCTCAAGACGAGTGAACGCCTTAACCCGCTCGGCTACGGAGGAGGACCGTCTGTAAGAGTAGGTCTCGAAATATATACACAGGGTGTTTCCGTGACTTTGATTCAAACTTGCAGGGTGGATGGACACTGACCCAAGTACCAATATGAGCTGAGGAACCCCGGCCTGGAAACGCGCCATTAAAAGGTTATAAGCCAAATCTAGTTGGAGCTGCCTATGACAGTGGTATAAGACAAGTGAAAGATGCGGCTTCCAGATTTAATACGGACATTACTGCAGTGTATCTTAGCACTCTACGACACCCATTGCACCCCCTTCTGGCAAGAATCCTTGCTGTCTGTAATATTTGATTTTACTGCTGAAAAACAGCTTACATGCCTAATACAGCAGTTTGTGATGACATATATGACATATACACAATATTACAATTTAAAAAAAAAATGTGTACTACATGAAAAATATAGTGAGAAGACCAATTTCGTTAAAATCAAGAAAAATACAAATCTAAAAATTACAATGTAATCACATATATTAAAAAATCCGTTATAAGTAAAATTACACATGTTATTATGACAATAAAAGGTTACTAGACTCCAGTGGATTATGACCGTATTGGGATATAAGAAAATTAAAATACCTATTATTATGTCTAAAATAAGAAATCACAGAAATTGCAGAGCAGTTGTTTCGGAATACATAATGACGTGTCTTTAATGTAATTTTAGATAATAAATATGGTACATCAAGTTTTCCATTAATTAATTTGGAAATGTAATTGTAATCGTTGATATTTCTTCTTTCAAAGAGACACGAAATATTAAGTTTGTCTAACAAATTATAATATTCATAATAAAACCTAAAAAGTCTGAATTTAAAATATAGAAATGAGACAAATCTTTTCTGTGCATTTTCCAGTATGTCATTCATATTATTATTACATGCAAAATTCCATGTTGTTGTACTGTATTCCAAAATAGGCCTTACATACAAAATGAATAACTGAATTAACAATAATATTGTTTGAATTCGACCATTTGTTAATTAAGTAACCGCTTTCTAGCTTTCCTTGCAATTTCATATACATGATCTTTAAAATCAAGCCTCATGTCTAAAACGACACCCAAATCTTTAATAACTTCAACTCTTTTAACTACACATGAGTCTATGGTCAGAATGACTCCAGGGATGTTAGAGCTGATGCGACTGTGTCGTGCCTGCATCGACGCGGGGGCCGCCATTTTAAACAATTATTGTAACGTTTTCGTCGTAGAAACGTGAAAAACGAGGGATACTACCGATTAGGGGTATTCCTTCAATAAATAATAAGAAAAGTTGTTGGAGAATCTGGCTACCACACGGAAGACCCGGGCTCGAATCCCGGGCAGGTTATCTGGACCACGAATTTTTCCAGTCATTTCCCTGTTTCTGTTCGGCTCTGAGGCCGAAATGTAAACCGTAAATGGGTACCTGGAGGGGTAAAGGCGGCCGGACGTGAAGCTCATCACCCCACCTGAACTATGGTCAAGAATATATATCCACATGCCTTCATGGCATGTGTGCGCACGCACAGGGTATCTTTACCTTACCTGGTAATCATAATTTTGATTTTTAAAATTTAAACCAGATTTTTTAAAATTGAAATCGATTTTTTTTATTTAAAAATAAAAAAACACGCTGAAAATTGCCTGCATGGTGTTTGGCACCGTACATATAGATATATGTGTTTTTTTGTTTGTTTTTTTATGGAAAGGGTTTTTCTGATAAAACTCTCTAAAATATTTGAATAGCTTGATTAGTGGATTCAGACCAGGTAGAGGTGTCCAAGATCACATATTTACAATAAGGCAAATACTAGAGAAAGTTATAGAATACAATAGAGAATTATACCTATGCTTTATAGATTTGGAAAAGGCTTTCGATAGGGTGCCTAGGCAAGAGCTATGGAAAACCCTAAAGAAAAACAATGTAAACAAACAATTAGTAGAAGCAATACAAAGTTTCTACAGACCAAATAGATGCTATGTCAGAACTGGCACAGATCAGAGGAATTCATAACATCAACAGGAGTAAGACAAGGTGATATTTTATCCCCATACTTGTTTATCATTCTAATGGATGATGTTCTGAAAGAAATAAAACCAAAGATGAGAAAATTCAAAGTAGGAAATTGGAAACTGAAAACTGTAACTGTATGTGAACTTTTATATGCAGATGATATTGTATTGTTTGCAAATTCACAAGCAAACCTACAAAGAAATTTAGAAATAATAAATGGTAATATGTCAAAGAAATATATGAAAATAAACAAAGATAAAACAACTGTGTTAAGAATAGGGAGAATAGAAAAACCCTGCATAATATGCCTTGAAGATTCAGAGCTAAAGCAAGTACAAAGTTTTAAGTATCTAGGTGTTACAATAAATAGTAATGGAAAATAGATGAAGAATTAAACACTCGAATAAATAATACAAACAGCTTATATTATGCCATAAACAAAGGATTTTTAGGGAAAAAGGAAATAAGCCAAAAAACAAAAATGATTGTGTACGAATCAGCTTATGTACCAACATTGATGTATGGAAGTGAATCCTGGATAATTAATGAAAAACAAAAACAAAACTTACAAACAGTAGAAATGAAATATTTGAGGAGAACAGTGGGAAAGACCAGAGGGACAAAATCATAAATCAAACAATCAGAATAACATTAAACACAAAACCAATATATCAGGATGTTGAGCAAGCACAACTCAGATGGTTTGGACACCTCAGCAGAATGCCTGAACATCGAATACCTAAACAGGTATGGGAAGCAAGAATGGGAGGATTGGATGCAAAGAGACCGAAAGGAAGACCACGTAGGACATGGAATGAGGGAATGAAGGATATCCTGAGCAGGAGGAATATCTCGTGGAGTGAAGGAAGGAAGTTGGCAGAAGATCGTGACAGATGGCGAGCTCTCTGCAAAACCTCGACACCAATCGGTATAAAAGATCGGAATAAGTAAGTAAGTAAGTAAGTAAGTAAGATTAGAACAAACAAAAAAATTGTGTAAATACATTTTTCTGTTTCTGATACTGTATACATGAATCTACAATGAAAATGTTTGTGAAGTGTGTTAATGCATTCTGGATATACAGGGCGAGTCAGAATTCCCAGGACACCCTAATAAGTAGAAAACTGAATGAAAAAGGAAAGATCTGAGGTCGCAATCAAAGAATGGGGCTGGGGGCGAACCTTTTGGGGTAGGTCAGGAATGAGGCCGCCATCTTGGATCCAAGTCAAAATTTTCAAATGGAAAAGGAATCATGGAGCATATCAAAATGCATTGAAATTTTCTCAGGAATTCATTTCCGTAAAGACATTGGACCTATCCGGTGTGGTACAAAACATTGGTCACATCAAATGATAGTATATAATTGTAACTTACAATATTTTTATAGTTTTTGTAGCTGAATTTTGGCAATATTTTAATGATGGTTTTCAAAATATACGCTGGCATGTTTGTTTACAGTTTAATGATAATGGTTTACGGTTTAACATTATTAATATTTTGCATATTATTCTACACAAAATGTTCGCTATTTTTTCGTATAAAAATTAATAAATTTTACATCAAGAGAAATATGTGTTTACAGTTTACATTTCCTTTTTGCATGATTTTCATCCCATCAACCCTGATATTTCTTTCGTTTCTTAGAGCCTAATAAACACCATTAAAGATTGCGAGATTAATGTACTTTCACCAAAAGTTATTCTGATATCTACAAAATCATTATGTACATTATTCTATAAATTATTTCTTCAAAGTGATTTAAATCAGTGATTTAAAAAATCACCTGATTTAAATCGGTGATTTAAAAAAATCACATGATTTAAATCGGTGATTTTAAAAAAATCACCTGATTTAAATCGGTGATTTAAAAAAATCACCTGATTTAAATCGCGATTGAAAATCAGTCCACCTTGTCTGTATGTAACCTGACTTTTCCTTCACACTGTAGAGCAACGAGGTGGACAAAAATAAACGAGAAAGAATCTTAAAGGAACAGTTGAATTTTTCTTCGATCTTCTTGAACGGTGTAAATAGCTCCCTCCTCTCCCCTGCTATCCGAATCTTCCTAATTGAAATGATGATTCCTATCTTTTCCCCTCCTCGCTCGGCTAAGAAAAAGTACTGCTTTTTCTCTTCCTTTTAACCCTTGCAGTCCGCATAGCGGGAACTCGAGTCGTTTTTTCCGAACGTGTTAAATAATGGGTTCCCTTTCCCGCCTCACGATTCCGGGCTCCACACCTCGGAAATCTCATTACTGAGTAACAAAAGGTCACAACAGGGGGACGGGGGGTCATCCGTTCCGTATGTCGGGTCGGTCTGTTTGTGTGTGTGTGTTGTGCGTGGGTGTGCGGAGGGACAGCGTAAGCGTGCACGAACAAGGAAATTACAACTTTGGATGCCATTTCTTTCTTTTTGTTTTGTTTTCACTTTGTTCAGGTCTTGTTACCGAGCGAACCAACGGAGTTGAATTTAATACGCACCGTTTTTTTTCGCTTCCGGCCGTCTTACCTTGCTTTTTTCCACGGTGTGTTCCAAAATTGTGTCCTTGTCCATCCATATCAATACATAACATTGTAGGGGTTCAACCCTCATTCCACCAAAAATATTTGCATAATGCATTCTATTGTTATTATCGTAGACAGGATTGTTAAAGATCCAGACATTTTAAATAAATTCACTTCCGGTCCAGGAGAGAAAATCAGCAAGTGTATAAAGGGTTTCTAGGCCATAAACCATTTTTCCAGATTAATTTAAATAAGGTCCAGGAACCTTTTTCGCGGGTCAGTTTAAATAGGAACCAAGTTCCGTATTGGAACGAAACAAAATGCAACTTGTACCGAATTTACAGTGTGCGAGTGAAGAGGTTCCTGTCCTGCAGCGGAAGCCAATAGAACCCATTAGAATTTATGGCTCCCTGGACCTTGAACATCCCTGATCGTAGGTATTAGTTCCAGTTAAAAAATTATGCACCTTTTCGAGAGGTACCCAAAAGTCAACTTCTCTTCCACGTATTACACCTTGAACGACATTCTTCCAGACACGGCCAATATAATCCTCTATGGGGCTTCTATGGTGTTCTGGCCATGTGTTTGTGATGTGGAACAGTTCTTTTCCACCACTGTTCATATCTATATTTCATTTCTAATTATTTTCTAATATCATTCAAGAATTCTATCATTTCTTCATATTTCTAGATCTTTCCAGCATTTCTTTGATTTCGCAGCAACTTCTTGCCAGTATTGCTGTAAGATTCCCCCTCGCAAACCCTAAATCGCCACACATGGCCCATAACGGATTCGCCCCGAGTCTAGCCTCGCATCACAGCCATCTTTACTTCTGAAATCCCTATGTCTTTACACTAAACGTTCTTGCGAATATCTTAAATCTGGCAACTATCGGCTAACCTAGTTCTCTCTTCTATTCATCTTTCCACTAATGGCCCAGAGGCAGCCACTGCTATTGTCAACTGTGTGTCTCTCTCCAGCCATTCTGGCGACACAAGTCATAAAACTCATTGTCTCACAATAACCCCTTTTATACGTCCCGATCATCTGGTCTGCATCCTCCTGTACTGGTTGCAAACTCCAAAGACGTGTCACTAGAATTATAGTAATATGATAATATGGTTGGATACTTTGCTTTGGTGTAGCGGGGATATATTGCCTGAAGTCATAGGAGGTTTGACATCACTGCAAACTGTCCTTTGCTGCTTGTAACTTTTCCCTCCAAATTTCCACCAATAGAATTCAAAAAGTCAACTCAATTTCGGCATAACCATAACCTTCTAAATTTTGTGGAAACAGTTTTGGCTCGAGTACGGTGAAGGACGGAGGTGTCGAGATCCGTCGGTGACCACTAAGCAGTACCGAGTGTAAGATATATTATGGTGGACAGTGTTAAGATACCTAAGTGTGTGAGGTGACAAAAACAAGTTGACGTCCAAGTTGCTATGTTTATTTTCAGTACAAGTTTATTGTGCGGACAGTGTTATAAAATACATAAGTGTGAGCAAGGAACTAAATGCACCAATGGATCGGTTTGACCAATGCAGAACCGGTGTTTTGATAAAGCACCACAGGACGCAACAATAGGAGCTTCACCACGGCAGTGTCGTCCAGGAACCCATGAAAGGGGTAAGAAAACGAAATTAGACAACAGTGCGCCAGCCCAGGTGATTCAGTAATCATCCCCTCTCGGAAATGTCAATCAGAAATAACTAGAACTTGTGTATCTAAAAACTTTCTTATTTACTTATCTTCTTATCAGCATTAAACTCAAGTAAAATTGTTTCCAATCTTTTTTTTGATTTAAGTAATTATCTTTATTTGCAATGAAAACCTTCAGTGGTGTCCCACCCCTACCGACTAGCTAGCTGGAGGCGGACTGTGGTGATTGTTTCATTGGTATTTGGTTGTGTCTACTGAAGGATTAGTTCTTAATCCTGAAGGTAGCGGCACCCTAATATCCGTGCCTCTTTGGCAGTGACCACTGTCCGCCGATGCAATGGAAGAGACCATTGCATCCAAGGATGTTGAATTGTACCATCGCATCTTTCATGACGCTCTCAACGTGGGGCTACCATCTCTTTCATTGCATCTCCAGTAACATTTTCACGGCGCCCAGGCAATTTAATCACGTTTCAGTAGGGGGTTATCTGGCCATATTAGCACTGTGTTATGATATCATTTAATTGTAGCATGTTTGTTTGTTTAGTTTTGTGCATGTCTTTGGTATGTTGTTGCAACCATGTTCTAAAGGGGCAGTTTAATTTATCTTATACTTGTGTTTGCATAATCTTCATTAACAAATTGTCAAATCGTCAGTTGACAACACTGAACTTCCGTCCGATTTTGAGTGAACAGTAGGGAACTTTTCCTTTCGTATCCCGTTATTTATTGACCCTTTTGTTTGGGAAAGCGATTATCATGCCTTTGACGCGGCTACAGAAAAATCTCGTAGAAGAAGCCGGTTTGCATGCCACAAGCTCAGCAGGGAACCTCGAAATGGAAGGCACTGTAAATGAAAACGCCGTGCAGCAAATTTCTGTGCTTACAGATGTTGGGTCTCCATCGGAAAATGTCAGTCTCTCACAGGTCATAAATCTTGAACAGCCGCCGACCACTATTGAGGATATGTTTATACGTTTAACCCAGATAATTCAGATTCAAAATGAGCAAATAAATGCCAATATTAGCAATTTGCGTAAAGAGCATGCTATTAGTATACAAGCGCTCAGGGAAGAAATGGCAACGAACAGGTCAAATTTAGAGGCTAGGATTGATAATGTAAGGGAGGAAAATAATCAAAATGTAGAAGGCTTACGTAACGAAACCGCTCAAAATATTTCAGCTTTGAGAACCGACATTGAAGACGCTAGAGAAGAAACGGCGCGAGATATTTCGTCAATAACAGAGAGGATTACGCGAGTAGAAACACAAGTCAACGTTCGCGTCACTGATTTTGAGAAAAACATTGCGCAAGATGTATCCACGCGGTATGAACGTTATGAAAATCAGTTCAGTGATCACTCACGATCAGTACAAAAGGACTTATTAGAAATTTCAGGGCAAAATGAAACGCTGCAATCCGAAATTAGGATAAATAATGAATCTATTAATGAAATTAGGCAACAAATGAACAGTTTAGACAATGACTTGCGAGAAATTCAGAATTCGCCTCAGCAATTATCAATTCAAGTTCGTAAGGAATTACAGGAATTAAGTACAAATTTAAACAAGAAAATTCAACAAGAAGTGAGGAATGTAGAAAATAAGGTTAACCGCGACGTGAGAAGTTTGGAGCAGCAGGTTACGGAGTTACGCAGTCAAAATTCTAATGGCACTAATAGTGAACAAACGTTTGATGACAATTTCGGAAATGTAGCTCAGAATGCATTTGATGTCCCAACTAATTCGGAAAGTAATGACCACATAAGTTGCGCTGTTGCCAAACAACTGTTAGATAGTAAATTGATACAATTACCATATTTTGATGGAGAAAATGCCGAGATTAATGTGCATGCGTATCTAAGAAACTTGGAGGAATACTTGTCAATTATGAACATTCCAAGGAGGCTATATACCAAGGTGTTACGTCAGACGTTAGGGGGTCAGGCGTTAACGTTCTTTGAAGTGTTTGAAGGAACCATTCAGTCTTTTGACGATTTTAAGGCTTTATTTCTGAATGAATATCTCTCAGACCACCAATTAACTAACATCAAGCTTACATTGTATACATCCAAGTACGATTCGAAGAAATCTGAGTCTTACGTCCAGTATGTGGTGAGAATGGCAAAATTAAACACTGTCTTAAATCCACCGTTGCCAGAAGATGAACTTATCAGAACATTAGCCAGACATTTTCATCCTGGTCTGCAAAGAAATATCACTGCTGCGAAGCCGAAGACGTTATCTGAGCTTATATCGATATTGAAGGAATTCAGTATGATTGATGAGGAAAGAAATGTAACAATGAACAGGAACAACAGAAACCAACCTCAGAACAATACTCATGGTAGGCGTGGCCAGATGCATGCCGTAAACGCAGCTCAGGTGATGACTGAACGTCCACGGGAGGATAGAATAAACGTAGGACGTCGCCAAGCACGGAATGAATATATTCCAAGGTATAACCGCCAATACAACGACAACAGGAATGAATATCAGCACTTTTCGAACAACAATGAAGCAAGCGCCAACGAAGAAGGCAGAAACGAGCAACGTCAAGCTAATGTAACACGTGCCAATCAGGGAAACGCCACAGGCTCTCTTCCTCGCAATTGGATGGGGGAGAGAAGGAAATTCACAATAGATTACTAAATGGCAACAATGCGAACATATGGATGGAACAATCAATTTCACAAAAGGAACTTCGTTCACATGTTAATAATAACAATAATGGTATGAAAATGAACGAACCAAGAAAATATGGTGGGTCTGGCAACAATGAGCATGGTGAAATAGCCGACGATGATAACAACGTGTCCATGGCCCTCTCAGGCGTTATTGATGTAACAATGAATAAAATGACGACGGATGCCGACAGTGGAGCAACGTCACAAGAAACTTTAGATAGAGCGATAGGAGCTCTCGAAGACGAATTCTGGGAAGATGGAGGAAAAATGTACCCATCTTTAATTACGAAGATTCGTGCTTTGCCTGAGGCCAATTGTACGGTTAATAATACCGAAAGCATTTGTTTATTAGACACAGGATCTACGTCATCAGCTATATCACACCTTATGTTACAAAGGATACAAGAAAATGAACCTCAAACATCGGTTATCGGCGTATCTAATCTTATTATTAGGACAGCCACGTGTAACGTGTAGCAGTGTTCACGTTACAAGGAAGTATATAAACTTATTATGTTCCTTTGTTTGGTATTTATAATTTTTGGGTGGTAATGGTTAATTACCAAGAAAAGTGGAACCACCTCGTATATAGACTATACATCCAGATGTTAAATAAAAGTTCAAAGATTTTGTTTCTTTCTGCCAGCAAGCTGAGCTGGGAATTTTTTTTATCGGTGACAACAATGCGAGAAAACAATCGCTATTGTGTAGAAGCCAGGCAGACTCAACTTTAAGTAAACGTTGAAACCGGGGAAAAGACGAAAGATTAGGCTGTCTTCCCCACGCTATATCTGTCGTGTCCCTTGGCGGACAATAAGTTAACTAATATCATATTAATCCCTGATTCTTTTACTGCAAGACGGTGTAATCAGAATTTAGTTATGTTAAGGTAAACGAAAGTTATGCCCGCGCAAGACAAAACCTGTATTTAAAGAAATTTTGCTTAACACTTTAACGTTGTAAACTTTCTTTCTTTTCTTTGTTGTCTTTTCGCGTGGCCGTTGCAGGGAGAGAGGGGAGTTGGAAGAAGCAATACTCCCTAGTCAAGTTAAATGCTGAGTGTAACAATTAAAATTATCTTGCATATTTAATATTCACAAAAGGTTAAAAATAGTAATTTCTGTATGTAGCTAATTATGTTCCTCTTTGATATTTTATTAATATGTATTTTATTGTAATGTAAAATTGAGGTAAAGATAAAAGTTGGTAAATCCTTCACGGCACCGAGAATTCCTATATAAGCAGCGAAGCTCGGTGGCCCGTGGCCTTTTGTATTCGAACTCCAGATAAATATGGAACTCGTATTACCGTCTTTTCTTTTCACACCCGTATTTCTGCGCTTACTTCCACGTCGCTACTAGGAATTAGTTTATTCTGGATTATCGTTAGGACAATTACTTAGCTCTTCTGGTCAGAAGGCTTATGTTCTCTCGGTTCTATGCTCCTGGTCAGGAGATATAATTGAGAGGATTGTGATTGTCGTAGGATATACCAGAATTCGGGATCGGTCGATAGGCTGTTAGTAGTCAACGTTTGTGTCCCTGGTCAGGGAACACCTTTTCTTATTATGTGGTCACAGATTAATTTTCAGTTCTCTGGTCAGAGGCTGAAAAGAGAAAAGGAAGTTGGATACTTAACTGAATATCGACAGAACCTAGTGGGAAAAAGGATTGTCGATTGCTTATAAATCTTGGTCAAGATCTATAAGTACATTGAGAACCTTTGACCTAGAATTACGAGGGACCTTACATCGAGGATTGAAGAAGCCGGAATAACCCGAACCTTGAGCCGAGGAGACTCAAGCCCCGAAGCGATACTGAGTGTGAAGCTGAGGCTCAATAGACCCATCGAACCAAGTACGATCCAGGGCGGACCGTTACAAGTGGCGCTGCAACGTTTGGGGCTCGAAGTATATATCCGGTGGTTCTTCTGAAATTACGAAACATCGAGATGGCAACAAGAAAGTCTAAACGCAATTTATTGCCGACGATTGTAGAGGAAGACGGAAATTTGCACTTTGATTGTTGCTCCGATCAAGATGAAGATAAGGGGGCATTTCGGTGCATTTCCTGCAACCAGTGGAAGCATTTCGTTTGTGAATTTGAGGCTGAATCCGTGGAAGGGCAAGATTTAGATGCCGTCCGGTGTAAAGGTTGCCAGGGCGATGACGATGAGAATAAGGAACCTGCTATTGAACTTCCTCCGTGGTTGGCAGTTTGGTCCGAAATGGAAGAAAAGAAAAGAAGGAAAGAAAAAGCCGCAGAAGAAAGAAAGCGACGTGAAGAGAAAGCAGAAGAGAAAGCAGAAGAAGAAAGAAAGCGACGTGAAGAGAAAGCAGAAGAAGAAAGAAAGCGACGTGAAGAGAAAGTCGAAGAAGAAAGGAAACGTCAAATAGAAAAGGCTGCAGAGGTGAAAGCTCGGAAGGCGGAAGAGAAAGCTAAAAAAATCGCTGAAGAGAACAGGTGGCAACAGTTCTGGAGTATATTAAGAGAAGAGAAAGCAGAAGAAGAAAGAAAGCGACAAGACGAGAAAGCAGTAGAAGAAAGAAAGCGACAAGAAGAGAAAGCAGAAGAAGAAAGAAAGCGACAAGAAGAGAAAGCAGAAGAAGAAAGAAAGCGACAAGAGGAGAAAGCCGAAGAAGAAAGAAAGCGACAAGAAGAGAAAGCCGAAGAAGAAAGAAAGCGACAAGAGGAGAAAGCCGAAGAAGAAAGAAAGCGACAAGAAGAGAAAGCCGAAGAAGAAAGAAAGCGACGAGAAGAGAAAGCAGAAGAAGAAAGAAAGCGACAAGAGGAGAAAGTCGAAGAAGAAAGAAAGCGACAAGAAGAGAAAGCCGAAGAAGAAAGAAAGCGACAAGAAGAGAAAGCAGAAGAAGAAAGAAAGCGACAAGAGGAGAAAGCCGAAGAAGAAAGAAAGCGACAAGAAGAGAAAGCCGAAGAAGAAAGAAAGCGACAAGAAGAGAAAGCAGAAGAAGAAAGAAAGCGACAAGAGGAGAAAGCCGAAGAAGAAAGAAAGCGACAAGAAGAGAAAGCCGAAGAAGAAAGAAAGCGACGAGAAGAGAAAGCAGGAGAAGAAAGGAAGCGACATGCTGATAAATCGGAAAATGAAGAACGGTGGAAACAACTGCACGAAACTCTAAGCAAGGAACTGTCCCAAAATAATGAGAAGTGGGAGGTACTCCACACAACGCTTACAGTTGAGCGAGAGCGTGAAATGGAAGGAATTACTCGTTCCATGGAAACTCTGGGAGTGAGTGTAACCGAGATTAAGGAACAGATGACTGCTTATCTAGGGAAAAATGAGGAAGTAAGTTCTAAGGTTGCTGAATGCTTCGAGAGATTAGAGAATTTTGGTGAAGAACTACGTCAAGGAGAAAGTAAGGTTTCCTCTTTTTGCGAAGAGATAAATACTAGTATTTCCAGCTTCCGTGAAGAAGTAACCCACAATATAACCAGCGTTCGTGAAGAAGTGGATAACATTGCAAAGAATAACACTTGTGTGGCCACCGAGTTACGTCAGCTGAAATTAAACATGCAACAAAACATAAGCTCCTTGAGAGACAGACTTCAAGGACTTCGCGTAGATTCAACTCAACAGGAAACCGCTGTTAAGTCACCTTATGGCTTTGATAACCATCAGTCAGCTGGAGAGACGTCAGATTACGTTGCGAGTGAGGGTGCACGCGGACCTCTGAGAAAGAGAAAGATCTCAAGGAAGAATAATGATAGGCCTACAGTGGAAGATCAAATTGTTCGAGGTATGGAAGAAAGAATTAAACACAGTAAAGTTGTGACCTCCATTGGAAACTCTGATGCTGGAAGGTTTGGAAAAACTTCGAAGACAGAAATAAATCGGAAGAGACCTTCTTGTGATTCATCTTCGGAGGACGAAAGACCACCGGGAAGGATTCGTCGGAAGAGGCGGAAACCTGGAAGGAACTCAACTCCATCTTCAGATTCGGAATTAGATAAAAAAATCGGAGGACGATATGTCAAATTACCTCGAATATCTGACTTAAATCAACTCCCTAAGTTCAGTGGTAACATTGAAGCTCAAAGTGCACAGAAGTACTTGAAGGAACTAAATGTTAACTTTGAGCTTATGCAAGTTCCAGAGAAATATCGTCTCCAGTTACTATCCAGATTGTTTACCGGACAAGCCGAGCATTGGTTCCAGGCCCATTATGAAGAGTTTAGGGACTACAATGGATTTTGTAAAAAGTTTACTGCTACATTTGCTTCAGAGGAAGCAAAACAAAGACAATTGGACGTCTTGAGAAATAGAAAGTACACTAAAGGCTCCAATCAAACCATGGAAGAGTATGCGTGGGGAATCTATGCTGGGTTTAAGAATCTTTCGCCAGTACTCATAGAAAGTGAGGTCTTGAATTTGATAATTAAACAGATGTCTTATAAAGTCAGACAACTTTGCCTCGTTAACCCACCAAAGACAATGGAAGAGTTAGCAGCGTTCCTGAAAAGATATGAAGTGAATGAGGAGGCCGAAAGCTGGAGAGCAGATTGGTTCAAGAGAAGTGAAGCTGGGAACAGTAATAATGGAAGGTTTAGAAATCAGCAACCAATACAGAGAAATACAGCAGTGAGACAAGTCGTCCGAGAAAACCACGGACCTGCTGGAAGAAATATTAACAACAACGTCCGTAACCATGAAGAACCAAGAACAGGTAATAATGGTTACCGTCAAACTAGGGAGTTTAGAGGAAGGACGTGGTATAGAAGTCGACCTAATAGACAAGAACCCAGATCTGATCCCGAGACGAGAGCACCAGAAGGAGGTTACGTCGAGAGAAGAAGAAACTCTGCATCTCCTCCTCGAAGAAGAGTCTACAATTCTCCTAACCGGCAATTCGTGACTTCAGGATCTCAGACATATGAATCCGAGTTACCGAGGACCTTTGAGCAACAACAAGCTGTTGATCAGACTCGTCAGTTCTATTGGAGCGCTCCAGTGGTTCCCACTAACCAAGGTTTAAATGGGAATCTTGCTTAAGTTCCGTTCCGCTTGGGCAAGGAAGTAGTAAGGAACGATTAGTATCCAATGGCGAAACTTTTAACAGGGCTTACGAAATCCATTACAGCTACTCCTTAACCAAAGTAGAAGAGAAAGCTGTGGAAGAAGGGATTAAGAGGTCTGTTGAATTAACTACTTTCCATAGTACGCCCAAAGTTAAAGCTCAAGTTGCAGACATTCCTGTCGTTTGCTTACTCGACACTGGGAGCGAGGCTTCGTTGTTAAATTTCGACATTTGGATGGAACTACTTGAGAAGTACAGGGGAATGAAACTACAGAAGGATCCAGAAATTCGAATAGTTGGAGTAACCGGTTCGAATCGGATAAGGATTTGTGGGAGAAGGAATATTAGCATTAAATTTAAAAACCAAGAATTGAACACTGAAGTATTTGTGATAAAGAAGTTAGGTGTTGATGTTTTACTGGGCATGCCGTTTCTTAAGCCCTATGGAGCCAATATCTGTTTGTTGGAGAACGAGTTGACACTGCAAAGTAGCTGCACCCCGCTCACTGTTAATATAGATTACGACGGAGGCAAGGAAGCCAGAGTAAACGTCGCTGTGTTGGATAAGTGGAGTGCCAGTGAAGATAAAATTAGGGAAAAGGTTGAAGAAAGTCACTTCTTGTCCAAGAGTGAACAGGATAGTTTGTTCCATTTGCTTATGAAATATCACCATGTATTTTCAGAAAGACCTGGCTGTGCTAGAGACGTTCAGTGTGAGATATGGTTGAAGGATTTAGAGCCAGTGTTTAGGAAGCCTTATCCGATCCCTGTTGCCAAGCGTGAAGCTTTAGAAAAGGAACTAAATTTATGGAAGGAATGGGGAGTCATTCAACCTTCGAATTCTGCCTATTTGAATCCTTTAATTGTAGTGGATAAACCTCAAGGACAAATACGCCCGTGCATTGATTTTCGCCAGCTCAACAACAAAATGATAGTTCCAAGAAGTTCCGTCGAACCCATCCATGAGTCTTTGCAACGTTTCCGAGGATCCAGGTACTTTTCCAGCTTGGATCTCGCGTCTGGCTACCTTCAGGTAAAAATACACCCTAGCCACAGAAAATACACCGCTTTTTCTTATCGAGGTCGCTTATATGAATTTACTCGGATGCCTTTTGGACTTTCGAATGCGGTCAGCACTTTTGTCTCAGTCATGCACAAATATTTTGGTCCAGAGAGTGAGGAGTATCTGACCGTGTATCTGGATGATTTACTTGTTCACTCCAGGACGCTTCTAGAGCATTTACAGCATTTACAATTGGTCATAGAACGATTGAGAGAATGTGGAATGACCATTAAATTAAGGAAATGTGAATTTGTCAAAAAAGAGATTCGCTTTTTAGGGCATATAGTATCAGGAGAGGAAGTAAAAACCTGACCCCGCTGGAAATGAAGCCATTTTGAGATTTCCTCGACCGACTTGTAGGAAGGACCTCCGGAAGTTCTTAGGTCTTGCTAATTGGAGAAGAAAATTTTACCCTGGATTAGCACAGGATGTAGAACCCTTAAGTCACCTCCTAAGGAAGGATGTTAAGTGGAGCTGGGGTGAAGAGGAAGAACAGGCGTTCCAGAAAATTAAGATTACGTTAGTTACCACTGGTGCATTGTCTCAGCCAGACTTTAATTTAAGCTTTTGTCTACAGTGCGACGCCTCTGCTAAAGGGCTAGGCTGCATATTGTTCCAAGAACCAGAGGGTGTCGAGAAAATTGTAAATGTTATCCAATATGCAAGTCGAAAGTTGAGAAACAATGAGAGACACTATTCCATCCATGAACTGGAGTGTCTGAGCATCATTTTTGGTGTGGAGAAATTTTCGGTTTATTTAAAAGGCCAATCATTTAAAATATACTCAGACCACAAGGGACTCGTCTGGTTAAAAAACTCTCAGGATCTTAATAGCAGGTTAACTAGATGGGCTTTGAAACTACAGGCTTACCAATTCCAGATTATTTACGTCAGAGGAAAGGATAATGAGATAGCTGACACTCTTTCCCGGTATCCTGTGTCCGATTCACCAGAAGGAGATATTCCGAAGACACTTTTTAAGGTGAACTATATTTGGCAAGAACGGGAAGAAACTGAGGAACTGGAGAAGTGGATTGAAGCTCAGAGGGAGGACTTGTTTTGTCAAAGCATCTTGAACATCTTGGAAGCTCCAGAAGAGACTGATACCATTACTCAAGGTAGAACTAGGAAGAATTATTGTCTACATGGAGGTTTATTCTTCAGAAGAGTTCAGGGTGAATCCATTATTTGGAAGCTTTGTGTGCCGGCAATATTTGTTTCCCAGATACTTAGAGAAAATCACGATAACCTAGGACACTTTGGCATTACAAAAACCAAAGCTAAAATAAAATATAGATATTTTTGGCCCAAACTATCCGGAGATGTTATTCGGTATGTGAAGGACTGTGAGATGTGTGCCAAGACAAAAATGGATAAGATAGGAATCCTGAGAGAGAAGCTTCACATTTCACCCAAGGATCCTCATGAGATGCTGTCTATTGATATTATAGGTCAGCTGCCAACTTCCCATGGGTTCTCCTACATTTTTACTGCCGTTGACATTGGCACAAAATTCGTTTCTGCCTATCCTCTGAGGAGAGCTACATCTCAGGAGATCGTGAACTTATTGGAGAAGACGTATTTTGCACACTACCCTCGAGTAAAAGTCATCCTCTCAGACCGAGGTACCCAGTTCACTTCGACAACCTGGAGCGAGTATATGAGAAGGAAGGGCATTACTCATGTCTGCACTACAGCCTATCATCCCAGCAGTAATGTGGTAGAGAGAATTAACCAAGAAGTCGTCCGTCTTTTGCGGCTGTTTTGCTACAGAGAGCATACTCGTTGGGCCACCTTCATCAATGATGTGGTTTGGTTATTGAACAATTCCGTCTCCTCTGTTACGGGATATGCTCCTTCTGAACTTTTCTTCAATAGAGCCATCCCGGAGGAACCTCATGAAAGGTTTTATTGGCCTGTACCACAGGATGAGAAGACGACTTGGGCCTTTAAATTATATCAAGCTCAAGGGAGAGAAAAAGCCCAACAGAAGAAGAGAAGAGTGAAGAATCAAGGACAAGCATTGATCTTGAAGGAAGGAGATCTGGTCCTAGTGAAGAACCGTAAGCTGAGCTCCAGTCGTCTCCAAACCATCTCCAAACTCTTCGAGGTGTACGTCGGTCCATACATCGCTACCCAGATGAGGGACAACTCCGCACTTCTCCTGCAGCCGTCTACAAAGGAGCCTGTAGATCGGGTTAACTACCAGAACCTAAAGAAGTTCACCTGCTCCCAGGAACGACGGAGAGAAATACTCGGAGAAAGCCAGATTTCTTGTGACTAGTGTGGAACGTCAAGAGTTGTCAGTGAATTGTTTATGAACATTAAGTGAAGTTTTGAAAATTTTCACAATTTTTCTGTGAAAGAGAAAATTGTTCAAATTTTCTCGTAAGAGGCGGGGCAATTGTAACGTGTAGCAGTGTTCACGTTACAAGGAAGTATATAAACTTATTATGTTCCTTTGTTTGGTATTTATAATTTTTGGGTGGTAATGGTTAATTACCAAGAAAAGTGGAACCACCTCGTATATAGACTATACATCCAGATGTTAAATAAAAGTTCAAAGATTTTGTTTCTTTCTGCCAGCAAGCTGAGCTGGGAATTTTTTTTATCGGTGACAACAATGCGAGAAAACAATCGCTATTGTGTAGAAGCCAGGCAGACTCAACTTTAAGTAAACGTTGAAACCGGGGAAAAGACGAAAGATTAGGCTGTCTTCCCCACGCTATATCTGTCGTGTCCCTTGGCGGACAATAAGTTAACTAATATCATATTAATCCCTGATTCTTTTACTGCAAGACGGTGTAATCAGAATTTAGTTATGTTAAGGTAAACGAAAGTTATGCCCGCGCAAGACAAAACCTGTATTTAAAGAAATTTTGCTTAACACTTTAACGTTGTAAACTTTCTTTCTTTTCTTTGTTGTCTTTTCGCGTGGCCGTTGCAGGGAGAGAGGGGAGTTGGAAGAAGCAATACTCCCTAGTCAAGTTAAATGCTGAGTGTAACAATTAAAATTATCTTGCATATTTAATATTCACAAAAGGTTAAAAATAGTAATTTCTGTATGTAGCTAATTATGTTCCTCTTTGATATTTTATTAATATGTATTTTATTGTAATGTAAAATTGAGGTAAAGATAAAAGTTGGTAAATCCTTCACGGCACCGAGAATTCCTATATAAGCAGCGAAGCTCGGTGGCCCGTGGCCTTTTGTATTCGAACTCCAGATAAATACGGAACTCGTATTACCGTCTTTTCTTTTCACACCCGTATTTCTGCGCTTACTTCCACGTCGCTACTAGGAATTAGTTTATTCTGGATTATCGTTAGGACAATTACTTAGCTCTTCTGGTCAGAAGGCTTATGTTCTCTCGGTTCTATGCTCCTGGTCAGGAGATATAATTGAGAGGATTGTGATTGTCGTAGGATATACCAGAATTCGGGATCGGTCGATAGGCTGTTAGTAGTCAACGTTTGTGTCCCTGGTCAGGGAACACCTTTTCTTATTCTGTGGTCACAGATTAATTTTCAGTTCTCTGGTCAGAGGCTGAAAAGAGAAAAGGAAGTTGGATACTTAACTGAATATCGACAGAACCTAGTGGGAAAAAGGATTGTCGATTGCTTATAAATCTTGGTCAAGATCTATAAGTACATTGAGAACCTTTGACCTAGAATTACGAGGGACCTTACATCGAGGATTGAAGAAGCCGGAATAACCCGAACCTTGAGCCGAGGAGACTCAAGCCCCGAAGCGATACTGAGTGTGAAGCTGAGGCTCAATAGACCCATCGAACCAAGTACGATCCAGGGCGGACCGTTACACACGAAAGAAAAGCCAGTGCGAATTAAACAACAAATTCTTGGTGAAGTTAGACTTGGCAACACTGTTATTATTCATCCATTCCTAGTTGTTCCGCACTTGAGATTTGAAGTTATAATCGGAGCTGATTTCTTTCATGAATATCAAGCCAATATTGATTTCGAAAAGGGACTTTTGAATTTCACGAATCAAGATGAGAAATGTGCAGTTCCATTTCGCAAGAGCGATGTTTCCATTCAGCCACGTATTGTTACATGCATGATTCAAGAACCTCTTTTGCCAATAAATGATGCGAATCATATTAATCATTCATTAGAACCATATTGTGATGATTTCAACATAAACGCTTGCCAAACAATAAATGAGGAAGCTCTAAAGTTGCCTACGCGCACGGAATATTATTCCGAGGAAGAAATTAAAAACATTGTTTGTAAACAAGAAGATTTAGATAAAACACAACAAGGTAAACTACTGAAATTGCTGTTGAATTATCAGGACGTGATGTCAGATTTTCCAGGAGACGTGAAGAAATATGAATATAAAATTAAAGTGAAGAATATAAAAGAATTTCAGGCGAAAACAAATTACATTCCTTTGGCTTATAAGGAAATAATAGATAGAGAAATAACTACTATGCTGGAGCAAGGTGTCATTAAACGAGGATATTCTGCCCACACTTCACCCTTATTGATTGTAAAGAAGAACGATAATACACCTAGAGTATGTCTCGACCTCCGCTTAGCGAACCGATTCATTGAACGAGATGCAGAGAGGTGTGAATCAATTGAAGATATATTATATCGACACCAAGGTGCAACTTATTTTGCCACGCTTGATTTGTCACAATGTTTTCTATCTATTCCACTGCACGAGGAGAGTAAGAAATACATGGCTTTCGTTTATAGAGGGAAAACTTTCGTCTTTAACAAGATTCCGTACGGAATGTTAAATTCCTCGAGTGCTTGCGCACGCTGCGTAGAACAGGTTTTGGGGAGCGAAGTTCTCTCATACACATCTGTTTACGTCGATGATTTACTGTGTAGTGCCGACACTTACGATGAACTTTTGTCAAGAATAGAAGCCATTCTGGAGAGATTGAAAAGAGGAGGATTTCATGTAAAGCTTAGAAAATGTTCATTTGGAAAGAAGGAGATTGGTTATTTAGGTTTTAATTTAACCGGGTCAGGAATAAAATGTCAACCTGAACGGATAGAAGCCATTCAACAACTACAGCCACCGAAAAACCAGAAAGAGTTAAGAAAATATCTAGGATTCGTTGGATTTTATAGAGCATTCGTGCCTCAGTTGTCATCGTCAGAAGCTCCATTGTGCGCTTTACTGAAGAAGGACACTCGTTGGAAGTGGGGTCCGTTGCAGCAGTCCGCCTTTGAAGAGATAAAGGAAAAATTCCTGAACACAGTTATGCTTTATTATCCTCTGAAAGGTAAGACATTTCATTTGAGTGTAGATTCGTCAGCCTATGGAGTTGGGGCATGTTTATATCAAAATGATGAAGATGGAAATCAACACGTTATTGCTTTTATTTCACGCACTTTAACCGCAACTGAGAAAGTATATGCTGCGACAGAGCGTGAGATGCTCAGCCTAATTTATGCAATCAAGAAATTAAGGCATTTCCTCGAAGGAAAACATTTTATTGTGGAAACAGATTGCAAGGTATTGACACACTTGTGGAAATGTTCTTTCACTAACAAGAGAATACAAAGATGGTGTTTACAAATACAAGATTTGTGTTTTGACATTAGATATGTGCCAGGGAAGCAACATATTGTGCCAGATTTTTTAAGTAGAAATCCGGTTAATACTGACACTGGAGTGACGGAATGTCACACTGAGACCATTGACACTGAAGAAGTGATCGCAGCAATTGATTATGACATTGATACGAGGGTTGTCCCTGAATTGAAGAATATGACCGAACTGCAAGAAAATGACGATAAGTTGAGAAATATTATTCACATTCTAAAGCAAGATGAAAACAGAAAACTTAGTCTTAAAGAGAGAAAAATCAAGAATCTTCATAAGATTGAAAATAACATTGTATTTAGAAGAACGAATAATGGTGCAAATGATTGGAGAGTGTGTGTACCATAATCGATCATGACGAAATTGATTTGGTATATTCATACCATTCGTGGTCATTTCGGAAGTGCGAAAGTGTTCGCAGAGATGAGAAAATCCTTTTATTGGAAAAATATGGCTCGGCACATAAGAAAAGTTTTAGCCTCGTGTGACACGTGTCAACGTGTGAAGGCACCAAACAAGAATTTCCAAGGATTACCGATTGCCATTATTCCCAGCCGCGAGGACAACCCCCCGCAAGTAAAATATAAAGGGACCCAGTCAAGGTCAAGGAACCATAGAACCCAAACAAACACACCCACGGACCTGTCCTAAACTTTCCCTTTTGTCAACCATTTCCCATAGAAAGGAAAGGATTATATTTCTTAAATTATACTCAATATATTATTGCATATTTTATTATATTTTCTATTATATCCCATTTACTCTTATTTACATTTAGTCTTCAAGTTTATATTGTGTTAATCAAGTTATGTTTATATGTATTTGGTGTAGCTTATCAATTATTAATTATATTTTCATTATTCGCATATATACTCAAAAACTTGAACTCAGAATCGGACAGATTTTTCCTTCTCTAAGTTCAAAAGGGGCTTTGGAACAGTTCTTTTCCACCACTGTTCATATCTATATTTCATTTCTAATTATTTTCTAATATCATTCAAGAATTCTATCATTTCTTCATATTTCTAGATCTTTCCAGCATTTCTTTGATTTCGCAGCAACTTCTTGCCAGTATTGCTGTAAGATTCCCCCTCGCAAACCCTAAATCGCCACACATGGCCCATAACGGATTCGCCCCGAGTCTAGCCTCGCATCACAGCCATCTTTACTTCTGAAATCCCTATGTCTTTACACTAAACGTTCTTGCGAATATCTTAAATCTGGCAACTATCGGCTAACCTAGTTCTCTCTTCTATTCATCTTTCCACTAATGGCCCAGAGGCAGCCACTGCTATTGTCAACTGTGTGTCTCTCTCCAGCCATTCTGGCGACACAAGTCATAAAACTCATTGTCTCACAATAACCCCTTTTATACGTCCCGATCATCTGGTCTGCATCCTCCTGTACTGGTTGCAAACTCCAAAGACGTGTCACTAGAATTATAGTAATATGATAATATGGTTGGATACTTTGCTTTGGTGTAGCGGGGATATATTGCCTGAAGTCATAGGAGGTTTGACATCACTGCAAACTGTCCTTTGCTGCTTGTAACTTTTCCCTCCAAATTTCCACCAATAGAATTCAAAAAGTCAACTCAATTTCGGCATAACCATAACCTTCTAAATTTTGTGGAAACAGTTTTGGCTCGAGTACGGTGAAGGACGGAGGTGTCGAGATCCGTCGGTGACCACTAAGCAGTACCGAGTGTAAGATATATTATGGTGGACAGTGTTAAGATACCTAAGTGTGTGAGGTGACAAAAACAAGTTGACGTCCAAGTTGCTATGTTTATTTTCAGTACAAGTTTATTGTGCGGACAGTGTTATAAAATACATAAGTGTGAGCAAGGAACTAAATGCACCAATGGATCGGTTTGACCAATGCAGAACCGGTGTTTTGATAAAGCACCACAGGACGCAACAATAGGAGCTTCACCACGGCAGTGTCGTCCAGGAACCCATGAAAGGGGTAAGAAAACGAAATTAGACAACAGTGCGCCAGCCCAGGTGATTCAGTAATCATCCCCTCTCGGAAATGTCAATCAGAAATAACTAGAACTTGTGTATCTAAAAACTTTCTTATTTACTTATCTTCTTATCAGCATTAAACTCAAGTAAAATTGTTTCCAATCTTTTTTTTGATTTAAGTAATTATCTTTATTTGCAATGAAAACCTTCAGTGGTGTCCCACCCCTACCGACTAGCTAGCTGGAGGCGGACTGTGGTGATTGTTTCATTGGTATTTGGTTGTGTCTACTGAAGGATTAGTTCTTAATCCTGAAGGTAGCGGCACCCTAATATCCGTGCCTCTTTGGCAGTGACCACTGTCCGCCGATGCAATGGAAGAGACCATTGCATCCAAGGATGTTGAATTGTACCATCGCAGATGACAGGATATTTTTTTTAGGTAATTGTGATGTGTTTCCTAAATATATAGAAATTCATATTGGTAAGAAACTAATTGAATGAAGGTGCTTTTTAAGGGCATATTTTGGCATATTTGGCCATTTCTACGTGATAAAGCATATTTTGATGGATTTTCGGTCATATTCAGCATATTTTCGCTTTTTCAAGAAATATACAGTCATTTTCCAAGTGGATTCGTTCTTACTCCCATGTTCACTCCAGGTTGTTTTTTTTACTGCAGCATTTTTAATTGAAAATTTACAGTATTCATTGTGCATTTCAACTCATCATGGCCCATAAAGTGAACTAGAAATAGTATGTATATGAAAATATTTCAGCATAAGTTAGATATTTATGTTTGAAACAGTCTAGTTATAAGGGCATATTTTTAAAATTATAGTGCATATTTTGTAAAATTTTAAGGTCATAAGAGCATATTTTGTTTTGCATATTTTGGTAATTTTTAGGTCATAAAAATCCTAGCCCTACTAATCACCATTCATTCTCATGTTCTCGATTAGCCAAAATTGAAATATAAAACGTCGTAAAATAACCAAATCAATCAATCAATTTATTAATACAGTAGTATGGATATAAATATTGTATTGATACATAATTCTAAGGTTTATACCTTACTATATAGGTGTTACTGGAGCCAACATATTCGTGTGAATTTGCACATTTTGGATTTTTGTGTAGAAATCTCGAAATATGAAAATGGGGAGCTGTGAAGTTTCCCACCCCCCACCAGCGCTGCACACAGGAAGGGGGGTAGTGGAGGATTTTTACTCATAAACTAAGATCACATTCAACACACACACACACATATATTCTAAAATACATGTGGAAAAAGTTTACACCTTGGCACCATTTTGCAATGTGTGTGATGAGGCATGGAGAGGAAGGGATTAAGAATATATTTCGTATTTCGTTACTAATAAATAAGTGTACTTTACGTAGTTCCAAGTCGCTGTTGCTTCTAGTAGATGTAGAGAAGGAAGTATGTAGTGTTCAGTAAAAGTAAAAAAATACTTTTAGTAATAGGATAGTAGTAATAGACACGCTGTCGCATGATACGATCTTATTATTATTTGGTACGGTCAATAAATAACCGGATTAATGCCGTGGAAAAGCGAAATAAAGTGACAGAGCGATGAAACGTACGGGATATGTAAGCCAGGCTGGGGTACGCCACATGTCTGCGAGACGAGTTCCAGGCCGCGTCGCTAAGTGGCAGCACTTGCAGGGAAGGGAGGTTGTGTATGTGCGATTTGCCTCCAAGGCGCCAGTTAGTCATTTAGTGAGGTGAGTCATGGCGTTCACAGTGTCAGGTGCCTCAACAACGCAGGGGAGTATGCCATTACGGATGAGCCCATTTCTGCCGTTGATGAGCTTGTACAGGAGTGTCGGGGGATTGGTCTGAACCAGATTGCAACCAAACTTGGCATTAGTCATGGTACAGCATACACTATTGTTCATGAACACCTTCACTATGGTGTTGCGTTCTGCCGTCAAAAACTGTATCACGGATCGCAGAACCTTCTCTGTGGCAGCTGACACTGTGAACGGCAGAAATGGACTCATCCGTAATGGCATACTCCCCTGCCTTGTTGAGGCACCTGACACTGTGAACACCATGACCCACCTCACTGAATGACTGACTGGCGCCTTGGAGGCAAATTGCACATACACAACCTCCCTTCCTTGCCAGTGCTGCCACCTAGCGTCGCGGTCTGGAACTCGTCTCGCAGACATATGGCGTACCTCAGCCTGGCCTACATATCCCGTACGTTTCATCGCTCTGCTACTTTATTTCACCTTTTCACGGCATTAATCCGGTTATTTATTGACTGTACCAAATATTATTATTTATTATCTCAGTAGGGTTACAATTAAGCCACACAACATTTTATTTAGAACAATATTAATACAAATAATGGTTTGAAGCTAAATCTAAAAAAAAATGAGATGATTTTATATGAGTAAGTAGAGAGTTCTATAGTAACAATAAAATAAAAAAAGTTTGAGTGTTGTGTGTGTGTGTGTGTGTGTATATATATATATATATATATATATATATATATATATATATATATATATATATACGTATTTAAAAGAAAACGGAAGTGTGTGTGGGTTTGGATATGAGTGTGTATGGAATTACTGTTCGAAGCATGGGGATGAAAAAGGGTGGTAGACATAGTCTTCAGTTCGAACATCCACTATTACGGAATGAGTCACAGTTCATTAGGACCGTTACTTAACACAATACTACATAAAAATGCCTTAGAAACGCCTTGGGATACATTTACACGACTCTACCCTTCCAATGCTTTTCTTTATAGTTCCTTAACAATGTATTAACACACTTGAGACTCTGTTTGCCAGCATTCGGGACATAAAAATTAAATATCCACGTTAACGATGGCCTTCCCACTTAAGGTGTGTGGAATCCCTTTTCTCCTATCGGGGCATTTTTTTTTTCATTCATAAGAGGGAAATTCCTAAGGAACGTGAAGGTGAAGTGGTCTGTTCTTTCTTGCAGGAGTTAAAACATCTGGGAGAGGAGTAATTGAAATTAACGGTTTACCTATCAGCTTCCTCGTCACCTAGTAAACGAGGCATAACGAGAATATTTCCGTATTTGCTCGTTTTGCGTGTGTGTATTTCTAGAATGTGTGTATTCGAATCGGCCCTGCTTGCTACGCGTAACTTCTCTTGTGATTTTTTTTGCGTGTTTCATGGCAAACAATTGTGAGGGCATTTCTTGTAAAAATTAGCGCATGTACACACTGTAATTGCCTCCACATACCACTGTTTTTGCCAGTTTGAGGGTATGTCAGGAGTCCAACCGAGTGCAAATTGTGTTGGTTACTCAATGTTAAAAACTATGTTATATTGTATTTGTACAAATGTCTCCTGTGGTAACGCGGTTGCCTTGTAATCGAGAGGTCCCACGTTCGACACCCGGCGAAGGCACATTGTGATTCGGAACCCACTTTAATGGGTCCAGTACCGATTAGCCTTCTGTGCACAAAGTGGACTTAAAATCATATTCAAGCAAGCCAATATTTCCAATCAACGTTTGGTATTGTGAAGATCTGAGAGTTTGACAAGGGAAAGAAAATGGTTTTATATTTGGTTTTTCATTGTTATCTGTGCTTCTTTTTTTTCTCGATAATAGAAAGTAGCAGAAATGAAGATTTTTACACAGAAGATGTTATTTCCCGATTATGACAATCTTGGTATTACCAGTGTATTAAATGTTTGACATATTTAGTTGAACTACAATCTTTTTTTTTATGAATGAATTCTGCGAATCTCGTGTATGAATACGAGAGTCACTATTTATATTTTGAGCCTTGGCAACACTGGTTGAATTTAGTCGCGATTTGACGTTTGCACGGAATCGTCTGGCATTATTGACCATAACGTACTTCAAATGTTTTGTCAATAGCTTCATTTGTGTTGTTTATGTTGCCTTGGGGTCAATCCATATGAAATCATACCAGCTGGTTGCTTGACCATTTTTAAAAAAGTTTATTTTTTGAGTGGTGTGAGCCTCATATATTGACAGTTCAGAACCACTCTTATTTTATTTTTACTATCACCGATTTGAAGATGGCGGGCATTTTTTTATCATGGCGCGCGTCATTTTCTCCATTCGTAAGCATCAGCGGCAACTTTTTTTTCTCAGCTCTGGTAAGTCCTACGACAATGAGACAAAATCTGTGATGTTAAGCACATTATAGGCTACAATTATATTTCTGTGTAATTTTCTAAATATTATTCCTTCATAATAAATTTTAAGGTTAAAATTGTGTATTTTAATCGCTCAAAATGACATTTTCGGACATTTTTTTGAGGGGGAAGGCAGTTTGCTTGACACTTGAATTTTTTTGCGCAAGTACCTGTGTACCAATAGAGTACGTCAAAATTATTTGAAGCTTGAGACTTTAATATTTGTTTTTCTACAGGGTCATAAACATGTACTTTTTGTTAAAAAAGTCCAAGTTCAGGGTTAAATATCTCTGGTGGGCAGTTGTTTAAAAATCTGAAATTTGTACACAATACAGTACTTCAGGATAAGTAACTTCAGTAAAAATTTTGAGTTTGAGATTTAATTGGTTTAGGAGATACAAAACTCGTGAAAAATTCAACATTTTGCATTAAATATGGCATGCCTAATTTCATTTCTTATTAACATTTTGTGTTGAAATTCTGCAAACTGTAATTTGGAATGTCAATGAACAACATTACAATCCTGAAATGGATCTACAATAAAGTATATATACGAGGGCGTGCTGAAAAGTAACACTTGCTATATTTTTATTTTCTTTGTTACCTTGTAAACGCATTTTGGATTTTGAGCAACCATACATTGCACTTATAAGACTTTCCACCTTCTCCATTGAAGGTTTCAAACTTCTATCGCCAGGGGGTGCTGAACTATTGCGAGGAGAATGTCAGCATCTAACCATGCAATGTCGGTGGAGCACCTGAAGTAGCGTGCAGTGATCGAGTTTTTAAACGCAGAAAATGTGCTACAAATTGACATTCATCTGAGACTGAGGGCATTTTATGGGGATGACTGTGTAGATATCAGTACTGTGCAATCGTGGGCTGTTCATGCTCGTAAAGATAACCCCAGCTGAAGAAATCTCAGCTATGTGAGAGAATGGAATGAAAGGTCGCGAAATGCAACTGATGGAGGTTATCGGAATTGTGTTCAGCTGGGGTTATCTTTACGAGCATGAACAGCCCACGATTGCACAGTACTGATGTCTACACATTCATCCCCATAAAGTGCCCTCAGTCTCAGATGAATGTCAATTTCTAGCACATTTTCTGCGTTTAAAAACTCGATCACTGCACGCTACTTCAGGCGCTTCACCAACATTGCATGGTTACATGCTGACATTTTCCTCGCAATAGTTCAGCACCCCCTGGCGATAGAAGTTTGAAACCTTCAATGGAGAAGGTGGAAAGTCTTATAAGTGCAATGTATGGTTGCTCAAAATCCAAAATGCGTTTACAAGGTAACAAAGAAAATAAAAATATAGCAAGTGTTACTTTTCAGCACGCCCTCGTATATATACTTTATTGTAGATCCATTTCAGGATTGTAATGTTGTTCATTGACATTCCAAATTACAGTTTGCAGAATTTCAACACAAAATGTTAATAAGAAATGAAATTAGGCATGCCATATTTAATGCAAAATGTTGAATTTTTCACGAGTTTTGTATCTCCTAAACCAATTAAATCTCAAACTCAAAATTTTTACTGAAGTTACTTATCCTGAAGTACTGTATTGTGTACAAATTTCAGATTTTTAAACAACTGCCCACCAGAGATATTTAACCCTGAACTTGGACTTTTTTAACAAAAAGTACATGTTTATGACCCTGTAGAAAAACAAATATTAAAGTCTCAAGCTTCAAATAATTTTGACGTACTCTATTGGTACACAGGTACTTGCGCAAAAAAATTCAAGTGTCAAGCAAACTGCCTTCCCCCTCAAAAAAATGTCCGAAAATGTCATTTTGAGCGATTAAAATACACAATTTTAACCTTAAAATTTATTATGAAGGAATAATATTTAGAAAATTACACAGAAATATAATTGTAGCCTATAATGTGCTTAACATCACAGATTTTGTCTCATTGTCGTAGGACTTACCAGAGCTGAGAAAAAAAAGTTGCCGCTGATGCTTACGAATGGAGAAAATGACGCGCGCCATGATAAAAAAATGCCCGCCATCTTCAAATCGGTGATAGTAAAAATAAAATAAGAGTGGTTCTGAACTGTCAATATATGAGGCTCACACCACTCAAAAAATAAACTTTTTTAAAAATGGTCAAGCAACCAGCTGGTATGATTTCATATGGATTGACCCCTTGAAGATTGCGCGACAACAATAAAGTGGAATTAACTCGTGAACATTTTCGTGCGATGTTTTTTTACGATTTTCGACGTGGATTATCAAGACAAGAGTGCATCGATCAACTTACTTCCACATTTGGCGATGAAGCCCCATCCTTTGCCACTGTGAAACGCTGGTATAACGAATTTAATCGTGGCCGCCATTCGCTCACCGACGAGATTCGCGAAGGTCGTCCAAAATCAGTTGTTGTTCAAGAAAACATTGATGCTGTGCAAAACCTAATACTGCAAGATCGTCATGTGACGTACTGTGAGATTGAGGCAACCATAGGCATTAGTTCCACCAGCATATATAAAATATTACATGATCGTTTATCTGTGAGAAAGGTATGTTCTCGTTGGATCCCACACAATTTGACAAAAACTCAAAAAGACGCTCGCGTCAATTGGTGCAAACAAATGCTCAATAAATACAATCGTGGTGCTTCAAAAGACGTATATAAGATTGTAACAGGTGACGAATCATGGATATATACATATGAGCCGGAACGTAAACAGCAGTCGACTGTATGGGTGTTTCAAGATGAACCCAATCCAACAAAAGTTGTTCGCGCTCGAAGCACATCGAAACAAATGGTCGCCTGTTTTCTCGGGAAAACTGGTCATGTGGCAACTGTGCCTTTAGAGGAACGTAGAACGGTCAACTCTGAATGGTACACTACAATTTGTTTGCCAGAGGTCTTCGGTCAAATACGGAAAACAAACAAACGCCGTCGGATCATTCTTCATCAAGACAATGCCAGCTGTCACACATCTCGTCCAACAACCGACTTTATGAACAGTCAAAAAATCGAATTGATGGGTCATCCGCCGTACAGTCCTGATTTGGCACCCAATGACTTCTTCTTGTTCCCGAATGTCAAGAATAAATTGCATGGACAACGATTTTCGTCGGCGGAAGACGCCGTTGATGCGTTCGAAAACCATATTATGGAGGTGTCTCAAGAAGATTGGAAAAACTGCTTTGACAAATGGTTCGAACGAATGCAAAAGTGTATTGACCATAAAGGAGAATACTTCGAAAAACAATAAAGCAGTTTTCAATGCCAAATTCCTGTTTTTTCATTGTTAGGCTCAAAATATAAATAGTGACCCTCGTACAAACCCGAGTTCATTAAAAAGCATGTTGAGTACACTTTGATTACAATATCTAGCCCATACTTGCCTTTTTCTTCGTAGAGATTTAATCTTCTTAATTGTAAGGAAAATAACAGCAATAACTACGACGTTCTTCAAATCCCTCGTCTGCTCTGCGCAATGCCTTGGGGGAAACAACCTATCAATAAGTACGATAGGGAGTATCGTATGAGGAAAAAACTGACAAATGAGAAGTCTAAGTCCAAGCAGCAAATCTAGCAGGCAATCTAGCCTCGTGTGCGTGGGTCATAAGTTGGGACTACTTACTTTGGAGATCTTTTCTGTGCACCCTTCATAAACCATCAATTTCGGGCAGGGTTGGCATGTTTAAAACAAAAGTGTTCACAACTTCTTGCTTTAAACGTTTAAAACACACGACTTTTTTCACAAATGTTTAAAGCGTTTAAAATATAGTGTTTTAAACATGTCTTTTCTTTAGATTTGTTTAATAACATTTTGATACTTGATATTTGATAATCTGTGGTTATTTGCATGTTTTGTGACACTGGTCTTTTCATACAATCCATATCATTTTGTTTATTGTGCACAGAAATATGTTCAGTGTCTGAAAATATATATTCAGCAAATAGAGCCTCCCCGACGGCGCAGTGATAGCGTCGTCGCCTTGTAATCAAGGGGGTCCAGGGTCCGATACCCGGTGGATGCACATAGTTGTTCGAATTCCACTTTAAACTCTAGGTCCAGTCCCGATTAGCCTTACTGTGCATAAAGTGGACTTAAAACAGTAACTCAATCAATCAAGTATATTCAGTTAACAAAGAAATACGTATATCGTAATGAGTACCCGTGGGTCACGTATAAAACACCTGGCTATGCTTTTTTAAATAAATGTTTCAAACATTTTAAAAATTGAATAGTACGAATATGGATAAAACAGTTTTGTTCCGCACTTAACATGCTGCACATAGTTGTTAATGTCAATATTTTGTTTCATTCACGATAAAATGTATTTTGGAAAAATGAGTAGCTACTATGTGGATAGAATGGGACTTGACAACTGTCGATTAATTGAATCTTCTCGAACAGCTTACATGCGAGATTTGAGAGTAACGTATAGCCTGTAGGTAGTTTAGAAGTCAGTCAAGTGTTTACTTTATAACTAAGATCTGAGACACATTCCTTCCTTGGGTTTACAGATTCCTTATCAATCGTTATTCTTAGAAAACAAATACAGTAAAACCTCGTTAATCTGGATCCCGATGAGGCGGACTTCGCTTAATCCGGACAGGCAAAAGGCAAAAAAGAGCAGAATGCAAGGTTTTAAATGTGGCTAGATGTCAAGAAGAGAACTTCCCAAAGAAAAAACAGTCAACCACTGATGAAAATCTGTTTCCCGCAGGCTTTGTACTGTACTGTATATTGCATTTAGGCCTATGCCCTTTAAATACACCATAATGAACGTGTTTTGTTGCTATAAACGGAGTTTTAATGCACTTTCTACTGTTATTTTAGATTATTTCGGTTAATTCGGACTTTCGTTAAACCGGTCAACTTATCCCCCCCCCCCATTAGTCCGGATGAACGAGGTTTTGCTGTATTTCTGGCATTATGTTTTAAACGTTTTATTTGTTTCAAACATGTTTTTTGTTGCTTGATTAAAACACGGTTTTAAACATTTAGAACCTGTTTTATACAAAACACTGTTTTTTTGTTTGTTTTTTAAAAAAAATGCCAACTCTGATTTCGGGTGGTCCTGAAGAATACGATACAAACATTACGTATCACAGCACCATGTGTTTTAGAGTTTCGAGAATCGATTGTTCCTTCCTGCCCTTTATTTCCTCCGATTCCTTTGTCCGACCGCGGAGTGTTTCTCTTTCGTTCCAGATGAGGAGGAATATTTCTCCTTCCGCCGAGGGTGAGCGTCCCTTTGTGAAACGCTTCCCGGTGACATTTCGTGGAAATGCATCAGCGGTGGGGAAAAAAATCACGAGTTGATCAGAGCTCGTTTCTTGGAATCGCATCTTCCGCATGGACCCACAAACTATTGAGGGCGTGTCTTAGGTCTCGTTCTCTCATGACGAGGTAATGATACGGGAAAGAAATCCACGGTCAATTCACCTTGCAGAGAGACTATTTTTAGAAGCACGAATGCTCATGTGATAGCCAGGGGGCGGGGCAAGCAAATGGACAGAAAAATATGTGATAAAGGAGCTAGACAAGGCGGGGGAAAAGCGCAAGAAAACAAGGACGAAGTCGTTGATATAAAATTGAATGGTAGAAATAGTTATCAGGTAACAATATACAGAGTGATTCAAATGTCCCAGGACACCAAAGTCTTGGGACTTTTGAATCAACCTGTGTTTATAAATTGATGCAGTAAATTATTTTATTTCCAATATACAATTATTATTATTATTTCTTTGGAGAGACTCCTCTACTCCTTATGCCAGTTGAGTGAATGCGATATTGTTTGTTTTTCCGAATTTTCCATCGTGGACAAAGGTTAATGCTCTCGCCTCTGGTGCGAGCGGTCCTGGGTTCGATTGCCGGTTAAAATCTCAAAATGCTTAAAACAATGTGTGCAAAATGAGAGGAAAGCAGAAACTAGCAATTAAATTGTACCTCTTCAAGGATTACAGTACATTTTGTTTCATGCAAATTCGGTGTTATTTACAAAAGTTGTATTTTTTTCAATAGGGAGTTATTTTGTAGCCATCCTCTGTATAACACATTGTAGATGTAAGGTTCTACAGCTTTAACTTCGCGAAATAACTAAATAGTAAGCTTTTTCCTCGAACTTGAAATGGACGATACCAATTTTACGGGCGAGTCAGGGCCTCCCCGATGGCGCCGTGGTAGCGTCATCGCCTTGTAATCAAGGGGTCCCGGGTTCGATACCCGGTGGAGGCACATAGTGGTTCGGATCCCACTGTAGGTCCAGTCCCGATTAGCCTTACTGTGCATAAAGTGGACTTAAAAAACATCACACCATCAAACGGGCGAGTCGACGAACCTCTTTCGCGACACTTGCTCAATCTCTCATGATGCATCATTAAAGATTTGGAAAGAGTATTATCTAACTTGAAATGCAATCTGGAATCAAATTTTTCTTCTTATCCTGCTGTGCTCTTCAAAGCTAATCTTGTAAGAGAAGCTCTCCCCCGTCTCTGACACGCACAAATTCGTGGTGCGATTCTACTGGTGGAGTTGTGATTAGCATGCCTTTTCTGCTCTGAGCGTAAACATGATTTCTCATCAACTGCTCCACATCACAGCAAGCCAGAGGGAGATGAACACTAACTGTACTCCAGTGCAAAATGTCACGCAATAGTAGCTCTGACGGAGGAAGGAAGAGGGGGAGGGAAGCGAAACAATAAAGATGATCTTGCTTGGAATTGTCCCGCGTCTCGGAGTTCATATTCCCACGGCAATTAGACTTATTTGATTTCATCCGCGGATGCCGGAGTATTTGACTATTAATGAATCGTTTGCTTTCTTTTGGCTTCTTCAAATTACACAGGATGATTCCTTTTGCTTGGAACTTTTTTTTGTCACCCTGTTTCTTAACGTGGTGTATACCTATAGGAAGATCATGTTAATCTTAGCTTGTCGGTTTTATCTAATAGTGGTTTCCTTCTTTTATTGACATTTTTTTCTGTTTTGCTTTCTCTATTTTCCTATTTCTCTACATTTCTCTTCTCCACTTTCTATTTTTTCACATTTCTGGATCTCTTTCTCTTCATTCTCACTCTTTCACTTTCTCTGTTTCTCTCTCTTACCTCTTCTCACTTCATGCTTTCTCTCTCTACATATATTTCTTTCTCACTATATCTCCCTCTCTCTCACTTCTTTTCTCACATATCCGTTTCTCTTTCGTTTTCACCGGTTATCTCCCTATTTCTTGTTTGTTTTCCTCCGTATAAATGGTTTGCAGAACATTCACAAAACAAACCTTGGTACTACTCATATAATCTTCCAAGATCAGTTATTATTTTTATAATACGTCTACGTACAGATCATGTTCGCACTAATGATCATTTAGCACGATTACATATTACAACAAAACAATCCTGCACATGTGGAGAAGTTAATCAAGATGCCACACATCTCTTTTTACAATATCCTAATTTCGACAGAGAACGAGATTTCAGACCGCAGTTTGAGAAGGATTCTGCACTGCGATTTGAAGTTCCATCCTTTCAAAATAATGATTGCTCAAGAATTACGCCCAGCAGACTACGCCAACCGTAAAAATCTGTGTGAGCAAAAATCTGTGTGCTCAGATCCCTTCGAATGCAGCTTTCTTCAGTAGTGACGAGGAACATTTTCATCTTTGTGGGTGCGTGAATAAGCAAAACTTTCGCTACTGGGCTGAACATAACCCCCGCATTATTCATGAAAGACCGCAACATTCTCCTAAAGTGACAGTGTGGTGTGCCATATCACAATTTGGCGTGGTAGGCCCTTACTTTTTTGAGGAGGAAGGAGTGACAGTGACAGTGAATTCCACACGTTATGGTTCAATGTTGCAAAATTTTCTGCAACCCAGAATGGACGAGATTGTTGAAGAACATGGACTGGGGGACTTGTGGTTCCAACAGGATGGAGCTACTGCTCACACAGCTCGAATTTCACTTGATGTTTTGAGAGAAATGTTTCCGGGACGCCTCGTCTCTTTGAGGGGTGATGTCCGGTGGCCTGCGCGGTCACCAGATTTGAGCATTTGTGACTACTTTCTTTGGGGATATCTGAAGGAAAATGTTTTCAAAAGCCGCCCTCACACCCTACCAGAGTTAAAAGAGCGGATTATTGACGAAGTGAATGCCATACCCCGCGATATGTGTGCAAGAGCTGCTCGAAACTTCAGGGATCGTCTACAACAATGTATTGATGCTGACGGCCGCCATCTTGAGGACATTATTTTCAAAACTAAATGAATGTAAAATGGTATATTGTACTAATTTAGAAAACAAATAAATTTTTTCTCTATATATCCAGATTTACTTTTTATTGCTCCTTAAAACTGCTTAGTTGGTTCTGCCGCACCCTGTATAATGGTTTGCGTCGCCATGGATTTCCATTCCCTACATCTCTAATTGCCCTGCTCACGGATCCCATTCCTCCGACTATATGGCTTCTTTATGGATATGCAAGAAGATGTAATTTGACGATCTAACAAACCGTATATATATATATATATATATATATATATATATATATATATATATATATATTCATTCTTGTGAAAAATAAGTGCATAGTGAACTAAATACATTTTGCAAAAAACTCAGAAAGATGACTAAAATCGACTAACAGTTGATAGGGTCAGAAAAAAAACTTCCTCCGTATTTTCCATTCTACCCCTCTCATGAATTTTCCTATTTTTCTAGCCTTTGTTGCCAGAAATAGACCTAGAAATAAAAAAAATTGCTTGCATCTATTCATGCACTCTGATTTCACTAAACATTTTAACACACGCACAAAGCAAATCCACGTGCATTAAAACGAGGCATTCAACAATTAACACGGGTGTGTAGAAAATAGTAAAGTCAGAGAAACTCAGATTTTTATCTTTGTTTCGTAATTTGTCAGTTGTTTAAAATATAAAGAAACATGTTCAGTATTTTTTGTGTACATGACGACTTCTCGCGAACATATGACGAAAGCTGCTGAGAAAATAACATCACTTTTATGAAAAAATACAAAATACAGAAACAGCGCCCATTCTCATCGTCGCGATTAGTCAAAAGTGGCAGAAAAGCGACACTAAGTAACAAAGAACAAATCTAGTTACCCATCTAAGGAATCTCCGCAGGGTTTTCCCATACGAAATGGGGATTACATATATATTTACAAAATACTGCGTTCGTCTGGGCCGAGATAGCGTGTGAACAATTTGAGCAACTCTTATAACACAGGTTAGTACTAGTTACGCAATATAAAAACAAATGCCTACATGCTAAAGATAAGCGGGGTGTTACGGAACGAAAATGTCGGCATCTGCGACCAGAACGCTCTGTATAAAACAAGGATCTATTTAGGGAGGGGTCCAGGGGGTCTTGACCCCCCCGAAAGGATTACCAAGTACTCAAATTAAATAATGAAAATATGCTTCTTTAGCATTTGTTGTAGATATATGGTTAATCATTTCCTCTGAAAGTATTGAAAGTCAAGTGTTATATTGGGATTATACAGCTTTGAATGACATTACAAAGATTTATAAACACTACTACTCATAATAATGTGCATAAAATGTTAACCAGAAACTTTACTTTTCTCCAACTACATCTAACATTCTTTTTGTTATTCAATAAATATTCAATTCTTCATGTATTTGGCATTCATTTCATTGCCAGAGCACTTGTTTTTATATATATTATTCCGATCTTAACTACAGGTAAGCTACATAATGAATATGTACTGTTATATCTTTATTCTTATACCGTCTCTTTACCTATTCATGTAATAATAATACAAAATTAATTAATATGTTGTAATTAGTATTAATTTGATTTAATGCAATTGTTTCAATTAAACATTATAATTATTATTATTATTGAGACACTTGGTTCGCCGCCACCCCCCCCCCCCCCCCGAAACATTACGTCTGGTATAAAAATATAATGATATAAGCTATCATGCGCCTGGAGATAACCATTTATTGAAGACACCGTGAACGCTGTAAACGTGACAAGAGTTGGAATATCACGTTTGCGGGTATCTTTGAAAAGGCCTATGGTCTAAAATATGGCCACTTTCCCACCATTTGGTCAAGGAAATGGAGGTAATTTCTTTCCTGGGCGGGTGACGTCCGCTGCTACGAGGACGTGTGCGTGCACATTTCCAACTGAAGTGCGTAGCCGTCGCACGCACACTCGTAAATTCTGTGGGTCAATTCTGGCTTCGAAAAACAAAGAAATCGACCAGGAGAGATATGCAGATTGTCAGTGTTCGTCTTGTCGGCTATCTCGTAAGAGTAGTCAGAGCGAGAAAGCTTTTAGGGAGAGTGAAATGTACGCATTGTTCGCTTCTCGCACGAAGCACGCGTGTGTGCGTGCGCTTCTCTTGTAGTGGTGTTGGCGGGAGGAGGAGGTAAAACAGGTTTCGCCTCTGGGTTGGCAAGTAAAAATACATGTGTATGCTGTGCCTGCCTTCCTGTCTACCATATGCGACCCCATGCATACTACACGCTCGTACCTATTGCTGGCAGTCATAGAAACTTTTATTATTATTATAGCTATTATTATTATTACTTATATTTTTAAAAGAAATACATACATTTATAACTTTCATATTCTGTATATCAACACTTATTTACCTAACTTTATACTTAACATATTAATTCATGTACAACAAAAAGCTTTTTTTATATATAGTTAGATATTAGACTGAAAGCTTAAATGTAACCTACTTCAATAATAATAATAATAATAATTGTTGCTGTAAGTCACAAAAAACAATACTTTTTGTTGTAAAATATCTCTACAATTTCAGCATTCGAATTACATTAACTTTTTGCAGAAATCTCAGAGGGGGCAAGTGCTCCCCTGGTGGGGGGAAGATAGATCTTAATCTATAAACCCCCTCCCCCACAAACATTCAATAAAAATTATACGATTTACTTAATTATGTTATTAAAGTAAAAATAAATTACTAGATTAAATTACTAAATTAAAAATATATTATTATTATTAATTACACAAAAATTAATAAATTTGTTACTTTTAAATATATCAGATATTATAAAGTAGCAAAATACTTCCTTTACTAACTGGTTAAAGATGTTAATAAATTATTAAATAGTTGAAGTGGTTTTATTATGTGTAAGTTTTTATTAAGTTTTTGCTTTATGTTAATATAAATCAATTAGATTTCATAGTTATTATTGTTTTGCATTCTTGGTTTACTTTTATTGTGCATATTGATGTAGATTTGTTAATGATCTATTGAAAGAGAAAAAGCATTGAACACTCACAATTCTGTACACTAATTTGTGTATGTATTCGATATTATTCTTAGTACAGTATATTTTAAATTAAAAGTAATTGTTTATTTTTTGTTTGTTGCAACAGAAACTCCCCCCCTAGAAATATTTTGGTGGGGGGATTTTTGAGGTCAAGATTGTTGGGGGGGAAATCCCCCTGTCCCCCCAGAATTTTGCACCCTGCAAGAACCCCAGTTGTGCAATTCCTACATAGTTCTGTCCTGTCCCCGCCATTGTTCCAAAGGGAGCTTCATGGAAATTGAATCCCTCGCCAGCATAATGGAAGAGCCGTAGACCTTCCGCTGTCCTGTCTCGCCTTTCTTCGATGCCAGCCGCCTTTTCTCCAGCGTTTGACGGTTTAGCGACGCTTTTTACGCTCCTTTTGTCGCGACGAAAATTGCAGGCAGGTTAATTGCGAAGCAGAAGTTTTGCGGAACTCTTTTCACTGAGAGAGAAAGGGAAAAAAGATGGCAGACATCTTTGCAAAAAGGAACTCTTTTTCTTCGCTTTGTCCTTGTCTCTGGAATTCGTCACCGCCGTCTGGCTGGTTCTTCCTGGTTCGTTAATGCAGTTAGTGTCGCACTTGCAATGTGGTGCATTTGTTGGTGCCATCAACTACATCTGTTAGTTATTATCAGGGAACGGACTTACATGTAAAAATGTGCTAAATATGTAAATACATATTTAGTTATTTTCACCAAAATATGGAGTTAAATATGGACTTAAAATTGTAAAAATTTACTTTTTTAATAATTATGACACTACACGAGCTACATAAAATACAGTACGCCGTTCCCCGTGGCGCAGTGGTTAGCACATCTCGCTACGAAGCCAGAGGGGTCACCGGTTCGAATCCCGGCCTGGGCATGGGTGTGTGTGTGTGTCCATTCATATCGTTATTCATCCCCATCTTCGCTATTAGTCAAAAGTGGCACAAAAGCGAAGTAAAATAAACCAAATCAAATCAAATTATCCTGTCAAAGTTAACAATTTTTTGTAATTTATTTTTCAATTGACAATATTGAGAGATTTTAACCTCTCCTTGTATATTGACGTAAAAAAGCTTTGAATGTGGGGCGCTCCCTGCCCTAGGCTTCAGCCCCCCTTGCATAACCCTCGCCGCGGCCTGGTAGTAGCGCGTTGTGCTAACTACTTCGTCATGGAGATCGGCTTTATCGTTTTTGTAATTCCTTGTGGGATTGTATTGTTCGTCTTGGCAATACTATAAAGAAACCTCTACCAGGAGCGTATATTCCAGGCTAGCGAGGAGTTGGCAACCTGAATTCTTAGGAGTTGGCAACCTGAATTCTTAAGAGTTGGCAACCTGAATTCTTAAAGAGTTGGCAACCTGAATTCTTAAGAGTTGGCAACCTGAATTCTTAAGAGTTGGCAACCTGAATTCTTAGGAGTTGGCAAGCTGAATTCTTAGGAGTTGGCAAGCTGAATTCTTAGGAGTTGGCAAGCTGAATTCTTAGGAGTTGGCAAGCTGAATTCTTAGGAGTTGGCAAGCTGAACTCTTAGGAGTTGGCAAGCTGAATTCTTAAGAGTTGGGAAGCTGAATTCTTAAGAGTTGGCAAGCTGAATTCTTAAGAGTTGGCAAGCTGAATTCTTAAGAGTTGGCAACCTGAATTCTTAAGAGTTGGCAACCTGAATTTTTATAAATTTGCAACCTGACTACGGTTGGGATGACAACGTGACTTCCTTGAAGACGTCAAGATTGAGCCTGGTCTTCTCCCCTCCTCCATAGCCTAGGACCAGGTGTCATAGTGAGCTAGTCCAGGTCTTAGGCTCAGCATACGCCACTGCTCTGTACCATATTGTAATTCCCTGTAGGATTGTGTTGTTCCGTCTCTTGACAATATGGATATAGGCCTGTATCGTTATCTAAATATTTAATAAGGAGTCTCTGTCACTAAGTGTGTGACCAGTACACGCGTTCTAAGAGTAATTCAAGGATGGGGAGAATAGGCTAAAGAGTGAAATACTTTAAGTTTCCTCCTCCTGTCATATTTAGACCTGCGTAGTGGATACAGCGATTTTTCGCTGCGAGAGTGGGTGTCGTATGTAGAAGGAATAGTTGTATCGTAACCTCTTACTCAATGAGATTACGAAGATCCTCAGCTGTTGATAGCTGTCCATTGATGACCGCAGTCTGACTCCCAGAATGAGAAGGGCAAAGGGAGAGGTTGTTCACATGACCCTAATGACACATGCAACAATGTCTCCCTTCTGTTTCAGTCACCAGCTAGCCCTTCGAGCCCTAAACTCTACTTCCACGCACATCTGCCACACTTAAGTTAAGGGTCTTTCTGAGGTGACGTTGACACTGTAATGAGGACAATGTTTGTGCGTTTTTTGTTTTTGCGAGGGGAATGCAGGTAAAGGGGGAAACTGGGTGATCTTCTTGCATTTCCTTGTCTTTCAAGAAAGAGTTGCACGTATTGTATCATTTAGTTTTCGTACTAGCTTCCAGTGTTGCCATAATCACAGAGGAAAAAAATACCTTTCCCAGGTAAGTACAATACATTTCCTTTCCTGTAAGAGAAATTGATATCGCGGTCTCAAAACTTCAGAAATTATTATTTTTATTGTTATTTTCAGTAGTATAACGTCGTCGCTTTGTAATCAAGGGGTCCCGGGTTCGATACCCATTGGAGACACTGGCACATTGCATAGTGGTTCGGATACCACTTTAAACTGTAGGTCCAGGCCCGATTATATTTTCTGTGCATAAAGTAGACTTAAAACCAAACTCAAACATTATTCTCAATGGCCCTTAGAAGGCATCAATAAAGAAATGATTGATTGAATAAATGTATGGGAATAGCATAGAGTGAATAAAAGTGATCTAATTGTAAATTTTATGAAAAATGCGCAAGATATTACAATTTTTATGGCAACAGTTTACAGTAGGTGTATACTAGTTCAACTATTACAGTAATTTTAAGTTTAGCACAGCGCGTTCGACGCCAGAAGCACCGGGTTCGCATCCCGGCCTGGGTGTTCTATGTGTGAATGTCCCTTCACCAATTTCATCATATCACAACTCATCCTCACGATTAGCCAAAGTGAAATAAAAGCGACGTTAAGTACCAAAACTTTTAAAAGTTATCTAATGCCAAGACATTGACTGATGCATAAACTTGTATCTCTCTCCCCTCCCCACATCAACGAATCTGTATTTCAGAATATACAAAACAGTATTTTTTACAGAAGTTTTATATGGCTGTGAAATAGGGTATTGTACAGAAACAGTAGGCGAATTGTCCATCATCATTTTCATTCGGTCTGAATTACACAATGTGATTGATTGATTTCGTGTTTTGAGTCCACTTTATGCACAGTAAGGCTAATCGGGACTGGACCTACAGTTTAAAGTGGGATCCGAACCACTATGCAATGTGCCAGTGTCTCCAATGGGTATCGAACCCGGGACCTCTTGATTACAAAGCGACGACGTTATCATACTGAAAATAACTATGTGCCTCCACCGGGACCCAACACAATGTGATGACAATGAATTGAAATAAAGACGTCAATAAGCAGAGAACTACGCCTGCTTCGAATCAACATACTTACATTCCTTAAAACAACACAGGATGTAAAATAAAAAAAAAGTAATGAAAATAGCGTTGGAGAATTTACCTAGTATTATCTTTGCCGTTGACTGTACTAAAAGAAGAACATAAGTTAAAGAAATAACATTTGGATCTGAAAGTGGTGGTATCTACGCTGAACACCCTGTTGTTACGAGTGGGCCTCATTGTTGCAATCAAGGGGTCCCTCGACTTCCGTGGCTGAGTGGTTAGCGAGCTACGTGCAAAGGAGTGTCCTTTCATCAATTTCATCACACCACTATCCATCCTCATCGTCGCGAAGAGCGAAGTAAAATAAACCAATAAACTCTCGATGACGCCTGTGGATGCATGTTCCAAAGTGGTGCGGTTTCTACTTTCAACTCCAGGTGTGACTCGAATTATACTTCATTTGTGCATGAGGCTGACTTTGACTTTCTTGTTTTTGGAACGTGATTAGGCTAATCTCGACTGGACCTACAGGTTAAATTAGGATCCGAAACACTTTGTGCCTTCACCGGGTATCGAACCCGGGATCCCTTGAATACAAGGCGACGATGTTACCACAACGTCATCAGGAGTGTAGGGATGTAGCACGTCATGAGCTTCTAACGTTAACTTCCTAATCGTGCAAAGGAAACGGTAATGTGGCGCAAAAATGCAGGGAGAGGATATTTTTGTTTTTGCCGTTACGATCTTTTGATATGAGATCCTCATGACTCCTCCCCCTTTATCCAATTCTTACTGAGCCAATTTTACCTTCCGATGAATTTCCCTCCCCTCAAATCTAACCCCGTACCGTTATTTTCGCAATGGGACGCATGCCGAATTCTAAAGTTGATTACGACATTAAATGATCGCTCAGCTCCGCCTTTTTGCAATCCTCCCTCAGAAAGATGCCGGCGAACCTAGAGGCAGTGTTTCAACATGAAGGGATATTTCCCTCTGCAGGGAAATTTAATTTCCCTCTGCTCGGAGAAAATACAGATAAAAGTTTAGTTTGCTAGATGCATGCTCTTCTGAAATGTGAAAGACATTTTTAATATCTTTCGACGATTGATTTATTCCCTCAAACTGAATTAGAATTATAATATTTAATTTTGGTGCAGTGAATATCTTATATTCATATTATATTCTAATAAATTATTGTAGTAACACAGTTAGTGATGTTAATAGTTGTCATGATTTTTTTCAAAGTGTAAAATTTCATATCATTAAGCTGTTATTTTCTGTGTCTTGGTCTTGTTCCGTGGTAATTTTGTTCATTAAAATTGTTTCTATTAGTGGAAATAATATAATAAATCTTGATATTCTAAGTGGATCTCGTGGTGGAGTGGTTAGCACACGGGAGGGACCCGGGATTTGAATCTCGGCCTGAACATGGATGTTCTTTGTGACTGTTCCTTATTCAATTTCATCACCACATCATCGTCGTCGCGATTAGTCGAACCTGGAATAAAACCGACACTAAATGACAACAATCCAATGAAATCGTGAGGTTTTGTGATCACATTTATTTTTTGTGTGGGATTTTTTTTTAAAAAAAGGTAAACTTTGGACAGCAATGGGAAACTTTTTAGGAAAACGGGAAATTATGCACAGTGATTGTGGCAACACTGAGTATCTCTCGGAGATTGCAGAATCCCCCATATGGACCACACAGAGGCCGCAGGAGCCAAGTAATTGCCTCCTCAAGAGAACGGCTGGAATTATTGAGGGAGAAGGAAGAACTGAAGTTTATTGGATCATGTCACGTGACCTCCTCTGTACCCCCGGCCGATCTCCCGTTTTTATCCAACAAGGGGTCACGACCTTGGAGCAGGTTGCGATCTCTAATGCGGTCATTAGATTCCTGGAGAATGGTTGTTCTGTGACACATCGTAAATACTTTTTTGCGACCATCCCGGATGAGGTTATGTTTTGCTATGTTGAGGAAGAGTGTTGGCAGCTAGTCGTTATCGTTAATTCAATAGGGCCATGCGTTGATCTTCTCTATTTCCGGATCTCTTTGACCAAGAGAGAAGTCCGATGCTCATACTTGTTTTCTTTTTATCTCGTTACATTTAGACACATTGTCCTCAAATTCTAGCAATGGGGGTCGGCACAGTAAAAGATTGGCTGAAGTGACGGAATGAGACTCAATTTCCGCTGCTTTTCAACTAACGTTTAAGAAAGAAAACTTTTTAAAGCCATTAACGGGTATAGTTTACTGTAATTCATGCAATGATTCCGTTATTAAAACTATATTTTATAATATATTATTCACGTAAGTTCCCCGTGCATACAGGCACTTTCAGGAGATGTGGGTGTAGGGCCCACACATTCTCGATCTCCGCCATTTTGGAGGTGATGTGATCAGCACCACGTTGCGGTCGCCTTTACAGCCCAGGGTTGCCCCCCGGTACCCATTGATTTGAGGCTGCGTGCGCCCCAGAATCGCTTCTGACCGTAGACCACCAACCCCTGGGATCGAACCAGGGTCTCCTGCATGGAAGTTAGACGCCCTACCGCCCGTGGCGGAACATCCCTTCAGGGCCAGCGTCTACCTACCAACTGCCTGCCTCAGCAGAGGTGGGAGATGATTCAACTAGCTACGGGATGGCGTGTGGTGAGCACGACGAACCCCCAATCGTTCTTGTAGGTTTTTATGACCGGGTTGCACTGCTCATTCGTTGCTCCCCAATTTCCTCAAGATGATGGGTGGCCACTGGTCCCATACGTAGGCGGAGATCTCAGGAGAAAAGTTGATGTCATTCCGGCGAGTGGAAAATTCCATGTTTCTTTCCGAGGGTAGTCCGCAGCGGCGTGCATTCTGGGTACGCAAGGTACTCACTGCGTACCCACAACACCGTAAGAAAAAAAATAATTTTCCCCACCTTCTCGGAGCATGAAAATTCAACTATCGTCTCTCCGAAACCCCTTCCACTGCCAGAAATTCTATCTTCCGTACGAGAACGCTGCTGCCTTGCCCGAGTAGCCTGGCCTTCCAGGCAGTCCCAAACGTCTGCCGAATGATCCCGATTGTGACTTCGGTGTTGCCCGCACCCACCCCATCCACCGTGGCTTCTGCCGATTTCCACGAGCAAAACCTGCTGCCTCTGTTGGGTACCCTAGAAATTCGGAGAGCAATCCCCATTGGCTCCGATCAGCCCCCAACATATGTTTGGGTCTTCCCGCGCTCGTCCCACGCTGCATTTTCCTGTTCAAAGCACATGGTTCTAAGAAGCGTCTGCAGTGTTGGTAGTAGTCAACATATATTTTTTTCTTTAATGTTTAGTTTACTAACATTGGACAGACACGCTTGTTTTATTTTATTATGCGTTATAAAAATTTATTATTGACATAAATCGGAGCGGAAGGCAAGAAAATGTTTATCGGGAGGTGAGGGAAATGGAGTGATCGACTGAGCATTGCGTTTTACCTGAAACCCTTTTCGGCGTCGTGATGTCAATGTGTCAGAGGGAAATTATATGGACAAATTGCATGTTTCACACCATTCTCATTATCTGTCTGTCTTATTCTAGAGATCAAAATTGTATTCGTGTCACTTTGCATTTCAGCTTATGATAAGGATGGGTGTTACTGTTGACCCGACGATATAAATGAACGAAAGAAAGAAACATAAACACGATGCTTACTATGCGATTCGAATGTACCCCCGCTCCCTTACGTTGCAAACTGATCCCCACGTCAATTTGTCCTCATCTTGACATTTGAGGCGGGTTTTGCCCCCTAAAACAGTTTTTTAGCCGAAACAAAAAAAAAAAAAACCACGTATTTCTTCCTTTGGGCCCCTCTATACACCTGCCAAGTTTCATGAAAATCGGAGGGGGACACAGGGGTCAGATCCTTACTTCAATTTGTCCTCATCTTGACATTTGAGGGGATTTTGCCCCCTAAAACAGTTTTTAGCTGAAACAAAAAGAACACGTAATTCTTCCTTTGGGCCCCTCTATACACCTGCCACGTTTCATGGAAATCGGACGGGAACACAGGGGTTAGATCCCCACTTCAATTTGTCCTCATCTTGACATTTGAGAGGAGGTTGCCCCCTAGAACAGATTTTTAGCCGAAACAAAAAACACGTTTTTCTTCATTTGGGCCCGTTTATACACACACCTGCCAAGTATCATGGAAATCGGGGGGGGACACAGGGGTCAGATCCTCACTTCAATTTGTCCTCATCTTGACATTTGAGGGAGTTTTGCCCCCTAAAACCGTTTTTTAGCTGAAACAAAGAAACACGTATTTCTTCCATTGGGCCCCACTATACACCTGCCAAGTTTTATGGAAATCGGAGGGACACAGGGGTCAGATCCTCACTCCAATTTGTCCTCATCTTGACATTTGAGGGGGTTTTGCCCCTTAAAACCGTTTTTTAGCTGAAACATGAAAACACGTAATTCTTCCTTTGGGCCCCACTATACTGCCAAGTTTCATGGAAATCGGAGGGGGCCACTTAGATAACCTCCCTTGTTAGTCTTACACTTTGTAATTATATAACACAATGCATATATTATAATGTTTTATTTTAATTTGTAAAACTGTAACTGTAGAACAATTGTATAATTTTTGTATAACATTTCTATCTTGTTATATGTGTTAAAGGTTTCATCCTGGAATGGAATGTCACATTTATGTGTGTTTTCATTTCCAATACATTCGAATGAATACATATTCGTTTCAATGGCATTTACAAAATCACCTCTGACATTTGTGCGCGAGTGTGTTAGCCGATGCGTAGCAATATTTTAGGAACAAGACTTGAAAAAAATTCTTGTAGGACTAATGAAAAATTTCTTTGTAATCGAAGATCATAATACCTTTTAAGGTGTGGTAATATTATAATGGGATTGAGATACGAAACTCTCGGATCCGGACCCGGATTTTCGGATTCGGATCCAGATCCGAAACTTTCGGACCCGGATCCAGATCCAGAACTTTCGGATCCGGATCCATATCCGAAACTTTCAGACCCCGATCCGGATCCGGATCCAGATCCGTAACTTTTGGATCCGGGATTTTTCGGATCCGGATCCGTTTGGCCATCCCTAATCTAAACCCGTACCCAGGAAGTTCGAAAATGTAATTTTCCGCGCAGGCTCTAAAGTGGCGCCTGGAAGCCAGGAGGCGATTGTGGCTTTCGTATTTACTGCCGCGGTTTTATGCCCTCGCAAGGTCAGTGTTTATTTGCGGTTAACTTCAGAGGCAAGCAGACGTTCATTCGTCCCGGTGTTAACAGCCTTCATGCCTTAAAGTTAAAAGAAGCGCCTCGCGTTACGGTGCTCACTACCAAATAACATTAGTTCGGGGTCAACCGGCAAACTCCAGTGTCAGTGTTGCCTTATCGAGTAGTATTTTCTCATTCTCAAAGATACAAAGAAAAGCATTCTCAATACACTCACAAATTTTGGGTTTACGTAGTATTAGGAACCCTTTTGTTAGCTTATAAATAAAGTTTATGAGTCTTCGGATCAAGTGTAAGTGGAATTAAGTGCAGAAAACCCTCCATTTCTTCCTTCTCTTTCTACTTCTCTCCTTCACTCTTTCTTAGCATATCTCGTTTCTTTCTGTTTTTGTCGCTTTCCTCTTACTCCTCTTTGTATGCCTCCCATTTCTTTCATCCCTATTCATCTATCTTCTCTTTTTTCTACTTTCACTACTCTCACTGTCTCTTTTTCTCTAATTTTCTTAACCCATTCTCTTTGTTTCCGTTATTACCCTCTCACTCCTTCTCTTTTACTCGCTTTCCTCCTCTCTATCTCTCACTTCCTTCCCCGCATTTCTCTGTTTCTGTGTATTCACTCTCTCTTTTTTGTTTGTCTTAATTCATTCTCTTTGCGTCCCCCATTCACTTTTTCTATCCTCTCACACTGTTTCCTTTCCGTTTATCTTCTCACTATTTCTGTCGTTTCCTTTTCTAACTTTTCCTCTTGTTCCTCTCGATTCACATTTTCTCATCCTTCATTTCCCTCTCACCTCTCTCTCTCTCTCTCTTTCTCTCTCTCTCTCCATCTTTTTCATCACATACGTACCTTCCTCTCTGTTTCTATTAATCTCGCTTTCTTCCAGGCTCTTACCCACGATTTTTAGGGCGGAAAAGAGAAGATCCGAAATGCTGTTTTAGGATTAGACTTGACCACCAACGCTATGGTAATATTGCAGCTAGACGTACAATAGTAGAGTTGTAATATTTGTTCCCCCTGACCCGACAATCAATCAGCAACACAGTCGCTGATTGACAAAGGCTATCACAAGGCGTACAGCTTGCTGCTTATTGTTTACATTCAATTATCAGAAGTCTTGGAATAGTTGTGTATTCCGCAAATTTAGTGTTTTCAAATTTCCTTAAATTTTTTATACCAGTACCATTGAGCAAACATTTAGAAAATATTATGTTAAAAAATTAGCATCGATTTCTTATTGTTTCTTATTCTTGTTTGAATATGTATGTGAACATGTATGTGAACTTAACTCAGAATTTAACCCCAAAGCACTGTAACTGGACATTTGCCTGTAGTGTTTAATAAATAAATAAATAAACAGTAAAAAAATGAGTTAACAAAGTAAAAGCTCGGAACATTTTCGCATCACGATTGCAGCTCGAAAACGTCGGGACACGTGTTAACAAAAATATACTATCCTGACGAAATCGGACGTCTGCCAGGCTTGCATCAATGGTTATATAACTAAAATTACTAAATATTCTTCTGGAGCCTGCCTCTCTCGACAAGCAACTCATTCGTTTACGCAAGAACCAAATCGAAATTCATGCAAAATCTGAAAAATCCTAAATATGTTATTTTCGTAGGTTGTTATAGGTTGACATTTAAATATTTCGTAGTTCGAGAGTATGGCTCTCTTTGCCGCCTCCTTGGTACGGGCGAACTTTCTTCCTTCCCTGCCTTTCCAATAGAACCATTTCTTTATACTCATTGTTGCTCTTTCTTTGTGTTTCTCACTTTCTCCTCTCTCTTTTTTTCAGACTACTTCCCCTCTTTCTTCTTTATTTTCTCTCTTCATTCTTCTCCTTTCTTTTGTTTCTCTATTCCTTCCCTCACTCTTTCTGTGGCTTTCTTGGTACTCGTTTTTCCGTTTAACTTCTAAGTCTTTCTCGGTTTTCTCGCTTCCTTCTCTTTCCCTCTCTTATCTTATCTTACTTCATCCCCTCTGTTTGCTTCGTTCCCTCTTTTAATTGTATGAATTGATTCTACCAGGTTCGTTTGAGGGAATTTTTATCGGAGAAGGGAATATTCGGTGCGTGCTGGGAGGGAATTTCTTCAAAACGCCACACAGTCGGCCGCACTCCCCTCCACTCGCATCGCCCGAAAAGTGAAATTATGCTTCAAGCTGTCATTAGAGAAGTTTAAAATGGCAAGAAATTGGTGGACGTGTGTTATCCAGGTGCCAGAGGTCGTTAGCTCGATTGGCTAGGGGAAGGGGAAGCTTCGTTAAGGTGCACACCGGTGGAAATAATGCCTAACCAAGCGTGACGTAAGAAGGGGCGGGGGGAAGTGTGTGAGTTGTCGGTGAGCGTTTATGATTTACGGGCCCGTAGCATACACCGTGGCGCATATACGGGAGATATTATGCGAGCGGACCGTTACGCTACCTCTCCCAGAAGGTGTCTTCCCATACCGGGCAGTCCAAGCGCCTATTCTCCGTCCACTGTAAGAACGAAGTTAATATAAACAAAACCACGTGACTTTCGAATAATAGCTCTTCTCCTATTTGTTGGTACCAATGTTATGTGGCCTTAAAATATTTGGAACAGCTCGTAGCATAAGGTCCCACAACTTGATTGTGCTATGACTTTATCACATGCATCCGATTTTGGTTTCAGAACTCATTGATCCAACATGGCAGAAGTTTCGAGGGGGGGGGAGGTTGAACCCTAACCCCACCCTTTTAAATACGGTCATGTGACAATAGATCTTCAATTAACATAACAATGGGATAATATGCCGTAATAAGAATAATATTTAGAATTACTTATTTAGGCCCTTCCAGATGACGTTGTGATAACGTCGTCGCCTTGAAATGAAGGGGTTTCTGGTTCGATACGCGGTGGAGGCACATGGCACAGTGGTTCAGATCTCACTTCAGACTGTAGGTTTGACAACAGTGCCTTCCCGCAGAGGCGGAAATCTACTTAATAACAAAAGAATAGCCCCGATTAACCTTTCTCTGCATAATGTGTACTTAAAACAAGAAATCAAACAAACTGTAACTTACCTTGCACGATATTGAACGTGCAATAGTGAACAATGACTTTGTTCTTACAGCGAAGGGGAGTATTAATATATTGGGGCAGTTGTAATGCATGAAGCCTGCAGGTGTCTTTTCAACGAAGAACTGCACGCTGTCTAGTGGAGGTTACCAAAACACTTCCATTGCAAGGAAGGCAACAGTTCGATGTGATGGTCGCGTGGGTGGCTGATAAAGAGGTATGTGCTCGTGCACTTGCCTCTTGTCCTGTTCTAGGAAGCTATTTCGCAGCTTCTTTCTCACAAGAGATGTGCTGTGGAAACTCCCATATCGGATAACCACTCTTTTTTTCCTCCCCTCTCTATCCCTGTGTAATCTTTCTTGTAGCAGCATTTTTTGCACCACCGAAAGAATTTTCTTCGTTCCGGGCTGTCGAAGTTGGTGAAGTTTTTCAAAGGAAAAGACATTCAGGCCTGTTGCTTTTCTTCGGGACCACGAGTGTTTGGGTTTTGGTAAGACGGGAGTACACTTTTGTGAATATTTCACGTGGATGTTCTGGATCGTTTGATTCGTTCGGGGCTTGGGTCACACTGACTTGGCAGAATTTCCAAAGAACTTTTAATTTTCAGTCAATATTTGAGCATATACGAAGTCCCAAAACTGACATCGACTTACCATTCAACTAATGTACCGGTGTAATGCGAGACATGGCACTGGCAGTTTCTAACTGGAGGTTTAACTGATCCAAACTGCTCCAATTGCTGTGGCGCCGAAAAAACGTTGTGGAATAGGCCTAAATGATGGACGAAATAGTTTCAGCTGGACTCTGTTTCGGTGGGTCTTGGTTTCTAAGACTCTCTCTTTCTTCCTTTTTCCTCTCTTCCAGTTTCTGTTTATCTCCTCTCTCTCTCTCTCTCTCTATGTATATATATATATATATATATTATTCCTTTTTCTCTATTCTCTTTTTCCTCTCTTCCACTTTCTGTTTATCTCCTCTTTCTTTCTATTTCTTTTTCTCTATTCCTCTTTTTCTATCTTCCACTTTATTTATCTCCCCTCTCTCGCTCTCTCTCTATCTTACCCTTTTTCCTATGTGTCACTTTCTGTTTATCTCTATATTTCTTTTTCTCTTTCTCTTTTCCTATCTTCCACTTTATCTCCTCTCTCTCTCTATTTCTTTTTCTCTATTTCTTCTCTTCCTCTTTCAGTTTATCTTCTTTCTCTCTCTCTTTATTTTTGCTCTTCCTCATTCTCTCTTTTTCTCTCTTCCTCTTTGTTTATTTCCTCTCTCGCCGGACCCTGTGGCCGAGTGGTTAGCATATCGCGCTGCGACGCCATGGGTCCCGGGTTCGAATCCCACCCGGGCTTGGTTGTTTGTGAATGTCCATTCATCAATTTCATCATTTCATCACTCATCCCCATCTTCGCAAATTAGCCAAGAGGCACAAAATGCGAAGTAAAATAAAGTAAATCAATCAATTTCCTCTTTTTCTTTTTCCTATCTTCCTCTTTCTGTTTATCTTCTTTCTTTCTCTCTTTTCCCTATCTTCCTCTTTGTTTCTCTCCTCTCTCTCTCTTTTGTCCTCTCTTCATATCTGTTTACGAATCTTCTTCGCTTTCCGTCCTTTTCCCTGTTTCTTCCACTCTTCATATCTCTGTTCTCCCTTCCTTCTTGAGCATCTCTATCTTTAATTTTCTTCCGCTATTTCTCTCTTTCTTTCGTCCTTTGTTTTCTTTTCTTCCTGTTTCTCAATCAATGTCCTTCCTCTCTGCTTTTCCTTTGTTTCACGTCTTTCTGTGTTATTTTCTTTTCTCTTACAATCTTTGTCTCTTGACCCTCTCCTCCTGTTTATCTATTTGTTTCATTGTCTTTCTCCATTTACGCTTGATTTTGCTTTTAATGCCGACCCACGTGGCACATTGCGTAACGACGCCAGGGGTCCCGGGTTCGAATCCCGTCCTGGGCATGGATGTTTGTGAGTGCCCAATGATCAATTTCATCATATCATCACTCATCCCCAGCTTCGCAAATTAGCCAATAGTGGCACAAGAAGCGAAGTAAAATAAACCAAATCAGTCGATTCTGCTTTTAATAATTTTGAAAATTTCTCATGTAAGTCGGCTGGAGGGTAAGTTTATGTTACAGTGGCCCACTCTCTTCCCTAGTAACGACGCTTTTCCTTTGATTTACTAAACATTTTTCACAAGTTATATAATCGAATAAATAATATCTTATCTTGACCAAACCATTACATTACATTGTACTGGTTGAAAATGAAATTTTTTTTAGATGTTTTGAAAAATGAACTACTATCTTTCTTTCTATTTCGGGTATTTTCTGGTCAAGAGGGGGCAGTGGGGGCTGACGGTCCCCAGCAAGCAAAAAAGAAAAAGAAATCTGTACATAAGTGTCCTTATCGCCGAAATATGCAATTTTGTATAGCACTTAGAAGGATGTTACAATATTACCGCACCTTCTACCTCCCCATTCATTTTTGATCACTGATTTTCCACTTCTTGATTTATCGCAAAAATGACGATGAATGAACTAATAAAAGACGCTGACACTTCCATCCTATTTCTAGCTCATATGCTTCACTTCGCCAAAGGGTTTGAACGAATATGAATGTTCACAGGGGAACTTTATTTTGATTTTTGGTTTATTTTACTTTGCTTTTCTGCCACTTTTGGCTAATCGCGAAGATGAGTAAAATTGACGTAGGAACATACATGCTCAGGCCGGAATTCGAACCCGGGACCCCTAGCGTCGTACCGCGCTGTTGTAACCACTCCGCCACGGAGGTCGAAGTATTCACAGGCATATTTGTAAACTACGCTCTGTCCCAGGTATTTCTCGAGCAAGCAAACGAAAACAAGTCTCTGCGCAGGTAGAGATTGGCTCCACCAATCAACACGTGAGAGGGAATGGGATTGCGTGGAGGGGGCGGAAAGCGATTGCAGTTACCAACCTTCGCAGCAGCGTGTACTGCTTCGCTCTGCCCACTCGCTCTGCCCACTCTATTTCCCCCCTTCTCTGCCGCTGTGCGCGGCCTTGTTCCAGAGATAGCTGGGACAGAGTATATTTACGGACAGCTCACCGGCGATGAATCTGAGTAAGGTGTCAAGTTGCTGCAGTGAACCTCTTTGGGAGATACAGGCATTGCTCCCTTTCCGCCTCGGTGCACGTGGTCGGAAGTTCACACTCCGTGCAGGCAATTTCCTTACTAACTGGATTCGCTTTGGTGCGGACTAGGGGAGCATTCACGATACGATAGACCCTGCCCAGATTCTTCACCTTCCAGCTTTGCACAATTAACAACCGATTGCAGCTGTGTGCTCGAGCTGGCGAGTGATAACCTTATCTCGTGAGAAATGGCGAGAGGTAAACAGCCTTCGGAACAAACACGCGAACATCACATTTCCTGGGATGGCAAATGTTCGCTTCACCGGTGGAGGCTTTTTGCAAGGCGCTCTCCTTTTGTTCTCGTTAACTCTTACGCGTCCGTCCGAACTATATGCTTTGGTGTGGGAACTATTATTTTTCTGCACGCTTGGATCGGTGTAATGACAAGTTATTGTTTCGAGTATGTGTGGGTTTTTACTGTGTGCGTGAGTCATGGGCACGTGGTCAGTTATTAATGTCTGTGGTTATGGAATTAAACACGCAAGTGGAAAATCAGAGCTTGTAGTTTTCTGCCATTCCATTTCAATCTTGTAGAACACTTCAAACCTCATACGTTTGCTGTTATTCCGTTTCGGATCTCCCTGATGGCGTACTGCGCTGCTCGCTTTGTAATCATTGGGTACTGGAATGGATTCCTGGCGGTTCGCGTATGGGTACAGTCCTGGTTAGCCTATCTGTGCATAAAGAGGACTTTGTCAACTTTGTTATTCTGTTTCATTCTTTCTGTGTTTTGTACCGTTAGCTAGTTTACTCCTTCTCTTCAAGCCGTATTTCATACTACCGGTACTCTCTGTTCTAAAGTGAAAAATGATTGCTGGCTACAAAACAAAAAGGAATAAGGAGTTGTCTCGCTGTAAACAAAAAGAAATGAAGGGTTGTTCACTACAAGCAACTGGAAATAAAGGACTGTTCGCTACAGACAAATAGAAGTAAAGGGCTGTTCACTACAAAGAGCTAAAAGGGTTGTTCTCTACAGACAATTAGAAATATAGGGTTGTTCACTACATACAACTAAATTAGAAAAAAAGGGTTGTTCACTACAGACAACTAGAAATAAAAGGGTTGTTCTCTGCAGACAACTTGAAATAAAGGGTTGTTCACCACAAACAACTAGAAATAAAGAGTTTTTTCACTGCAGACAACTTGAAATAAAGAGTTTTTCACTACAGACAACTTGAAATAAAGGGTTTTTCACTACATACAACTAGATATAAAGGGTTGTTAACTACATACAACTAGATATAAAGGGTTGTTCACTACATACAACTAGAACTAAAGAGTTGTTCACTGCAGACAACTAGAAATAAAGGGTTGTTCACTACAGACAACTAGAAATAATGGGTTGTTCACTACAGACAACTAGAAATAATGGGTTGTTCACTACAGACAACTAGAAATAAAGGGTTGTTCACTACAGACAACTAGAAATAAAGGGTTTTTCACTACATACAACTAGATATAAAGGGTTGTTAACTACATACAACTAGATATAAAGGGTTGTTAACTACATACAACTAGAACTAAAGAGTTGTTCACTGCAGACAACTAGAAATAAAGGGTTGTTCACTGCAGACAACTAGAAATAAAGGGTTGTTCACTGCAGACAGGATTGCTCGCTACAAATAAAAAGAAGCAAAAGCTTGTTTTCTACAAATGATTAGAAATAAAACGTTTCTAGGAACAGATAAAGAATAAGAAAGACAAGGTAAGATAAGAAGAAAACATGGACGTGTAATCAATGGATTCCGGGTTCGATTTTGTCTGGAAGCAAACAGTGTTTCGGATTCCGCTTTAAACCTTAGGACCTTCCCGATTAGCTTATCTGTGTATAAAGTGGACTTCAAACCCAAAAGAAAAAAATTACAGTAAAATGAGAGTCACGTGACTTGGGAACACCGTTTCCTGCAGGAACGCATGCCAGCTTGAGCAATGGTTGAAGGAAACTGAATCAGGTGGGATAAGATTTTTCTTTTTTTTTTTCTTAAAGCGAATGGCGGCCCCATTGTGTCCAGCTAATACCTCCGTTGGGCCGACAATGGCGGCCATTTCAGGAGTCTAAGTTGATTTCGTGATGTTCAGTTCCGAAGTCACAGAAGGAACATGACATAAAGGTTGACACTGAAAGGACCTTGTTAGAGCGCCAAGGAGAGTAGGAAGCGCTGTGATTGTGATGCTTTGTGACCAGTCTTCGGCACATTCTCCAATGAAAGCTTGGGATCGTTGTTCTGCGGAGACTGAAGACGGGCTGTCCAAAAGGGGTGCTGTAAATCTCATTAGGAGAATTCGTCGTGAGGATTGTTGTCAGCTTGGCTATTTTGAGGTGAGACTATCATTCTGTGATCGGAATCCAAAATTTAAGATTGACACAAAACACATCTTCGTCATGGTTTCGATGTTTGGAATCTTCAATTTCCTCAACGTCTGTACCCTCAAGTGATATCTTCCGATAAATTTCATCAAGTTGAATGTATTTCAGAATTAGGATTTATAATTTCGATGTTTATTTGCTAAAATGTTGGGCCCAGCTATCTGACTTGAACTACATATTCCTTCAAACATTTTTCTTTATATTATAGTTTCTTAAGCCGGTCGGGGCGTGGTGCTGTTCACACCACCAAGATTGAGGTGTGAAGGGCCTTACCTCCACTTCCCCTGTGTGCCTTAAAGGCACGGTTCAGTGTACAGGTGATATCTTTAATTATATAAATTACGTTACTAAACCATTATTAAGTTATTATTTCTTCTTGTTACAAGTGGCCGTTTTTAACGTAACTATATTCCGTGAAGTGTGATCGGTTGCCTTTCTACTTCTAAAACTTTTTACGACCGAGACAGTACCTGTCAAGAGCCATCACCACTGAGCAAGCCCAGGTACATGGCGGTCCCGTCTGAGAATAAGACACAACTTCTCGATGTTCTGACGTTATTTGAAGATTTTATAAACTGTGCCATCCAGAAGACTGCGATAGAGGATGTGTTTTTTGGGGGGGGGGGGAGGGAAGAGGGGACAAAAAATTGAACCTTGATATTGTTTAGAGTTTTTCTCATATGGCTCCAACAACACAAGCCTTCCATCTGTCCCTATCCTGAGCAACATCAATCCAATCTTTTCCATCCTTACCGATTTCCTTTAGGTCCAAAAAGGTGTAAAAAAGTGTTCCCCTGTGCTTAGCACCACGCCATGAAGGCGTATAGGGGTGGAGGGTAACGCCCCACACTTTCTTGACCCAGTCGTGAGTGGGGGTGATGTGATCAGCATCACGCCCCTGACCGCCTTTACCCCCCAGGGTTTCCCCCCCAGGTACCCATGTCATTCGACGCTGGGTAGGCGACGGGGCCGCTTCCAACGTTAGAAAAGGTCCCGGATTTGAACCGGCCGGGGATCGAACCCGTGACCTTTAGTCAGAAGCGTTACCGGCTGAGCCACCGCGGCCTTTAGGTCCATCTCAACGTTATCTCTCCATCTTCGTCTTGGCCTTCCTACTGGTATCTTACCATTAGGCTTCCCAACAAGAATCCTGTAAACTCCTCTTTCCTTTCACATTCTTGCCACATGGCCTGCCCACCTAAGTCGTCTTGATTTAATAATTCTAATAATATCTGCACATGAATACAAATTATGTAGTTAGTTCTATATTATTTGACCTTCTCCACTCACCTGCCTCATCATCTCTTTCTCCATTGCTATTTAAGTTCACACAAGGGGAATATTTAAAACCGTTTTTTGGTTATTTAATATCGTTTGTGGCATCCAGAATGGGAAATTCTCTCATCCGTGCGCAAATGTCACCATGTTGCCGCCATTCCAGTATGTTGTTTGATTTTCGTGTAGCTTGATAATACCACTTTCTGAAGTTGGTATTATCCTGTGAGTTATGCAATTCACAGAAAATGCATTAATTCGGTTGTAAATATTTTGAGAAGCAAAAATACTCATGAATAAACTTAATACACTCTAGTAACTACGTAAATGTGCTATTAGAAGGGATATGTTTATTTTGTGTAATAAGTGCAGTGTTTTAAATCAAATTTAGGATTATATTCACAATTTTAAAACAAGTGTCATTTTATATGCAACTTTTGATCAGATTTTTCACCAAAATTTTATTTTGAGTTGAGTTTGTGCAAACACTGGCAATCTCAGAAATACACATTTAAAACTCAAATGCAACATGTCAGAACTTCCGCGAGTGTGCCAAGGTGCACTTACCGAAGTACCCTGCTTTCTTGCGTAATACATAGCTGTGCCTCTCCCCGCTACCAAGAACGAAAATTGGATAACGGACCAAACACGTGAGCAGCAGAGTTTTCAATCAAGAATTCAATCATGTCACAACTTCTTTTGTTGGCATTGCAGGTGAGGAATTCCTTCGACTACTGTGATGCAAATCGTGGAGGCGACATCTGTCGCGTGTTTGCTTTCAAACTCCTGGGCGTGGTCGGCTGGGAGAGCATTCAGATATGAGAGTCCAAATCCTGCGGGTGTCTTGACCTGTGGGAGGTCAGCTGCTAGTCAGTGTTGCCACATAATTTCCCTTCGCAATTGGCAAAGGTTCCCTTTTTCGATTATTTTTCGCTCCATATAAGAAATCATATAACAAGAAGAAGAAGAAGAAGTACTAGTATTTTCTTTCGCCCATATTTCGTAATTAAAAATGTTAAGAAATTAATCACATGGGCTAAATGTCTCAGGTTCTAACCCTGGTCGAGCATGAATATACAACTGTCTTCGTTCCGATTTCATAAGTTCATCATTCATCCTCATCGTTGCTACTAACCGAAGATGTATAAAAGTGACGTAAATTAAGCAAAGTATAAATAAGTAATATAGGCTTATACTCAAAGAACAAACAGCAAAGATTGATGGATAATTGTAACCTAACAATATAGTCTGTATTAATACTAAGTATGATATTTTCAGATTTTCCTAAATTTTTGGTATTTTTCATCGAATTTTTCATTTTCATTTTTCGCTTAAAATTCGGTACGAATTTCCCTACAAGTAGGGAAATTTATCTTCATATGGCAACACTGCAGTGCGGGCGCTTCCAACCACCAGTTTGTCCTTTCTCGGCTTCGTGACGGAATCCCAGGCTCAAGTCGCGCCTACGCCGAAGAAATATGGGTTTCGTGGTGACTTCTCGACACATGGAGTGTGACCCCATGTTCTTCGGAAACATTTCGCTTGACCTGCACAATGCGTTACATTTCCTTCTCCTTTTCCCCAAAGATATTCTTGAGAATTGAAAAATAGGTGTGGGGGGGTCATAGCCGAACCAGTGTTGCCATAAACAGAAATGAAAATGTCCCTTTCAAAGATAAATATTTCCATATTTCGTCTAAAATTTCCCTTTATCTTAAAAGATTTAGATCACTAGCAATTAAATTTTATTTACTATGAGAATATAATTCTTGTTAGAAGTCGTTGTAGAAGAATTATTATACTAATTTTAGTGAGTAATTAATTCATAGAAGCTATCAGTTCACTGAAATATTCGCCCGACTCTGTGGCCGAGTGGTTAGCACATCGCGCTGCGACGCCAAGGGTCCCGGGTTCGAATCCCGGTCGGGCTTGGTTGTTTGTGAATGTCCATTCATCAATTTCATCATTTCATCACTCATCCCCATCTTCGCAAATTAGCCAAGAGGCACAAAACGCGAAGTAAAATAAACTAAATCAATCAATCAATCAATCAATTCACTGAAATATTAGGTTTGGTTAAACCGAGCTCCGTGACGGAGTAGTTACCACAGCACGTTACGCTATTTTGTTACTATTTAATAACAAAATAGAATAACTATTCACTTCAGTACATTTACTGTATGAAAAAAATAACGGTGGCTGTAGTGGAAGTCTTTTCCCAAGCCCAAGGGTCCCGGGTTCGAATCCCGCTCGGGCTTGGTTGTTTGTGAATGTACATTCATCATTTTCATCCTTTCTTCACTCATCCCCATCTTCACTAATTAGCCAAGAGGCACAAAACGCGAAGTAAAATAAACTTAATCAATTAATTAATCTTTCCCAATAATATAATAATAGTAATATTGATTTATTTGGTATATTTTACTTCCCTTTTCTGTCACTTTTGACTAATTTAGAAGGTGAGAATTAGTGATGATTTGAAATTGATGAAGGGACGTTCATAAAAGATAGTTCATGCACAGATAGTGATTCGAACTCGGGACCCCTGCCTTCGTAACGCGATGCGCTAACCACTCCGAATAATAATAAATCTGGAATATAATTGTTTTTGTTAGTTATTATTGAACACTAATAATTAGGGCTCGGAAGTTGAGAAAAACTATATTTTTTCCCTAGTGTCCGAAGACGAGTCCCAACATAATATATGTTCATTTTGGGTCATTGTAGGCCAGAAAAAGGTGGGTTTTATTTGTCCTTTTTTGCCTTTTCAGCGTTTATTGGCTTATTGATCCTTTTTTAGCCTTTTTTTAGGTCTTAACGGCTTTTTTTTGCAACTTCACCTTCCTTCGACTACGTTTTTACTGCCCATTCTCAATTCGAATCATCATCACTTCATCATCTCTTAAACATCCTTTCTGTAGTAAAGATATAATAGAAAAAAGAAAAATTAATAAAAAAATATATTTGAACCATCCCTGAAACGAGAGAAACATTTTTGGACGACTGAAGCAGGTACGGTAGAAGGTTCTTTAACCGTAACTTGTCTCGAAGGTCGCACAATATGATTCTTCAGATATGATTTTTCAAATTATGTTAATCTAAAAAATATATAATGTCTGAAAGAAGATGCATTTCATTCATATAGTTTTTTTCGCACTGTGTGTTCCATACCACCAGAATTTTTTATTTTTTTATTCATTAAATATGTAATTAAAAGTGAAGTTATTAATTAATTTGGATAATTTTTATACGTCCTTTTTTCTATTTTTAGGTCCTTTTTTTGATATTTTTAGTTCTTTTTATAGGTCTTTTTTTGGTAATTTATAGGTCTTCAACTTACGAGCCCCACTAAAGTTATTATTATTGTTATTTTTTCTATTTAAGTTTTATGAAAGGGGTAACACCCCTTAATTAAATTTCTGGCGACGCCAATGGCAGAAAACATTCACTGACACAGCATCAGTCGTTTTTTTTTAAACTCCACAATGATTCGTTCAATTGATTGACCCGCCATCTCGCGGTCTTTTCTATTAACAGCCACGAGGTTACAGTACAGAGTAATCCATGACGGGATCTGTCGCTGAAACAGGTCATCGAACAAGTAAACATGTGGACTGTACTAAAGAGACAAGACCTCCTTGTGTTCGTTAACTGTACTGCTATTACAATCCTCCTGAGTCAACGATGAAGCGAATTACATTGCATCTTCCGGTTCGTGAATAAAGTATCCACAAGGACCTGTGCAATAACTCGATTCGTTACCTATTGTGTACAGTGTTGCCGCAAACAGAAAGCGCAAATTCCCTTTCAACGGTGCAAAATCCCCCTTTTTTGTCCAGATTTTCCGTTCTTAGGGAGATTTCACGCGTAAGCGACAAACGACACGTGTTGATTTGAGGATTTCACCAGTCGAACGCAGGCTTGTGCGGCCTCTCACGCGATACGGTGCGAAACGTTGTGGATTGGCTCGTTCCCAAGCGACGTGCGTCTGTGTCACTTTGGTCTGAGAACTGCCTTAGAAAAATTTAAGTCGTAAACGTATTCATTTTACTATTATCATTGACATAATTTTTTTTCAGTTTCCATTTATTCGTGGTAAACATTAATTCACAGAAATATTAGGATTAAGCTAAACTAAAGTCCATGACGTTACACCCCTTTGAGGGCCAGGACGTGCCAATCAACTTTACGTTCGCGCATGGTCAGTACATTGAGTCCCATCGGCGCTGTTTTCTGGTTTGCGAGACCGTAGTCCCACGTTAAAGTTTAGGTAACTCCCAATTGCTCTTCTCAAGATACTGGGCCAACACCGAAATTTTGGAGTGTCGCACCAGGAATCGAACCCGGGACCGCCCGAACCAAAGGGGAGAGCGCTAATCATTTGGGTACACCGGAGTCAGATATATTAAGATTACTGAAATCTTAACATATACGATACATGATTGATTGATTTGGGTTATTTTACTTGGCATTTCTGCCACTTTTGGCTAAACGCTAAGATGAGGATGAGTAGTGATATGACGAAATTGATGAAGAGATACAAAGAACACCCATGCCCAGACCGGGATTCGAACCCGGGACCCCTGACTTCCTAGCGCGCTGTGATAACCACTCCTCCTTGTATTAGCTGCACTGTTGCAATACTTTTAAAAATCGGATCATAATGGGAAGACTTGATTGCTCCGAAGGCAAATTTAGAAATATTATAAAATTTGACTTTTTCACTTAAATTTCCTTGCACCGAGAAAATTTTCCCTGCATGCGGCAACACTGCTGCACCGTGCGTGTGCATTGACAGCAATTAAAAGTGCAACATCTACCCTCTCGAGTTCCCACGCCGTTATCTGGGAACAGTACAGTTGGCAGCACTGTTTTTTGTCGTGAAAGGGAATCGCTGTTCTAACATGACAGATTCAACCTTTGAACGCTTGCAATAATATTTATAGTTGTTATCCTTCAGTATCGTTTCCTGTTCGCAAAGGATTACACCGTTGTTCTCAAGTGACTAGCAGATGCCTTCATGATTTTGGTGCACTGTTGCCGCGGCGCAGGGAAATATACCTTCCTAAAATAAATTTCGCTCTTAAAACGAAAATTTCATTTTTTCATAAATTACAAGTGAGTAGCTGAATACGAGGGTCACTATTTATATTCTGAGCCTAACAATGAAAAAAACAGGAATTTGGCATTGAAAACTGCTTTATTGTTTTCTTCGAACCATTTGTCAAAGCAGTTTTTCCAATCTTCTTGAGACACCTCCATAATATGGTTTTTGAGCGCATCAACTGCGTCTTCCGCCGACGAAAATCGTTGTCCACGCAATTTATTCTTGACATTCGGGAACAAGAAGAAATCATTGGGTGCCAAATCAGGACTGTACGGCGGATCACCCATCAATTCGATTTTTTGACTGTTCTTAAAGTCGGTTGTTAGACGAGATGTGTGATAACTGGCATTGTCTTGATGAAGAATGATCCGACGGTGTTTGTTTGTTTTCCGTATTTGACCGAAGACCTCTGGCAAACAAATTGTTGTGTACCATTCAGAGTTGACCGTTCTACGTTCCTCTAAAGGCACAGTTGCCACATGACCAGTTTTCCCGAAAAAACAGGCGACCATTTGTTTCGATGTGCTTCGAGCGCGAACAACTTTTGTTGGATTGGGTTCATCTTGAAACACCCATACAGTCGACTGCTGTTTACGTTCCGGCTCATATGCATATATCCATGATTCGTCACCTGTTACAATTTTATATACGTCTTTTGAAGCACCACGATTGTATTTATTGAGCATTTGTTTGCACCAATTGACGCGAGCGTCTTTGAGTTTTTGTCAAATTGTGTGGGATCCAACGAGAACATACCTTTCTCACAGCTAAATGATCATGTAATATTTTATATATGTTGGTGGAACTAATGCCTATTGTTGCCTCAATCTCACAGTGTGTCACATGACGATCTTGCAGTATTAGGTTTTGCACAGCATCAATGTTTTCTTGAACAACAACTGATTTTGGACGACCTTCGCGAATCTCGTCGGTGAGCGAATGGGGGCCACGATTAAATTCGTTATACCAGCGTTTCACAGTGGCAAAGGATGGGGCTTCATCGCCAAATGTGGAAGTAAGTTGATCGATGCACTCTTGTCTTGATAATCCACGTCGAAAATCGTAAAAAATCATCGCACGAAAATGTTCACGAGTTAATTCCATTTTATTGTTGTCGCGCAATCTCCAAGGCAACATAAACAACACAAATGAAGAAGCTATTGACAAAACATTTGAAGTACGTTATGGTCAATAATGCCAGACGATTCCGTGCAAACGTCAAATCGCGCCTAACTTCAATCAGTGTTGCCATGGCTCAAAATATAAATAGTGACCCTCGTAATTCGATAAAACCAATTGTTAGCTGATTTAATATATCAAAGCAAAAAAAGCAATTAAGGGCTAATAAAGTTTTTTATTTTTCTTTTTTACTTCAGGGGGGCAAGGTGCATCTGAAAATACAGTTGTGTTTCGCGTAAATCAGATTATAATTTTTTTAAGTTGTGACTATTTTTTACTTTAAAAACCACAGATTAAAGCGATAATAGTGACCAGAAATGGAACCTCAAGGTAGGCTTCACCCAGAGCGTTTTAAGTTTGCCGGAGGAAAAATAAATATATCACAATGAATTGTTAATCCATTGCCAGAATGTTTCCATTAAAATTAATATTTTGCTTTTCGATTAATGACACACTTGCTTAAAAAAATACCATGTCAGGAAATTTAAATATGCAAGTTATTCTAGCAAATGCATTTACAATTCGAAAAACAACAGGGAAGGAGCAAAAAACAAGCCTCATAAATGATAAAAATGCAACAAAACCAGCAAGAAGTACTGAAAAAATATCTAAAAGCCAAAATGGCCGGAAAATGTAATAAAATGCAAAATAAAAATAATATTTCTGATTCTAACTGAAGGCAAGTGGACTACTATCAGATTTAGCATTGTCTTCAAGGCCCAGAAAAAAAAAGATTTTTCATCAACTTCCGAGCCCTACTGATTATGCACGTAAGAGGGTTATTTTTATCATTATTATCATCATTAAACAATTTACAACTAATCTATAATATATTGTATTTTAAACAGTTTCATTGCATACATCAATGTGCCCGTTATTACTCTTCATCATGTTTATTGTCCGAGTGCATTCGTATTTCTGTTTTAAGCTTTTGAAAAATCTATAAAAAATGACTTCATTTGCAATCTGAATTTTCATGTTTTAAGGCTACATATGTTATTGCCAACTACAATATATTTTTCCTATAACAAATTCTGAAACACACTTAGGTTATGAGGAAAATAACTTTATTGTAATTGAAGAATATGTGACCATCTATCTTCTAATACATAAAAATGGATGTATGTGTGTGTGTATGTATTTATGTTTGTTCCGCCATAACTCTCGAACACCTGGAGCGATTTCAACCAAACTTGGTACACGTATCACTCGCAATCTGGAAACAAATGCTGTGTGGGTAAGATACCCCTGGCACCCCTAGGGTGGCGGTGGGGAGGGTGTGACATGTAAAAATAATCGAAAACGACCGGTATTAGTGTGGAATCCATAGTTTTCGGGGTCGCTAAGATGAATAGTGACAGTCCCAATGCGTTCAACTCCAAGTTCATTTTACACTATAGTTAGAATTCATTATATTCCTGTCTAATAGAAGATTGGGATAAATAAATACCCGGGCAACGCTGGGCAATCAGCTAGTTGTAAATAAACCATAAATATTTTTTTCAAAATTCTTCTAAGTAATATAATTAAATGATTAATTGTTGATTTGATTATGTAATTGAGACAAAATGTTTGCTAAATCATTGAGTGAGTGGAGTTTGAACCCTAGATACTATTCATTATCGTGTACTTTATTGCAGTATGTAAATGCTAAATAGAAACAGAAAGTTTACAATTATTTTTACACCTTAGCTTAGAGGTTCCCTAACTTTTTCTTTCACGGCGCCCTTAGTGTTTCAAGATCTTTCCGCGGCGCCTAAGTCAGAATGGAGGCCTATCTAACACTTGTAAGTAACTCTCAGTTCGTATGGTTATTAGGTACTTGCCTTAAGTTAGAAAATAAACACATATTTCAAATTCATATACATTTTAAGTGTAGAAAGTACTAAATAAGCACATATTTGGAACAATCATATAATTTCATTGAAAATATTGGAACATTTCGCGGCACACACTTTGGGAACCACTGCTTAGCTACTCACATTTGCTTGTGTGTGTGTGGGGAAGAAATGTCCCTAGTGAGGTAGCAGGAAATCGATAGTCGAAGCAAATACATAGAAGATATCGAATACGCTTTTTTCCTTTGTTTTTTAGTTGAGGTAGTTAAAAATACATAAAAGTCATCAAGAGCGACGTACGTTCGTTAGCAATCACTCGAATCGCAAAACGAAAAAGAGAGAATCAATGAAGAGCTAACGATACTTCCCGGACATTTTGTCGGGACAGTTGGACGAACTATAAAAAGAAGAGTATAAAAATGACAACTATCTGCAGGTTCAGATCTCTGTAGACTTTCATTTGTTGCATTAGGGCCCGGGTATTGTATGAACAAACACACTTAAGGTTCTCCTGCAAAAGATACAGCGGGATCCTCCTCCTTGCTTATCTAGACATGAAACAAGAAAGTAATAGATCATAAGTAAACTTAAATGTTATAGCAAGATCAACATGACCGTTTAGTTTCTGTCAATGCCGAAGCCTTTTTAAATCGTGTTTTTTTTATTGCGATACTTCAGTTCTTTAAAACATTGGTTGGGCCTCAAGACAGGAATTTTATAACCGGAGTGGGGGTGTCCGGAAGGAATAGCAAGGAAGATCCATGACCCCTCCCTTCCGTAAAGTTATAGTGTCAAGCGAGAATAACATATGTTATACATGTTTTGGTTAGAGTGCTGTTTTAAGTCCACTTTATGCACAGTAAGGCTAATCGGGACTGGACCTACAGTTTAAGTAGGATCCGAACCACTTGTCCCTCCACAGCGCAGACGAACCCGGGATTCCTTGATTACAAGGCAATGACGCTACCACTGCGCCATGGGGGAGGCCCATGTTATACACGTAATTACCCACATGTTCGTTATTAGAAGGCTATCGTTGAGTGGAGAGAATTCTTAGTTTCAGTGCTACATATTAAACCCATCTTTTCATACGTTCAAGGGGCCTATCCGGTGGCGCAGTGGTTACGTTGTCGCCTTGAAATCAATGGCTCCCAGGTTCGATACCCGGTGGAGGCACATAGTGCTTCGGATCTCACTTTAAGCTGTACATCCAGTCCCGATTAGCCTTACTGTGCATAAAGCGGAATTGAAACACCAACTAAATCAATGAAAATCGAACGTGCAAAGTTTATTTTTTTTAATCGATTGATTGAAATAAAACTATTGGGTGCATCAGCACTTATACTCTGTCCCGGGATTCTCTGGAGCGAGCGAACGAAAACAAGTTTCTGCGCAAGTTGTCACTCGATTGTTTCGCTCCTCCCACAAACTTTCTCCCTCCTTTTCCCTTATGCGCGACTTTGCTCCAGAGGTTCCATATATAGGGTATTTCCACCCGTCACATTATACTGAGTTATATTCCTTTCCCGGATTCTCTGGAGTAAGAGAACGTGAACGCGTTCTGTGCGCATGTTGAAGGGTGTGCGCCTCGTCCAATGAACGCGCGTAGGGGAGGGGCATCCACGGGAGGGAGCGACTCGACTGCTCATTCGCGGTCCAGTAGTTCTGTAGTAAACATGTCAGCTCGCAAGTCTAGGGGAATTCTGCATTCAGGAGAGTGCCTCATAGTGTTAAATGTGTTCGAGAACAACTTATTTGAAAAGTTTAAAACACATGGCTTTGTTTTTTTACAAATGTTTAAAACGTTTAAAACAAAGTGTTTTAAACATGTTTTTCAGACTTGTTTAAAACACATTTTGATACATGATGTTTCATAGTTTGTGGGTATTTGCATGTTTTTTTGAAAATGTATGTTTAAATTTGTTTTAATTTTTTTCTGTTCTTCGTAGCATCAAAAGACAAATAAACGTGCAATATTATTTGTTATTTGTGTAAAACAATACACTGGCCATTGTTAAGAATAAAAGAAGAAATTGGCAGCAGAAAGCGTTTTGCTTTACGGCCGTTACACCGCGCAGCACTTCGTTGCTTTCATCAGGCACCCTTCCCCACGTAGTCTGGCCCCGCCCACAAGCTTTCCCCTCTGCGCGTCGCTACTCCAGAGAATCCGGAAAAGCAGTATAACCCCTTTACGAGGGCTGCTGGAAACGTTTCTGCAATCAATATGAAAAAGGACATGTGAAATTCTAGGAATGGCTTTATTGTTTTTCAAAGTATTCACACTTAAGATCGATACACTTTTGCATACGCTCAAACCAATTTTGAAACATTTTTTGCACTCTGTGAAGCTGATACTTCAGAAACCGCTGTTCGGAATTCGTCAACAGCTGCTTCAGGCGACAAATCGCTCACCACGCACCTTATTTTCCATGTGTGGGAACAAAAAGAAGTCATTAGTTGATAACTCAGGTGAGTACGGACAATGAGTCATTAATTGGACATTTTTACTGGACAAAAATCAACAGTTTGGTGTGCTGAGTGGAACTAGCGTTGTCGTGGTGAAGAATAATGCAACGATTTGGGTTTGTTTTACGCAATTCATTGATGACCTCTGGCATACAAATTTTTATATACCACTCAGCATTTACAGTCCTTCGATCTTCTAAAGCTATTGTTGCCACATATCCGGAAACAAGCAATCATTTGCTTGGCAGCACTCCTCGATCGAACAACTTTTGTTGGTTTCGGCTCACTTTAAAACACCCAAACAGTGGATTGCTGTTTAGTTTCGGGTTCGTATGAATAGATCCAAGTTTCGTTCCCTGTAACGATGTAGTACACCAAATTTGACTTGCCTAGGTTGAATTTTTTGATATTTTTTTACACCAATTTACACGAGCCTGTTTTTGAGCTTCGGTCAAGTTGTGTGAGATCCAACGGCTTGAAAGTTTCCGTACGTTCAGATGACCATGCAAAATCGTATGTATTGCTTTCATGTCAATGTTCAAGGATGCCTGAATCTCACGGTATGTCACATGCCGATATCTCTCAATAGTTTCACGCACAGCATCAACAGTACTGGCAACAACAGACGTTGATGGACGACCTTCACGAAATTCATCACTGAGAAATGTGCGACCACGCCGGAATTCGGAAAACCAATTGTACACAGTCCTATTGGATGGTGCTTCATCCCCAAAAGCCAAATGAAGTCGCTCGATGCATTGTTTCGGTGTGAAACTACATTTGAAATCATAAAAAATCATTGCCCGAAAGTGTTCACGAGAAATTTTCATTTCTCACACGAAACTACTACTTCAAACTGCTGTGAAAAATAAACGAATAGGCTTAAACAATCAAGATAATTTAAACACAAAAAAGGTCTATTCTTCCGATTTTTATAATAGCGGAACACTAGCGCCACTGTTGGTGGTAGTTTGCAGAAAGTTTTCCAGCAACCCTCGTACATACTAAACCAACACATGCTTCTTGAGAGCTAAAATCTCTTTACCGAGGTAAAAAGTTTAGTCTGTATAGGGGCGCTCATCATAACACATAAAAACAACACACAACCCTACAGAGTATTGTACCGACTCTAGGTTCAGACGCCAGAGCCTCGTTGGCACTTACCAGGGTGTACTAGGTGAAAGTCAGGTTGACTTCTGGGTGCCTTCTCCGAAAAACACCCCTTGTTTTCTTTTAAGATAGCTTGACCAAAAGGGTAGTTCTAAGCCATCCCCTTCCTTGGAATCCTTCAAAGTTGCATGTGTTTCACTGAACAGCCCAATTCATTTCAGAAATTTCTTTGTCACTTTTTACATGCTTCTGTTGCTGAAACAAATCTGCCAGTACTGAAACAGACACATTTCTAATATAATATTTTATATTTATAATGCAACTAATATTTAAGGAAAAAAAACTGAACAAAATGTTTTCATTTGAGAAAGAACAAACGATTCCAGTAACTAACATTTACACGAATATATTTCGTACGCATAATCTGCACTGTGATAAATATTAAGCTAATGCACAATCGTTAAAGTAATTAATTACTATTAAAGTAATTAATACCCATAGTCTTACACAGGAAGGAACAATTGGGAGAGACCAAACCAAAAAAGAAGAATCCAAGAATAATAAGGTACAATATTTGAATAATTAATAACGTTTGACGTTTGTTTTATTGGTCTTAACTTATCTTCTCTTGATTTTTACAGTGTTGACGGTTAATTTTATAATAAGCCTGTAAGGCGTCCCCGATGGCGTAGTGGTAACGTCGTGGCCTTGTGTTTAAGGGGTCCCGGATTCGAACCGGTGAAAGAACAGAGTGGTTCGGATATCACTTTAAACTGTATGTCCAGTCCCGATTAGCCTATCTGTGCATAAAGTGGGCTTAAAAGATAAACTCAAACTCTGTGTTTTTGTATTAGGTAGGATGACATGTTGTAAAGTACCCTTTAGTACTTTTCAGTGAAACCCAGGGGTTTTTAACTCTGGTCAACATCCAGCCCTTTTAAAATGCAGAATAGCTATCGAATATCGATTTCGATAAAGTTGCGAAGTACAACATATTTATAATAGCTTGAAACTATATTAACTTCAGTGTTCAAGTTTGACAACATTTGTACACAAAGATTCATTTTCATCTATCCCTGTTTCAAATAAAAGATGTGTGTATTTTGGGGCTGTGCGTACAAAAAGACATACAACAACCCACGAACAAATTATCCTTATCCTGAACTATAAATTATGTGAGGAATTGTGTGGTTGCATAAGGCTTAAGCACTTCCTTATGTGTGTAAATGATCTCGTACAGGTCTGCTCCAGTGTTCAATAATATGTCTGGTAGCAGAAGAGGGCGTGGCAGTGAAGACCCAGTGTCTAGTTCGGTGCAACGGTGCTCCAGTAAAATACCCAAGGTGTGATTTAAGTGGGTTACAATATCACTACTAGTCCTGCACCCACTGTTGGTATGCACATGGACCCCGTAGGCTGTGGCACGCATTTCCTTGTTGACTCTTATAGGAAGGGTAGTGAGATCGAGACGAGAACGAGATGAGACCTTTCGAAACTTGTCGATACAGACCCTGTGCAAATCGAGACGAGCCGAGCAGAGTAGACCCTCATGTATCATGTATCATGTTTGAAAATGAGTACTTTCCTGTAATACTCCCTCTGTCCCATAATTATTGTCCAGTACACTTTTGTTTGTTGTCACAAAATACTTGTCCGATATTCAAACTGTGACATTTGTGTATACAGAAGAAGAAAATGAAACACGGGAATGAGTCATACAGTGTTATTACTCAAGGATCAATACAAATTGGCCGATCAAGTATCCAAAAGAACATAAATAAAAAGTTACCATTTTGGCATACCGGACTATAATTATGGGACAGACGGAGTACTTATTTAGAGACGTCAAGCTTATACCTACGTGGTAACTTATTGATAGGTAATATATATATATTATGTTTATTCATTATGGTGTAAACTTGTGCAGAGTTGTTGCCTTCATTAAGGATAAAATTCCATTTTTTAAGGATTCGTAGCGTCGTAACGAGGCGTCAAACAGGAAAACTCTATGAAGCTTTGCCTTAATGACCTCTACATTTCACAGTGTGCAGTGACGCGCTTCATATGTTATTTATACTATGTATATTTTGACGAGACCGAGAACGGGACGAACCGCCTCATACACGAATCGAGACAGGCCTTTAAAATCGAGATAAGAACGAGATTTCGTGTTCGTGAGTCTAGCCTCCATCTAGTAAATTAGAAAGTAGTGTATCTGGAAATTTCGTTTCAATGAAAATTATTTAAATGCGACTTATTCAAATATACCAAGAAAATTGATGTCTAATTATTTGTACATAAGTTATATGTCTGTCTAATATTTCATTGGTTTAGTTTCTACTTTAGATTTTAGACTTAATCTCGATTTGCCTAAATTGAGTACATAATTTCCTTTAAAATAAGTTGCAATACTATTTGGCTAACGTTGCTGTGTGATAGCTGAGCTTAGTTAAGGTTGATGAACACTCAACTTAAGCAGTGGAAAATAAACAAAGAGCGAAAGTTAATAGTTTCCGACGTAGATAGTGACTGGCATTTGTTCAACTTGGACGAAAACTTGTAAGAGATTGCATTTTATGATCGAGTTCCTTGATGTTCTTAATTAGAAGCAACCGCCGCAATGTTGCTTGTTGTGGACTCTGTGAGTGCATCGCCCATCTTCAAAGAAAACATCGTTATATACGAGCACAAAGTGGAAACCGTAAGTTAGCGAATATCACCATTAGGAAATTAAAAGTCCATGACATTGTACTTCAACCAGGATAGAAAATGTAATGCATGACTCATATTATCATTAATAGGGCTAGTAAGTTGATGACCTGTATAACATGTTGATGACATGTTTCGCATCGAGACGAATATCTTTAGGAATATCTTCCGTACAGAGCCAATCCATTTGTCACGGGTGTTACATTTTCCTTCCATATTTGAACTGTAAAGTTAGTGTGCAGGGTTGCTATGCATCTGAAAAACCTGAAAAACAGGGAAATATCAGGGAATTTGGCTTGTCAGGGAATTTTGCAGATCGTCTGGAAATTACATGCATTTTGGAGTCTGCAAGAGAAAAAGTTGCAAAATGAACAAGCAGTTCACTTCAACTTCTGGATTCGGTTCTTGTGATTCCACTCGCAGAAAATATTCAGTTTAGAAACTTGTTTCTTTCGTTCTTATGATTCTCAGTCTTGTGCTAAATTATGGTTCCTTCGAATTTCTGTAATAAATTTTCACTTTTATAAATCAAGATATTAGAAAGAATATCAGGTAAAACTTACAGTCCAGATATCTGATTGATAACTAAAGTACATTCACAATATGATCATAATTATCGGAAAGGTTAGTGAAGATGAGGTTATCGTCTATTATTTTATAGATCTTAGTCTTGTTGGCATTTCCTATAGAATTCCTATATGCAACAAAAATTTCTCCAGGTGCTGCGTACTTATAAATGTAAGCAAAATAGCAGCATTTTCTACGACACTATAAATCCGTCAGGAAAAGAAAAATTCTGTATGTTCATGAAAAATGTTCTGTTTTTATATTGTGGAAATCTGATATGGTGAAATAATGTACCTCTGTTACCTTAGCCTGAAGACTAGATGCACGTGATTGTAGCACCCAATTCATTTGATGCCGATTGTAATTTTACATTTTACACGTGTTCTTTTGTGTGTAGAATGAGGTTTGCTAAAAAAAATTAAAAAACCGTGAAAGTGAATGTTCATAATAATTAACGGATTATATATTAATTGAAAAACAGAAGGTTCAAAAGCAAACATGATGATGATAAACATGCCTGGAAAAGTTTCATTTTTGGACTGCAAAACCTGGAAATGTTAGGGAATTCCATAATTATAAAATCGTAGCAACCCTGGTCTGACTTACTTTTCTTTCCCAATTGTAACAAAAACAGAAGTAGTACATAAATAACTTGCTGCAGTCAAACTCACTAGAACTAAAATGAAACCTTGTTATAGAAATTGAATTACAGTAAATATGCTGTCACGGGCGTTAGTAAATTCGTGAACCGTCTTTGCAGGTGAATAGCTTGAAATAAGAAACTGTGGCCACTGAATGAACCTTGTGCATTGAAATGTATACTGTGCCATGTAGAAAGAACAAAGTAAATTCTCAATGTTTTACGTTTTAAAATATTCTTTAATTCAAAATTTTAATAGAAATCGTGTGTCACGGGTGTTGTACTTGTGTTGTAATGGGTATTACGAATGATCTACAGTTCAAGTTCAATACTAAATGTAGCCACATGCTAAAAACAATAGTGAAACAGTAAACTAGTTTGATCCATACAATTTGATGTCTTTAAAAATCTAGTTAATAAAAAAAACACTTCTCATGGATTTCCTGGGCCTTCCCGATGGCGTAGTGGTAGCGTCGTCTCCTTGTAATCAAGGGATTCCAGTGGAGGCATACAGTGGTTCGGATCCCACTTTAAACTGTAGGCCCAGTCTCGATTAACCTTTCTGTGCATAAAGTGGACTTAAAACAACAATTCAATCATGGATTTCCTCTGTAGCCAAATCTGTGTTCCTCCAGGGTAATAATGGTTCCTTCTGGTAAAAGTTCTTTGCCATACTTGTGATTCCTTCCCTGTATCTTTCATTGTTATTGTACCCCGAAGATAGTAAAATTCTTACACTGCTTCAATTATATACAATGTAGTTATGTATGCTTGTATGTATATGTAAACTGTTGCTTCACAAGAAGTCACTAAACTCCCAGATAGTGTGGTGGTGACGTGCCGGGTTTGATTCCCGGTGGAGGTACATTGAAGAGTGGTTTGGACCCCGCTTTAAACTGTAGGCCCAATCCTGATTAGCCTACATGAGCATAATGCGTACTTCAAACAAACTATGACAATTTTGTGACACAAGAAGTCACTGGAAATTTATCAAAACCACACAGCGTGGAACTGGAGAATACAGTTTTTTTAAAAAATAAGTTTCAATTTATTTCAGTGACACTTTCACTACAATCGCAGGGTTTTCTTGACGCAGTCTTGCCTTACGCAGTTCAACTTCAAGAACTAAACAAGACAAGACCCTACAAAAAAGAAAGGGAGACAGAAGTAACCTGAACTGCAAAACGAGGGCCCAATTGTGTATTAATAACACCTGTTATGGATTCTCGCCGTGAGGCATTGTCATTTCGACCGCCACTTAACACTGATTCCAGCAGAGTTTGGTTTTCCAGGGGCAATAGTGGGGGGGCGAAGGGGGAGATAATAAAGAAGGGGAAAGAAGAGAGGTATTGGAAGAGAATGGGAGGGGGAAATTGAACCCATGATAACAATCTGACTTCTTATTATCCCTCGGAGCAATTTCCCAGACAAATGCATAACAGCTTACGACAGACCCATCTTACCCATTATATCCCTTTACCACTGGTCTTTGTAATCGGTTCTTCTTACGTGCTTGTGCTCTGAATCGTTGCCAACTATCGTAATAAATAACTAAATTTAGTGACGAAAATGCTTGGGTGGTGATGACAACATATAAATGGCGCTGCTACTTAATATTTCTGCACAATTCATGAACGGAGAACGATACTGTGTTGGGCCAGATAGTGCCAAAATGTGACTTTGAATGTTGAGCATGTTAAATTATGGTGCGGCCTATTTTCATCCTTCATAAGAAATTAAATGTTTCAAATCTACTTCATGTTCAGATGTGCTAATTGGGAGGAAAGAACGCCCATACCCATGCCAGGAATCGAACCCGTGACCCCTGGCGTTGTAGCGCGCTGTCATAACCACTCTTTTGTAGAAAGAAAATACCCCCAATCGGTAGTATCCCCCGTTTTTCACTTTTTCTCAATTTTTCTCTGTATTCTCTGGAGTCTCATTGGGACAAACACAAACATCCATGTCCGTTCGAACCCGGGACCCCTGATATTGAAGCGAGCTTTGCTAAGCACTCCGCCACAACCACTCCACCGCTGAGGTCTGTACTTCTACTCCGATCTGCATGAAAATAGTATTAATGAAGCGTTATTGCAAGGTACCATAAGAAAGAAACAATACGCATTTCATGTGTCAGAAGCCGTTTATAAAACTAGATGAATGATGATGATGAAAGGGAAACAATGATGCTTGTGGAAGTGGTCTAGAATTGTCGAGACTCACGTTTGAACCCGTGACCTTCTCTGTCTAGGCCCTGTCAGAGCGCTCCACCTTAAACATGCGAATACCATTTGGAGCCGTGTGATGATCCGCTATTCTTTTAAATCGACTGTTTGCAACCCGGAAGAAACGGCGAGAGGAAAAACGAATCCTGCATGCCCTATCAAAGTGTCAGAAGTAGCAACACCCACTAACCCGTGTATATACCCAGTGGAGCCACGGCAAGGCAATAAATCTGTTCGGGAGACACCAAGACATCGTCACATATGTAAATGACGTCGCTGCATCGTGGTTTGGGGACGGTGAATTTATGGCTCCTGCAATGCAAGTCTCTGTACAACCGTTGCAATTGCAGTCCCATGAAGGAATGTGCATTAGCCAGGGCACAACATGTCCTATCAGATGCCCCGATTTCATTTCCTTACAGTTACGTCATCAATTTTCACGAGAGCTTAAAATGTCACGGTGCATCTCGAATAGTTGACGCCCGAATTCCATGCAGCTCCCCCAACATTTGGTCCTACCACAGCTGTGTACTCTGTCCATTTATCTCTGTTGAAAGGCCGCGCATAGCGGTAGAGAAAGGGGGAAATCGAGTGGGCAGAGCGAAGCAGTACACGCTGCTGCGAAGGCTGGTCCGCAGTCGCTTTCCCCCCTCCACGCAGTTCCGTTCCCTATTACGTGTTTATTGGTCGAGCCGTCTTGCGTCACCACTTGCGCATAGACTTGTTTTTTTTCGCTTGCTCCAGAGATAACCAGGACAGAGTATAGGTGGAGATTAAAATTCTTGTTTCAATCAATATCCCGGATGAGAACCAACTATTATCAATTCGTGTTTTAGAAATATATAGTCGCTTGAATGTGGAGGAAGATCGAATACAATGGATTGTTGTGTAAAATATAATATTCTTAGAATATTATATAATCCAAATGAACAAAAATAATGTAGTAATTATATTACTGTTTAGAACTCTGGAGTAATTTGAAACATGTGCTGAAACAGAGTCACGGGGATAGAGTAGTGTGATTACTCCACTAGAAACAGCAAGGCATTCAAGTATTATATTGTTCATTCATGACAATACATAGTGTTGCTGACGAGAAGAGACTGATCTTTTCTTGTACCCTCTCGTGAGCAACACTAACTGTGGCGTGCAAGTTGCCACGGTGCTTATTATCGTTCATTTTGCCACCAAAAGTGTTTGGCCCAACGATGGGCCAACTGTACTGAAAATGGTTGACCAACGGTTGGCCCAAAGCAAAAACATACCGTTGGCCAACGATAATTTTGGCCGTGGTTCCAACGTTGGGCTAACGTGTCTTTTTTACGTTGGCCCAACGTACTGCAAACTAAGGAATGTATATGTTTGTTTTCTGATATATACGTAATTTATTGCGAGGCCAAATGTAAACAATAGTTCAAGTTATTTATGAAAATAAATAAAAAATACACAGCACTTTCTCAGTTACATGGTGTCATTGTTTTCAAGGCACCATACCTTCAAGTGGTAGCACAAAACCTTCTAGAGTTTACTTAATTTTCCACCTTTCATGGAATTTATTCTGCACATTACATTGCTTAACCACCTTCACAATAATACCTGTAAGAATATTCTTGTTCTGCTACAGCAAAAGAGACAAACAATAAGCAATTTCCAACACATCTTTCATCCATGGCGGCTGACAAAGGACTGGTGAGTGACTGCAAGTTAAAAATAGCTTCTACTTTCATTAAAAATATATTATATTTCCAGTATTAAGAATACAGAGAAGTATCAGGCGAAATTCTTTTATACCATAGTTTCCCACCCCCTGGCTAGTGACGTCACTCACTCGACCGTGGCAACTTGCTCCGCACCTGCAGAGAGATTTACCCGATAAATAACACCCTGGCAAACTGGATGATAATAAGCACCGTGGCAAGTTGCACCGTGGCAACTAGCACGCAATCACACTAACAGTATATTATATTCTAAACGCATTATGTTAATGAAATGGTGTTCGGAAACTATTTGTGTTTAATATTTCTCCATAAATGTTTTTATGTGATATATGGTGCTCGACAATTCGTTATCACAGCTTACTCGCGTTCCTATTTTTAATCTGTGTTCCTACTGCAGAGGAAAATAAGTATTTCCCTCTGCTCTTTACTTTTAGGCGAAGATGTGCAGGTGCTCATTCGTTCGGGTTCTTCTAGCTTCAATGGGTCAAGAAAATCGGCATCGTCTTTTGTTCAAGTGTTCGTTTACAATGTCTTTGGGCCTACCATGACATGTTGCAGCACTGGGAACCACAATCACTTAAAACACTGCCAGAAATATGCCTGCTTCCTGAAATCCTTCTGTTTATCTCGAAGGGTCTTCGATAACTGCCATGAACGACTTACCGCGTTCATTCTAATAACTATAGCTATTAAAATCGTAGAAAAAAAGTTCTGTATATCTTCTAATACATACGGCGTTATTCAAGTTCACAGGTTATATCTTGTCTTCTTGAATTGGCTCACACCATCTTTTCTTCGCGGTTTCTAGCCAGCCTTAGCGTTTTGTTTGTCCTCTTTTTTTTTTCTCGAAAAATCCTTTTTAAATTCTGACACGTTACTAGTCCACGGAACAACCAAAGAGAATGGGAACAACCTCCTGTTCCTTCTGCATGATTACAACGCTACAATACCTTTGCTCGCTCTGCAGTTCACACGTGCATACAAGAGCGCTCTTACTCAAATATAGCGGGTTGCCCAGTTCTGGATTATCAAATGCATGGGGACGTGGGGGGGGGGAGGAGCTTTGGCTAGGGAAAAGCTTCTTCTCCGTTTTTTCTATAAAAATACATAACAAAAAATAAGCTTTAAAATGTTAAAAAGTTATGCCATTTTTGTAACACATATTCGAAACTCTTTTGCAGCCATCTTCGACGTGTCCAACGACACAGATGTCCCAGTGACCAAACCAACCAGGCTGTGAATGACATTTCTTGGGTTATTTTGACAACACAATGACCAAACAAGACTTTAAAAAGGCACACAAAGTTTATCTAGGAAACGCACATATTTGCTTCCATAATTTCGCGAACGGGTAACAAGCGAACACCTCGACAAGTACATAAGGACACGAGAGAATAATAACGTTAATTACATAAAGTAAGCGCGTATTAACGGTGCTTCCAAGTCCAAGACAAACGGGGACGGGAAGCGGTCTTTTTTGTGAAGCTACTCTTGAAATCACACTTCACCTTCCGAATGCAAACTGCCTCGTATGTACCGCAACCAAACATGGGAAGAATGCCATGTGTAGGACAACGTAATTGTTGGTCAAGCTTGACCGACAAGAGGACGATACGTGGTCACAAAGGCACGGCGGATTCCATTCTTGTCTTGAAGATCTTCCAATAATGAGGAAGAATATCCTTCACTTTGCACTACATTAAGAAAAGAAAATGCATACAATTCAATTTATAATGCATCAAATTCAATTTAAAATGCACCAAATTATATTTATAATGCATACAATTTTATTTATAATGCATCAAATTCAATTTATAATGCATCATATTCAATTTATAATGCATCAAATTCAATGTATGGACTTCAAAATCATCAATTGATGTAACCGAGTGTATCATTGTTGATTTCTTCCATTATCGTTCTTTATTTGATTTTCTCCAGACCCTATTTATCCCATCTGACCCGTATATATTAATCTTGGACTCGTCTGACCATATGACACTATCCCAAAATTTCTGGTACTTGTGGGTGTGCTCTTTCGCGAATGAAAGTCTATTCCTGCGATTCACCTTATTTACATACGGCCTCTTTCGTGGTATTCTGCCATGATATGCTTCCACAAGGCACGTCGGACAGTTTGATCGGACATCATCTTGCCAGAAACATTTTCTACTAAGGGTCGGTCGTAACTGAGGAACACTTAGTCGGGGGTTTTCTCGCACTCTTTATAAAATAAAGCGTTCATCACGTTTATTCAACCGTCTCTCTTTTGGTTTTCTCGGCACATTCTGTGTTGAACCTTCCTCTCTAAATTTGTTTACTATGTATTGAACTGTGGAGTGTGATTTATTGACTGTTTGTCCAATTTTTCTTAACGAATAACCTCTAAGGGCCAAATTTATAATAACATCCTTCAGATCGGAACTAAGTTCCTTCACCTTGCCCATTTCGAACACGCTGATAGATAGATGATAGAAAGGCTTACAACAATACCTACACCAGCATTCCACATGACGGGGAGCGCGCCTGCGTGTTCAAACTTGTTACGAAGTTGCAAACTGCACGAAATCACCCGCATAGCGGTAGCGCTGTATGCGAGGAAGATTGAAATTCTTGCCTGTACGAATATCAATGTTGCATGAAACAGCGTGTTTTTCTCTTTTCACACAAATTATATGCTCTGTTTATACACTTTGAACATACATTTTTATTGACATTTGTTGGTGAAACCTTCATTAACATTAATTTCCAGGTTCATATGAAAATGATTATATTTACTAGTATGATAGATATGACATTTTTTCCTCGGAAATTCTATGTGTACGAATAACAATGTTAGATACTAATAAGTATATTGCAAATCATGTAGCAGTTCAATCTAAGAGATTATGTCTATTGTTTCGGTGTTCTTATAAAAAAACATAAAATGCTCCCCTGGACTGTACACCACGCCATGAAGGCGTATAGGGGGTGTGGGGTTAGGACCCCACACGTTTTTGATCACGGCCGTAGGTGGGGGTGATGTGATCAACAACACGCCCGTGGCCGCCTTTACCACCCAGAGTTCCCTCCAGGTGCCCACTTTATACGACGCTGGGTGGACGCCAGAGCCGATTAAAACAGGTGGAAAAATTCCCGGTTCTCCCCCGCCGAGGATCGAACCCGTGCCTCTCGCATGGTAGTCAGACGCCTTAACGACTGGGGCATTAAATAAACATACCAACAATAAACATGTTTTTAAACCACACTTAATACATGTTGATGTATTTTATCGAAGGAAGGTGGAAAGTGATAGGATCAGGATGAGAGTAAGGGCGCCAAGAATCCACTCACCCGGGTGAAAATCTTATCTGGAGCACCCCCTGGGTAAGGGTTTTAGATAAGAGAATTTTTCTTTTCCTAGTGTACTTGGAAGGGTGCGTCCTCCTCCGTGGCCGTGTGCTTTGGACTCCGACTGCGGGACGGCATGGGTTCGAGTCCGCCTGGGTTCAGTCTCTGGGAGTTCGGCATGTGTATAGGACCGGTGGCAACCCACCATCGTGAGGAAATTGGGGAGCTACTAGTGAGTAGCGTAACCCGGTCATAAGAATCTCCTACAACGGCTGGGGATTCGACGCGGTGACCCCACGACACCCCATTACCGGTTGAAGAACTCCACACCTCTAGATAGGATTGTAGGAGGGAGACTGGCAGTCGGGAGAGAGGCCAATGCCCTTCTAGGGCTGTAGAGCCACGGGTTATTATTATTGCCTTACTGTGCATAAAGTGGACTTAAAACACCAAATCAACCAACCAACTTTCCTGGAATGACATTGTCTTGGAACAAGATGATTTCTCCAGCCGCTTAAATTACGAATCTATTAACCATGAGAAACTAGGGTACATCGGGTCAATCATGAGTTCCAATGAAAGAAACAAACAATGTAAACAAGAACAACAGAGCAAAAGTTCAAAAGCGGGCCACGTGAGGAATTAAATACTTAAGGCTCTTTAATCGCATCGCAGGATTTTTTCCTGGACGCTTGAGGTCAAAGAGACCCTACACAAACAGTGGCACCATACAGAGTAAATGCATGTAAGCATTCATGCAACGTTTAAGCCTGTCCTGTTTATTTGTTTCGAGCATTCTCAGCGTTGTTGAACCTCCCTGCGCATTTCCTCGACATGAATAAGACATCTTTGCCAAACAGACTTTTACAGTTGTGTGTGTGTAGGCTCTTTGAGTGCACCTGAGACACCTTTTTTCTTTCGGATTAGTTGGCAAAGGTGGACTGTGACGCACGGTGAAGGGGTCTTAGCCCACCCTCCTGCCCACCTAAGCCAGTGGCGGGTGCAGATTTACAGTTGGGAAGGGCGAATTTCAGTTGACTGCCTCACATCACCGAGAATCATTTCTAACCTACCCTTGCACTGTTTTATACAATCGCACGTTAAACAGGAACCAAGCTGACTTTCATGTTCTAGATATTAAGAGTATTGTTTGTCTGAAATAGGGTCCAGGGTTGGAATAGATAGATGGTTATTGTATGATGTGGTTATAATTCCTGCCATTAACATGGTAAGGTAATAAGAGAAAGACCTATTCTCTCAACGGGTCTTGGATTCAATCCCCTATTGAGGAACTTTGATCAGTGATTGGGATTCAAATTTAAACTGTATGTCCAGTTACGATTAGCCTGTCAGTATGAAGTGGACTTAAATAAAAGTTTAAACATTATTCTCGAACTTATTAAACTTAACGATAAGTCTGGCATTTAGGAGGGGCTATCGGCCCTATCCCTCTCCCCGTGGATCCGCACCTGACCTAAGGACACTATTAGAATATACCGGAAAAAAATTACAATCTTCTACGGTTAAATATTAACAGTTTCTCTGTTAACTTCCAAAAAATGGACGCAACCCGTTTTCTTTGTGAGCGCATGGGCAGTCACAATAGCACAGAGAGGTACGTATATGTATAATATTGATTAATTTGGTTTATTTTACATCGCTTTTCTGCACATTTTGGCTAATCGCGAAGATGAGGATGTGCGATGATATGATGAATTTGTAAAGGGACACTCATAAAGAACACCTATGCCCAGGCAGGGATTCGAACACGGGACCCCTAGCGTCGTAGCGCGCTGTGTTCCAGTTGGATGGCAGCGAAAATTGACGATCTTACCCCCTTAATTCTGCAGTCAACTTTTCAAATGGTATTCTACATGAGACTTTTTCAAATTAGACCATTGATAAACTTAAATAGAACAAACAATAATAATAATTATTATCATGGTTATATGCTTTATTATGCAGTAACTTTCATAAACCAATTTATTCTGAGTAGATATTTTTCATTATTTTTTCCCATTTCATACAGTTAGTGTACTGAAATGGATAATTATTGTACTCTGTTGTTAATTTACACACCTCGTTCAAGCAAAGGCTTTAAAAGTTTTACTCATGAAATTGACGTTGGGTAAACTCTCACATGAAACTGTAATTTTAAAATCTAAGGAACAATTTATTTCTTGATTTCATTAAAGAATGTCAAAACGTAACGTGATTCTTATATTCTGAACTAACCTTTTCTGGTCGCTATTCTTCGAAAGTGACTGAAAAGTGACGTAAAATAACAAAAGCAATAAATTATTTTTTCCCCATCTAACACACTTTTTACTTCGGTTATTCTGTTCGAATACTATCTGAACTGTATCTATGTTGTTAATAATGAAAAAACAAGCTTTTTGTAACTTGAAATGAACGGTGCCAATTTCCGGGAGTGGGAGGGTGGGAGTCACGCACCGGTTCGACACCCCCAAACTCCCGATACTCCCAAAATCACACCGAATCATCGATAAAAAGTAACAGAATTATAGAATTGGTAGAATGAGACAAATTGATAGGAGGAGTTAGAGCAAAGAGGAAGAAAGATACAGAAAAACAGAAGCGAATAATAGAGGATGAAAGAGGAAGATAGAAAAGAGATAAAGAAACTGAATTAAAGAGAGAAGGAAAGAAGAGGAGAGAAACAGGAAATGAAAAGAACGAGAAAAATGGAAAGAATAGATAGAGATAGAGAAATGTTCACGTGTCATCAGAAGGAAGACATTTTAAGGCAGAGGTAAAATAAGAAATGAAATGAGTGGTAAAATAGGAGAGAAAAGAAATGGAATAAATAACTGTAGTGAGATTGAGAGAAGGAGATAGAAAGGAAAGAGATTAGAAACAGAGGGACGTAGAGAAAGACATAAATAAAGAAGCGAGAGACATAGAGAGTTGTTGTTGTTGAGTTGGTGTTTTAAGTCCACTTTATGCACAGTAAGGCTAATCGGGACTGGACCTACAGCTTAAAGTGGGATCCGAACCACTTGTGCCTCCACCGGGTATCGAACCCGGGACCCCTTGATTACAAGGCGATGACGCTACCACTGCGCCATGGGGGAGGCCGAGAGACATAGAGAGAAGGAGAAACAAAGGGAAGAGATGAGAAACGGAGAAACATATGAAATACATATAAATAAACAAGCGAGGGGGAGAGAGAGAGAGAGAGAGAGAGAGAGAAGGAGAAAGAAAGTGAAGAAATGAGAAACTGAGAGACATAGAGAAATACATATAAATAAAGATGCGAGGAGACAGAGAGGCAGAAAGAAAGGGAAGAGATGAGAAACGGAGAGACATAGCGAAATACATAAATAAAGAAGCTAGAGAGAGAGAGAAGGAGAAAGAAAGGAATAAGAAGAGGAGAGACATGGCAAAAGACATATAAATAAAGAAGCGAGAGAGATAGAGAGAAGGAGAAAGAAAGGGAAGTGATGAGAAACGGAGAGACAGAAAAAATATAAATAAAATAGTGTCAGAGATAGAAAGAGAAGGAAATGTAAATGAAGAAGAGAGAGAGAGACCATCGAACCATGTCGACATGGAATATGTGGTCCACCCTTGAACCCGCCCAAAGAACGAAATTGTTTGACGACACCATTGGCCCAGTCGCTATTCTTGGCGACCTGCCATTCTGACGAGTTTCAACGCATTTGGTCACCATACAAGGAACTGCTTAATTGTTTCTCTCCGGCCAGTCCAAGTCAAGACCTGATAAATCCTCTCAAGTGGCGCGGTTCAAGTTTCATTAAGAGCATCGTTACGGAGACGTCAGCGTTCCGTTACTTGTAATCTGAGAACCAACGCTCTCCGTCAGCCAAATTTGACCCTGGCGTGCTGGTTGTGATCTTGCACGCAGCCTCTTGACACCATCCTCAAGTTTTTTTCTGCAGTTTCTTATCGAGTTGAAGTGTTTGCCATCATCTTGGGGGAAAGACATTGTGTTACTTACTCATCCTCTGTGTTGGTCTCGAAAATTACCACCAAAGACTATTAGAGGCATTGCTGAAGCCTTTTGCAACATTCCAAGCGTCAATAGGGTTTGTAGTAAATAAACGCTAATGCACTTGGAGGATCTGGTTGCAGAAATAGAAGCTTCTGGTTCAGATTTGTTGGTTAAAGTCGTGACTTTACCATGAAAGGTCAGGAATTCAATTAGATTTACCTGAACACAACGGTAGCATGAGTGCTGCACTTCAGTATACGACGATTGTACGTTACTCTGCAAGAGTTACCATGAGGAAAAGGGTAGGAGGCAAATGTATGAAGTAATTTCGGACCTGCTCTAATTCCTTTCTATCGTGCGGAATTGTAATAGTCGCTTGTTCCAGCCTTGCAAGAAGCGAGACATTACCGATAAGATAAGTACAGTTATGGAACAGCGGCAATGGGACTCGAAGTGTTGACCACTTTTGTGTACATGGAGGGGAAAACAGCTTTCTTGACGAGTTGCCATGATTACACTGGAGAAATGTCCAGGGACCTAGCTGGGCCCGTGAATTTGGAAGGGAGTGGGTGGAATTTGTGTTTGTGGGTGTGTCATAAGTTTTATATATAATTCAGCCTCAGTTTCATGTAGAGCACTTGCATTTTGTAGACTAGCGAGGCTCTGGCGTTCGGACTCACGGCCAGTGTAATCCTCTGTATGGTTTGTGTTGGGTCCTGTCTGTGTGTTTGTCCTGTCATCTATTCAGGTTATCTCCATTCATCCCCATCGTCGCGATTAGCCAAAAGGGGCAGAAAAGCGACGCAAAATAAACTAAATCATTCGATCAATCAATCAACCAATAAGTTATACACATTATAAATTGAAAAGTGTTTTATATATATTAGTAATATTATTTACATGATACAATTATAATTTATGTGCCATATTAAGTTTATTAATATGTAGTAGTAGTAGTAGTTATAATATATATATATATATATATACATACACACACACACGGTTCTTTTTTTTTGGAAAGATAGGTTCCGGTACTCTTCGAGCTGGTTTGTTATTGTTATTGGTCATCATCATTAGAACAACTTAAAATATTGTAGCACATTCATAAATGATCGTGTATCCTTGTAGTTACACACACGCGCGCGCACACATTACTTTCGTTAAAATAAAATGTTATATAGCTTATTCTCACCCATAAATAACTACCGGTTCAGCGTACCACCAGGAAAAAGCACTTTATATATATATACACACACACATACAGGGTGATTCAGTAAAAGCGCGTAAAAGTGTATACGTTTGCTATAATTCCTTTTTATTTTTCTTCAATACTTTCTCTTTAATGTATCTACCATTGAATAAGTAATGTTTGATATTTCGGCAACTAGCGCAGTTGCTCGCCCCTGCATATGTGAATTTTAATATGAAAGGTTGTAAAATACTTTATTGCCTGTAAAGAGCATTTAGATATAGAAGGATTCGTGGGGGATATGTATTTCTCTTATTACTAATGCAACATATTCATGCCCTATTGCACTTTCACCAGAAATAGGGAGAAAAGGGTGGCATTTTTACACTGGGCTAAGGTCGCTTGTACTTTAAATTCTGTCCTTTTGCACAGGGTGCTCAAACCAATTGAGAAAGTATACACTATTGGCTCGGTGAAATGCTGTTTTGAGAGAAGGGGGCCATGGGAAATGGACACCACGGTCACCTGGCCTCAACCTCATGGACTTTGCCATGTTGGAAATTTTGAAATCTAAGGTGTATGCTGTGAATATTCTGGATCTGGATCATCTCCACAGAGGATAACTGCTTCCACGGCTTCTCTGGATTCTCGCATTTTGAAGATAATTGAAGGAAACGTGTTGAAACGTTTGAGGAATTGTGTTGAGACTGGTAGTGAACGTGTATTACTGTTCATCAGTCCCGTTGGATTCAAACTTTGTGGCTTCCCTGTATTATATTACATCCTAAACATACAACATGTATATTGATATTATGCATAATCAAACAAAAGCATCTTATCACAATGTAGTGAACAGTCAAAGTATCCACGGTGTCAGAAAGATTAAGTAGCACTTGAAATACTTTTTTTAAAAGCAGCTGCATTCTTTCCTCTCACCTCCTGTCCACGTAAGCTTTCCGTTGTTCTTCATTAATCATTGTTCAAGCATGACTCGCATTAGGCGCACGATTGGCAAGCATCTGGTCATGATGGACCAATAACGGAAATGCAAACATATGGTTAAAGTCAATGTTAGTTTGTTTATTATTAACAGGTTAATGCACGCTCAGCAGAAGGTTCAAGGATGATGATGAATGAAAACATCGATATTTTAAAATTCAACATGTAGCATTGTTGTCTTGACCAGCACAGTTGCTCAGAAACATTGTTGGTGACAAAAACGCCTGTGGTGCACCAAAATTGTCGATTTATAGAAATTGTCTGTCGTAACCGCTTCTGTGAAATAGCCTTTCTGGTTCTACCATGCAGGTCTGTGATTGGTCCTTTTTCATTTATCGTCATATAATTCAAATGCAATAGGCAAATTCTGAATTTCAGCAATGTTTACCGTCGCTTTTCTGTCCCTTTGGCTAATCACGATGATGATGATTAGTGGTAATAAGATGATTGACGAAGGGACAGTCGCAAGGAACACCCATGCCCAGCCAGGGATTTGAACCCCTGGCATCGCAAGGCGTTGTGCTAACCACTCCGCCACAGAGGTCGACAAGCCCTGTGTCGCAACAGTGCTTTGAGAGCCAAGGCTTACCAAGCGTATTTCTTTGGGTGGTGCATCGAGTCCCATCGCCGCTGTTTTCCGGCTTTCTTTCCCAGAGTATGTAAGTAGCTCCCGGATGCTGGTCAGAAACGAATATTTTGTGAGCCTCCACATTGGATCGAACCCAGGACCGTTCGCACCAAAGACAAGAACATTAACCATTAAAAAAAAATTAATATACTTGTTTGCAATTTTCCTATATTTATGATACAAAATCCATAAGTGTTTATGTATGTTGGCATCCATTGCTTAGGCCTTCCCCTATAGTGTGGTGGTCAACAGTGTCGCCTTATAATCAAGGAGTCCCGAGATCTTTCTATCTTCTTTATTTCAGTTATCTTGTGCCGCTTTTCTGCTTCTTGGGTTAATCGCAATGATGAAGATCTAGGAATCCTGTGTCCGAGGCATATTGCACACTGTACTACTTTCAAGTGTGGTTTCAATCCCGATTAGCCTATCTGAGCATAAGATGGACTTTTTCAAACGTTTTGTCATCTCTTTTGTATTGTCATTATTTGCTGTGTAAGGGGTGGCTCTTTCAGAAAGCACCAAAGTGTCAACTTCTCTTCCACGTAATACAGCCTGGGGTGCATTGATGCATACTAACGAGGCCATAGCGTCTAGACCTGAAGGCAATGTAGCCAACCCCTTGCGGGACTTGTGTGTTGTTCATCTGTCTTTGTGATTGCATTTTAATCAATTTCTTGTTACCATCATTCATTCCCACCTACGCGATCAGCCAAACGTGTCACATAATCTGAGTAAATTAAATCAACTCAATCAATCTTCACTATTATTTCTCATAGTGGTTTGTTAGTTGTATTTCACCCTGATGTCGACTAAGTTGAACCTTTACGTTTCCAAATACGATAAATTTAACTTATGTGGAATTATGATAGATGCCCGTCTGAAGTTTTCAGGATATCTTATACATTTAAATGATTATAGTAGTACGCTTTTATGTGAATATCCTCTGTTTAAAATTCTGAAAATGAGATAAGTTGTGTGAGAATGCTTTGTTTTGATTCCAACTACCCCCTCTTGAAGATGAACTTTTAAGTCCTCTACATATTTTTGCAAGGACTGGGTCGCCGTCTCGGTCCAAAAAGTGCAAGACCATTTGGGTGAATTCTTTCTTGGTCAGTAGTCGTTATCAGCAAGTTCCCTGAAAAGGAAGATACGAACACCGCCCCCTCTTCCCCTCCCACCGTTTCTGCAGTGTTTGCCGACGCGCAGTAAAGCAATTATCAAGTGCGGAAACGTGCAGCTGAGGAAAATGGCGCATCAGTCATCTACGGTACTGTTTGAAGTTTCGAGTTTGTTTTATCAGCTCTTCAGCAACCATCCTTTTGTGCTGTTCTACCCAGGGGTTTACAATACGGAGGCGTTTGTCTTCTGGCTTTCATTGAATCGGGTAACCGTTAACGAGATCTCCATGTTGACATTCCTGGCGCTCATATTGTTCCCTCTGCAGGTTGATGATGATGTACTGTAAAATGGTTTCGATCCGTCCTACAAGTGTGCTGAATCGTGATCGCCATGTGACGGTCATGTCCCACAAGTGTCTGCTGTTTTTTGTGCAGATCTCGCTTCTTTTCCTCAACGAAGGCCGTTCTTTATCAGAAGGCGTTCATTAAGTGATGTTTTATCCCGTTAAGCCCTGCATGTTTATTTCCTCAGCTAAGGGACCTGTTGCAGTCTCTTTGTTTGCTACGGGTAATCGGTGAACGATTGAACTTTTATATGCTTCCTTATATTTTCCTCGATCGGCTGTCTTTGTGCCAAACTAGAAACCATTACCCTCTTTATGATCTTCATTATTTTAGCATCGGCAACAGTTTGGTGGAAGATTGTCCTCGGAACAGATCGATTCCACTGTGTAATTGAGTATTGGCTTGTGATTCATTCCGTCATTGTCTCGGTGAACCTGGTTCTTTTCCCGCAAACAATACACACGCGGAAGACTTGTGTCGGAAAGACAAAAGAGGGTCCTGTGATAGTGTAGCGGTAGCCATCACCCCTGGCAGTGCCATAAAAATACCAGCACGTTGTTCGCTGGTGAACGATTTTTGGAGGTTCATCTTCCCCCTCCTGGCTGTGGATAGAGTGAGATTGTTGTCTTCGTAGTGGGAGGAAGGAATTGGCGCATGTGCGAGAGTTAGATAAATCACACGTGATGACGTGGGGGGAGTGCTCTGCATATGTACCCAGCGAATTCGCTCTGTCGGAGAGCGATTTGCACACGCACGGTTGCTAACTTGAGCCAGTAGGAACTAAATGTGGGAGAATTTTTTTAAAAACAATTGAACGCAAGAGGTCTGTTACCAAACTAAAGCGTTCATTACACAGTAACTAAAGCATTGAAGTGTCAGTTGCAAATTTTAGATGTTTTGATAGTGTCCTGTAGCAGTTCACTTATTGTTTTTAATATTGCAGGAATATAACAAATTGCAAAATATTGAACTGAAACCTATTTGTGAGACGCTGCATGGCAGTCAAAACCAGGGTTGTTAAAGTTCCAGGAACCCATAAATTTTAATAGGTTCTATTGGGTTCTGCCGCAGAACTGGAACCTTTCCTCTCTCACAATTTAAATTCGATCCAAGTTTCGTATTGTGTCATTGAAAAAGGTTCCTGGACCGTATTTAAATTGATCTGGAAAGAAGGTTCCTGGACCGAATTCAAATACTTTAAACATGAAAAGGTTCTTTACGGTCCAGATACCATTTACACTTGCTGATTTTCTCTCCTGGACCGGAATTGAATTTATTTAAAATTCCTGGACCTTTAACAACCCTGGTCAAAACCTCATTTCCGCTTATACTTCTGACTGAATCAACTAAAGAGTACCCGGAATACAAGTGAATCGATAGGCATTCCGGATCAAACATGCCTTATCTTTTCATTTTGTCTTCATCTCTCTCGCGGTCTTCCACAGGACCTGAAAGTACAAGGGTTGGAGCATAAGTCGTGGCAACTATTTTTTTTCGCGAGAATAGAGGACCGGCAAAAAAGAACGAAATATACAAATGAAAGAGGACACTGTATGGAATTAAACAATGTATGAACAATACAGGTCATGTGTATCAGGGGTTGGCATTGAAGTGCCAAAAAATTATTTCAAAAAGTATTGTTCTACATGCGTGTATCAGTCACAAGAAATAGTTGCCATGACTTAGTGACATGCCATCCTCATCTTCGCGTTTAGCCAAAAGTGGCAGAAAAGCGTAGTAATCAATCAATCAAAATCGAACGCGAAGTTACAACGTAGTCGCCTTGTAATGAAAGAGTCCGGGGTTCGAGCCCGATGGAGGCACATTCGAGTGGTTAGGATCCCAATTTAAACTGTAGGTCCAACCTCGTTGTCTCGATCAGCCTATCTGAGCATAAAGTTGACTTAAAGGAAACTTTTGACACGAGAACGAGACAGACAATTGCAACTCTAGACGAGACCGAGAATGATCCAAACCTCACACGCGAGAATGTCGCACCATCATTCCTATTTTACATGTGCATGTTGGCTTTCGGTACAGATGAGCGGATTTCATGTGGAGTTTTAGCATTCAGCTTGTTGGCAACACTACACACACACATACATACACACTGTAGACAGAGAGGATCCATTTGGCGCGTTTCCGGGTTCGAGTCTGCGGCGGCGGGTGGCTGGCAACCTGCGAGAGTCCTCAGCGGCTCCTCTGAGAGGCTGCCCAGAAGATGACCTCTGGAGTGTGCCAGCCACGGGTTTTCGGAGTAACGGGGATGCTGAAAGACCAGTTGGATGTTGTCAGTCATTGACGAGTCACGATTGTTTCCTTTGCGGACCATTGTCTGTTCCGACTTGCGCCATATAAGAAAAAAGCAAGCAGTGGGAGAAGATTAACTTGAATGTGAATAATTGCCTACGCTTCATGTTTCGTACGCTAATATACGGCAGAGATTCTCATCTGAAATGTGTATTAAACTACCCCATTAATAATATACGAACGCTTTCCCATCTGTCGAGCGACCTGAGTCGTAATAGTGGCGGCGATACCGCTTTTTCTGTCACTAGCCTGCATATTTAATGTCTTCTACCTCTTTCCTGCATATTTATGTTGCTACTTCTGTCCTGCATATTTCATATTTTTTCTGCCTATATCCTGCATATTCGATAATTTTTTGCCTCAATCCTGCATATTTAATATGTTTTCTTCCTCTATCCTGCATATTTAATGTTTTCCTATGTCCTGCATATTTAATAGGTTTTCTTCCTCTATCCTGCATATTTAATAGGTTTTCTTCCTCTATCCTGCATATTTAATGTCTTCTACCTCTTTCCTGCATATTTATGTTGCTACTTCTGTCCTGCATATTTCATATTTTTTCTGCCTATATCCTGCATATTCGATAATTTTTTGCCTCAATCCTGCATATTTAATATGTTTTCTTCCTCTATCCTGCATATTTAATGTTTTCCTATGTCCTGCATATTTAATAGGTTTTCTTCCTATATCCTGCACATTTAATGTTTTCTTCCTCTATCCTGCATATTTCATATTTTCTTCCTCTATCCTGCATATTTAATGTTTTCTTCCCCTATCCTGCATATTTAATGTTTTCTTCCCCTATCCTGCATATTTAATGTTTTCTTCCTCTATCCTGCATATTTCATGTTTTCTTCCTCTATCCTGCATATTTCATGTTTTCTTCCTCTATCCTGCATATTTCATGTTTTCTTCCTCTATCCTGCATATTTCATGTTTTCTTCCTCTATCCTGCATATTTCATGTTTTCTTCCTCTATCCTGCATATTTCATGTTTTCTTCCTCTATCCTGCATATTTCATGTTTTTTTCCTCTATCCTGCATATTTCATGTTTTCTTCCTCTATCCTGCATATTTCATGTTTTCTTCCTCTATCCTGCATATTTCATGTTTTCTTCCTCTATCCTGCATATTTCATGTTTTCTTCCTCTATCCTGCATATTTAATGTTTTCTTCCTCTATCCTGCATATTTTATGTTTTCTTCCTCTATCCTGCATATTTTATGTGTTCTTCCTCTATCCTGCATAATTAATGATTGTATTGATTTGTTGTTTTAAGTCCACTTTATGCACAATAAGGCTAATCGGGACTGGACCTACAGTTTAAAGTGGGATCCGAACCACTTGTGCCTCCACCGGGTATCGAACCCGCGACCCCTTGATTACATATTTAATGTTTTCTTCCTCTATCCTCATATTTTATGTTTTCTTCCTCTGTCCTGCATATTTAATGTTTTCTTCCTCTATCCTGCATATTTAATGTTTTCTTCCTCTATCATGCATATTTATTATTTTCTATCTCTGCCCAGCATATTTAATATATTTTTACCTCTTTCCTGGATACTTAATTTTTTTTACCTCTGTTCTGCATATTTGATATGTTTTCTGCCTCTAACCTTTCCCGCCCTCTGATTGTTTGAAATTATCCTATTTTCAGTTTGTTAATAGGAGTGGAGTGTTCATGGTTTCATTTCGAAACTAGCTATTTCATTTAGCAGTGCCAATTTACATGCTTCTTCAGTCATTTTGGGCGTGTAAGGTGTGGCCTGAGAAGGCACTAAAAAGTCAACCTCATTTCCACGTAGTACATCCGGTAACTGTAGTCTTGCAGGTAAACGAGGTTCTGGCGCCTGGACCGACAGCCACGCCTCTCTGTGATGTCATCTATTAATATGGGTAAGTAAATTTTAGTTTTGGTAAGGGTTTTGCCCCGTTTAATGTGTCGTGGCGAATAGCCTAAGTCATGACGCACCCACAACTTTCACTTCATTCAGTCCTTGCAACTCGGGACATTCATAATATGCGAAATGTATATTAATGGTAATACGTAATTTACGAAATGAGAATTTTTAAAACCATCAATTGTTTGAAGTTAGTGATCACGGGAGGGTTTGATCCATTGCTTAACGGAACGAGCATTACTTGATGTGTATTTCTTACACGTATTGAGAAATCAGAATCGCTATGTAAGTGAACACGCGATATAATGTCGCGAATGTTAGATCAATTGCAATTGTGGACTTATCGAAAGAAAGATTGTTTACAACTTTTCATTTTAATAAATTGAATTTTAATTGATACCAGATGGACGAACCAATCAAGAATATTAATAATGTGCAAATTTTAAAAATATTTATAACTGTTTTGTTTTCAGATATATCGAACTTTAAATGCATATCAATTGTTGGAGACTTTCCATTGTTTTTTCCCGTGGATACACGGACGTATCGATCGAGATTATTTAGTAGAAAATACCGGGTAGATTTTTTAGTTTGCTAAAATTTATCTCTGTATCACTAGCAGTTTCTGAATTATTGATAGATATCAATTGAATTCTACAGCGTATATTGATTCGTCTGAAGCAGAAGGATAGTTTTTTAGTTATTGACAGGAACCCTGAATTTCGGAAACGCACTAACACCAAAAATTGTTAATTGTTCCAAGAATGTGTTTATACAGGGTGTCATTTTAATGGCGCCCACGGACCACGGAAACGTATAGAGGACATCAAAACAAACAACTTTTCTCAGAAACATTTTTCTCGTTGGTGCGTCATTTCGGCGCTACAGTCGTTCAAAAAAGCCCGTTTTGCCGCCTGAATGCTGGCAACCACACACAACATTTGATTGCATTTGTGACGTCATATCCCGTCGTGAAGCGATGCGTTCCAGGGTTGCCAGGAACACACATACTCTGTGAAAAATGACATAGCTACAATCAGCCACATTATGTACCGTAACACAAAACGAGAAAACACGTTCTGTAACCTAACAGGAAGTAAACAAACGATACGAAAAATGGTAGAAATAAAATAAAATTCAAGTGGAAGTGGTCATATCGAATTTTGTCTCAGCTTACATGTCAAATATTTGCAAATCTAGTTACCAAGTTGGCATCTACAATTTAGTCTATCCACTTCGTCCTTCTGATACTAATTGTCTGTGACACACTGAACAGATGACAAAACAGAAATGAAAGAACTCAAAATTCCAAACGTAAGCAACAGATAATATAATGTATATTCAGAGCATTATGAGGCAAGTGGCAAAAATGATTGAAAATACAGGGATATAAGTAGTAGTAATACTACAAGCTCTAAGACGACTATGTGTTTATCTATGCACCGGATACACATGTAATAGTTTGCATCTGTGAACAGGGCAGTATATTCGGTACTGATTCATCATTAGATTGTTACTGTGGTTGTACGTGTTTTAGTCGTAATGTAACAACGTGAACCTCGAATACTTCCGTTATCAGCACAAAAGTACCGCATGCCATCTGGACACAAACCTGTAGATATCAACCTTGCAACGAGATTTGCAAATATTTGACATATAGTTGGGCGTAAACAGCCACGTCCAATAAAATTTATAGTTCTTGATATTTTAGATGTAGGCTGAGACAAAATCCGACATTGACATTTCATTTTGAATACGTTTTTTACCATTTCTCATATCGTTGGTTTCATTTCCCCTTCCCCTGAGATGACTGCTGATCTTCTGGCTGGTAGGCTATGATGTTCGGTCTGCTGGACGCGTTTCTCGCTTCGTTTTACAGCTAATAATGTGGTTGGTAGTTTGTCATTTTTCACAACATTTGTGTGTTCTTTGCAACCCTGGCGTGCGCTGTTTCGCCGGAGGATATGACGTCACAGGTACGATCAAATGTTGTGTTGGGTTGCCAGCATCCAGGCGGCAAAACGGTCTTTTTTGAACGGCTGTAGCGTCGAATCGACGCACCAACGAGAAAAATGTTACTGGGAAAAGTTGTTTGTTTTGATGTCCTCTATACGAATCTGTGGTCCGTGGGCGCCATTAAAATGACACCCTGTATATGTGCAGTGACTGGTTCTAAGCATACTTTTCATTCATTGATAATCGCCAAATAACGCGAATTGTGCCCTTTTCGCGAATTTCAACACATTTTGTGCTTAAAAGACCAAACATACCGCGAAAATCCAATATTCTTGTTTTGGGCTTAAATAAATAAAATGTACCGTACTTACGCAAGAATAACGCTCACGTTTTTCCGAAATTATATCTCCCCAAAAAACTGTGGTGTGTGTTATGACATGGAATAATTCCGACAGCTACATGAAACCACATGTAAATGTATGTTTCCCACGATTTTTCACCTTATATAGGAACGTTTGCATCACCAACTAAGCAAATAATAATAATAATAATGTCTTATGAAGAGTTAAACGATTCTTTTTTCCTGTTTACAAGTTTTTTGTGGTCAAGATAAACTCAAATTAGCCACCCTGGGGGAGAGTTTTTAGAACGGTATAATTTTAGGTATATTTAGCAGAAAAGTATGCTAAAGTAAAAACGCGAATATTGGGGAAAATATCACCATAAAGTAACAAAAATAGCACCACTTTTTGAAGAAAGTAACACCGAAAAATTGAGATCCCTAGTTGATGATGATTAGTGTCATGAAAAGAACTCTTTGGTCATATTCCTCATTGTAGTGTTCCAATGCTTTCAATGTATTTACGGTGCCTTGAACGTTCAGCTCATGTGAGAGTAAGGTCATTGGCCACGGGGATGATTAATGGAACATGTGGATCCGAAAAAAGGAGAAACTATGCTTTAGTTGCGAAACTGTTTCATAGCCCTCAACTCCTGCCTCTCTTTCTTCCTCTGTTGTATTGTTTCGTAAGTTTTGGACGGCGGTCCTCTTGTTTCGTCCCTGGTGCAGTAACAACTGTCTTCGTATGACTTTAATAGTTGCGGGCTTTAATAGTGCGGCCTTTGTTGCTCTTGTAGAACCCGGATGTGGATCGTTATTGGCCGTCTGGCGAGCACTTCCGAAAAAGGACATGGTCTGCCACCCTTGACCTTTTTCTCTTGAAATCTTCAAGAGCAGAAGAAGAAGAAGGGTGACCACGAGTCATCCGACCGCCGCGTGTGGTAACAATCTGCTTTGCATATCGAGGGCCCACGGGCTTCATCTTCTTCTTCTGAAGATGTTGTGGAGGCAAACACCGCGGTTATTGGACTTGAGAAATTTATTCTGTGCCCGTCCATAATGCCTCTCCCCGTGTCACGAGTGCCACGAACTTGGTCACTGTGCAGAAGGTGTGGGCGGCTTCTAATTCTATTTTAGCAGTTGCGGCGATTGGGTCCCAAAAGCGGGGGGCAAGTTGCCAAAACTAGGGGGGCAAAGACAGTACATTTCCCTTAGTAGATAAGGTTTTGCATAGTGCGGAGGCAAAAGTGGCGAAAAGTGTGGGGGGGGAGGGGCAACTGCCTCTAATCGCCACCACTGTATTTTAGTATTTTTATAAGCCTCAGCCGATACCAATTTTAACCAGTAGCGATACTTGAAACTTGCAATAATTAAAATTTGTTGAAAATATTGATCGATATTGTTCTGTAAATAATCTTCTCCTATTATACGCTATGCATGGATTTAGTAATAAATTTGCTTTAAAATATCATATAATTAAGTCAGATGATAAAAATAGATGTTATGTAATCAATAAATACAGTTTTTATTTCATAATGTGTACAAAATAAACAGAAAGTTTGAATTTTGCATGATTTCCAAGATAATTTGACTCGGCGAAAATGTCGCATTGAATTTTTGAGGAACTCGTGAAAGATCAACATGCCGGAAAAGGATCGGCTGGTATCGGTAGATAAATTCCAACCGATACTTTCTGATAGCGATACCACTGGTATCGGCCGATACCGATACATCGGCAGCGCTTTTAGGGGGGGGGGCGATTATGGTCTAAAAAAGCCATGAATCCAACTAAGATAAAGCTTCACGTTTTGAAATATGATTCTAAAACAATTAATTTAACATATTTGCCCGTGTATAAGACGCACCCCATTTTTCGTGGACATTTTTTAGGAAAAGCTTTGTTACTGAATTTTTATTAATTTACAGTAGCTTATTTCAAATATAAAGTAATATGAATGTCTACTTTCAACAAAGAACTTACGTAATATAACTAGGAAAGAATAATTTTAAATCTTTTTGATCACACACCGCAAGAAAACAGGAAATAAATCGTCTAACTTATAGAACAGAGAAGATCTCCAGAAATGAAGGTAATCAAAAACTGAGTATCGGCGTATAAGACACACCCTGTTTTTCAGACCAGTTTTATACGCCGGCAAATATGGTATTAATTGGATTGGTTTGAAAGTAATTAATTCTTGCGCCGGAGTGCCCTTCCTGCATAAATCTGTACTGGTAACAGCCTGAAGAACTATTCAATAGGCCGACTCTGTCATACCACCGCAGATTTTAAAACTCGGCTAACTACAGTGAAGAAATGTATAATGGCATGCTTATTATTCTGACTTAATGATACACGTTATACAGAAGACACCCAGGCATTAAAAAAAACACACACATACTGTGCTCGTTATTTTTGTAAATAACGTAATGGAAATTTCCACAAGTGAACTCCAAATCTTCTATATCTAATATATAAAAATGTATGTATGTATGTGTGTTTGTTCCGGCATAACTCTCGAACGCCTGGAGCGATTTCAACGAAGTTGGTACGCGTATCACTTGCAACCTGGAAAGAAATACTGTGGGGGTAAGACACCCCTGGGTGTGGGGGTTGTAAGGGGGTGACATGTAAAAATAATCGAAAATGACCAATATTAGTGTGGAATCCATAGTTTTCGGGGTCGCTAAGATGAATGGTGACACTCCCAATGCTTTTCAACTCCAAGACATCCCAGGCACCCCTGGGGGTGGGGGTGGGAAGGGGTGAAATGTAAAAATGATCGAAAACGACCGATATTAGTGTGGAATCCATAGCTCTCGGGGTCGCTAAGATGAATAGTGACACTCCCAATGCCGTTCAATTTATTTATTCTTGCTCCTGGAGGTGAAACTAAAATATGTTGTTTATAATCAAGTTTTGAGTTAAATTAATATTATAGTGAATTTGTAAAAGATTTTACTTGATAATTTGTATACTGTACTCGTACTTATACTTTTAAATACCTATAAATAAAATTAGTTACATTTTGCACTATAGTTAGAATTCATTATTTTCCTGTCTAATAGAAGATTGGGATAAATAAATACCCGGGCAACGCCGGGTAATCAGCTAGTATTTTTTGAAGTGTACACAATTGTTAACACTGAATTTCAAAATTCAGGCGCCCTATATTTACTATCCCTGGTATCGGTATGAGTACCGGTTCAAAGTGGTATTTATTTATTGAAATTTCCAGTACAGCAGAAGCCATTTTAAACCAGAAAGAAACAACGGTAAAACAATAGACTAAGATTAAAAACACAAAAGAAAGGATAACATAAAATAAACAAAATAAAACAAGCCAAAAAAGTACCAAGGTAAATAGATCAGTTTCACAAAGGACATAATTATGTACAATTTTTTCTATGTTGCTGATAAAAAATGAATATGAAGTGAATATATATATTTGGTTTGAGATTATATTGAACTGATTCGGTAGCCTATGGAATAGTGAACGTTGTATGAGTGAGAGCCTGGGAGTTGTAGTGTGGAAAGTTTCCTTGCTACGTGTTTTATATCTAGGCACTCTGAGTGAGAGTTCGTGGAGTGGTGCATCTTAAGTTTCCATTTATAATCTGATATAGCAATTTCATATCTGCAATGTATCTACGAGTTTCTGGAGTATTAATATGCAGATTTACAAGCAGATCTCTCTTAGGCAGGCACTCTATATCGAACGATGGAGAGGAAAAAGCTGAGAACACTGTCGATCTTGGAGGTATGAGAATTGGCAGCCATGTTCCAGACTGGTGAACAATATTCTAGAATGGGGGACACAAATGTCTTGAAGTAAATGGAAAGTGCTTTCGGGTTATTGATTTCGGGGAATCTGTAAAGTAGGCCTAGCATACGCATTGCCTTTTTTGTGGTTGATATGCGATTATCGAAATTTAGTTTTGAATCTATGAGGATACCTAGATCTCGGTGTTGTGCTTCTTTTGCTAGAGGGAGGTCGGTGAGTGTATAATTGCCTTCAAGAATGTTTTGTTTCAATGAAATTGTTATGTAAGAGCATTTAGAAGAGTTTGTGGACAGTTTCCATCGCTTACACCATTCAGAGAATCTGTTAATGTCATTTTGGAGAATTTTCATGTCTGATTGCTGTTTTATTTCTCTCATAATCTTGCAATCATCAGCTCTAATATGCGTGTGCTAAAACTAACATATTCGTGGTCCACCTGACCGCGAAAAAATGTTAAGTTGGTTCTTCCAAGAAATTGGCTCCGGACTATCTGACTTTGCTTTTTTTAAGGCTTGCTTCTGCTGTTTAGAGTTCTGCCCTCCGTTCCGTACAAAGCAAACTCATTAAGAAGCCCGAGGAAAAGCAATCTCATGCTTGTCGGTGCCAAGTACTCTGAACCACGCAGATCATCCTCACAGGGAAGACACTCCGAGGCATCTTGGTTATATAACGGGATAAACTATAACAGTGGGCTGCTTAATGAAGGCAGTAATGAATCGGATGTTAATGGGCCGTTAATAGTCCTCGCCGAGTACGAATGTGTGGTAGCCATCCTACGCCCAAGAGCTTAATTGAATGTTGAGTGTTGGCGACCGGCAGTCATCGCTTCGGTATAGAAGACCCCCTCGTGTACCGCACTTAAAACCCATTACCTGTTAATTGGAAGCCTTTGCAATGTTGCTGTAATCGAGACGTTGTCTTCGCGCATCCTCACGCCATGTTCTCGTAACGGTATGATGAAAAAATGCTGGTAATTCTTCTGGAGCGAGTGATAACCCTTTCTTGAACTAGTTCGTGGCTTCACCCATCTTGAGTCATGATCATCGTCGCTATTACACACTCAGAGAGGTCCTTGTGCTGTGTCTTTCATGAAGGGTGACCAACGGCCCCGGTTGGGACAGTATTCAGTCCTGTGTCCCGGGTAAACCCTCTCCGGGATGCCTCAAAACTCGAGTTCCTTCATAGTGGTTCTTGAAAATTGTTAATATTGTTTTCCTTGCCTAATGATGATGTTCGTAATCAGCAGGTCTCCAGTGTTACGTGTCCATAGGAGCGATAAAAGGAAAATGTTTAACTTAGTCGATAACAGATGGCAGCACCAGTAACAAAGGATAAAACTAATTTTAACAAAGTAGAAAGGTGTAAAGGATGATTAAAACAAAGATGGAAAGTTAGATAATTACAATGAGTGATTGAATCAAGTCGAATGTGCAACAGTGAATTATAAGAAAAGAGGAAAATGTAAAAGATAGTTGACAAATACACTTGCGATATGTATAAAAAGTCAAAGAAGATTGAGAACCAATTTCGATTTTCGTGTTTCTTATAATGAGAAAAGTCTTGTTAAGAATTTTGCTGGTTCCCCAGCGGTGGCGCCATTTCTTTGGGCAACCTTCAAGCACTACTGTTTGCGCATTCAATATGTAGCACCGGGTTCGGCAGATGCGCGGGACTTGACGCGAACCCGAGCTGTCCCCACATTGGTTTATAGTTAGTGGCGGCGCAGTTCTTCATACAGCGATATTTAGTGTACAGAATACAACGATATTTAGTATATCTCCATTATAAGCTATTCACGTTGTTTCCTTTTTATATATGTGTATCATAAAGAACCCTACTCTGAGGTATCTTATGCTGTGCCGATGTCCTAAGCCAAGCAGGTAGCACCAGGATGGCGTGCCGACCTTCGTGGCAGAGTGGTTAGCACAGCTCTCTACCACGCCAGAGACTCCGGGTACGAATCCCAGATCGGCATGGGTGTTCTTTGTGAGTGGCCATCAATTTCATCACTCATCCTCATAATCGCAATTAGCCAAAAGTGGCAGAAAAACGAAAATGAACCAAATCAATCAATCCGGGATGGCGTAGCGGTAACGTCGTCACCTTGTAATCAAAGGGTCCCGAGTTGGATGCTCCGTGGAGGCACTTAGTGGTTCGCCGACCTCCGTGGCGTAGTGGTTAGGCACAGCGCGCTACGCAGCCATGGATCCCGGGTTCGAATCCCGGCCTGGGCATGAGTGTTCTTTGTCAGCGTCCCTTCATGAATTTAATCAAATCATCACTCATTCTCATCGTCGCGACTAGCCGAAAGTGGAAGAAAGGCGACGTAAAGCAACGTAACTCAATCAAGCAAGCAAGCACATTGTGGTTCGGATTCCACTTTAATCTGTTGGTCCAGTCCCGATTAGCCTTTCTGTGCATAAAAAACAAACCCCATCCATCAAACAATCGTAACGAACAGGCCCGAATAATGAAGAAACCACTAAACAATCAACATAAGAACAAAGTTGATTAAAATTCGTGTACCAGTACAATAAAAGTTGTTTCCTGTTCTATTTCATTTACTATTTTGTTGTTGTTGTATTCTAAAATTGGGTGTGCGGACGCGAAGACAAGGGGTGCGTGATTCTCCATCGCACATCCCCGGTACCCTTCGGTACCACCCATTCTTGCTTCAGAACTATCAGTTCAGTCTCTGCTCACTTTCGACACACTTTCTGGCATCTTGACGTCATTTCCGGTGTTTGGAACGCAGCCTCCATTGTTTCCAGAGACCCGCAAACAACAGGAAGCGTTTGATGCGATATGTCCATGTAGGAACCCTAGGATTGTCCACGTGGAAGATGTAACACTAGATGATCTCTTCTCGGATGTTGCGATGCTCAGGCGACCCGAACTGAAGTGGGAAGTAGGATCTTTGGCTACCGGTTCCGTTGGACGTAAGGAGCTCCTGGATGTGGTAAAAAAAATAATTCTGCATGCTGACACGTGTAGGATGACATATTGAACGATATCTTCGAGTATGACAAGCCGTGAAGAAGTGACATTCAAAATTGAAAAAAAAATCGCCAAGCACATTTAGCAACAAGGTAATATTCATTTACCTTTGCTCAAAACAGTGTTCGAACATTGCTGAAGAAACAGGTTTAATACTTTGGCTTGCTTTGGCGGTTGGGTTGAATCGAATTGTTAACGATAACTGGGGTTATACAGGGTGATTCAAAAGTCTCTTGACATTTTCCTTACATTGCTAATGAATTGTTTTCAGGATGGGATAAAAGAAACTGTTGTTTTCCAGCAACATTGCGCACCACCCCATTTCGCAACAATCGCTCGGGACTACCTCTCTGACACGTTCCCCGATAGGTAGTTTGGCCGTGGCTCACCGAGACTTATGGCGGCTCGCTCTCCAGACCTGACTCCCCTAGACTTTTTTGTCTGAGGTTTCATTAATTCTAGGGTGTACCAAGTAAAGATCAACACCATAGCGAAGCTGACATAGCGAATAGCTGCAAGCAGAAGCGTGCGCGGTAAAGGAAGGCGGAGCAAGCGCCGCTTGCGTTTTTTTTTAAAAGTAATTTTGAATTCTTAAGTTCATGTTTTTCAATGCCTTTATACACCTTGGAATGTAATTTATCTACTTTAACATATTTACATATGTAGACTTTTCATTTCCTGTCGTATTGGCTGCAAACATAAACGGCTGCACCCTTCACGAGGCTCGGCAACGCGGCACATCTGATCGACGTTGGAAGGAAGAGAACTGCTCGTCTTTCTCCCCGCTTTTCGAGTGACTTATGCAGTTCTTACATGGTCACTGTCCTTCCTCCTTCACGAAAAAATGTCTACCGCAAGCGTCCCCGGCCCGCTTCGTCTTTGGCAAGGGTGTTGGAAACACCTCGTCCACGCTGGCCACAAGTGTTGCTAACTTCCAGAATTTTCTATGCATCCGCAGCAACACCTAACTCGGTACGATTGTTCACGTGTGAAACTTAACAGTAATGAACAAATTATGTTATGAAGTTAGTCAATGATTACCGGTCATATGGTATTTATAAGAAATAAAATCACCAGCCAATACTTGGACATATCCGTCATGTGGTCAGTAACTCCGAAATACTAGAGGGTATGCAACACTGCAAACAGGGTGAGGAAGAGGGCGCATTTGGAAGCGTGGGTCCTGCGGATACGTTTTTTTCTTTACTGTGGCCATCATCTTGTGTTGTTCTGTTCTTTCGTGTGGTGTTTTTGCTATCTTGTGTTAAATGATGGTCCGCATTGAAAATAACCACCAGGTTGACAAACAAGACGAGCCATCGATTAGGGAACTTCTTTGTAAACCATTCAGTTCAAGAACTTGTACCGAAAAGTTGGATGTGGTGAATCATGAGAGACCGTGTCCTAAACTATGCATAACCAAAGTAAGTAAGAAAAACGAGAAAGTTTTCATTAAGTAGTTAAAAGTGTATCAGTAAAAAACAATATTATGCTTGGATTTGTTAAGGTCCACTTTGTGCTCAGAAAGACTAATTGGGACTCGATCTACAGTTGAGGACTAAAAGTGGTAAACGTTGTAAGTGCCAAAAGCGAAAGTGTTGGGAAATCGCATCGTTCAGCACATCAGCCCGTACGAACGTTCACACTAGTGCCTTTTTACACGCCCTTTGAACTACTTAGAGGGCTACCAGTCACTTTTCACGTTTCCCACATTATAAAGCGTGGCACATTTCACAGTTTAACGTGGAAAACGGTGTTCGAATTCTTGTGGCACTTACAGCGTTTACCAATTTTAGTCTTCAGTTTAAAGAGGGATCCGAACCACTCGATCGATTTTCGAATCCGAGGCCCATTCGTTACAAGGCAACGAAGTTACGTATTGTGTGGTTATGTAGCAGCAATGTTATTTATAAATCATTTTCTTGGAGCGTGGAACTTTACAGGCCAGAATGACTTCAGTAATTTCCATAATGCAGTGCAAAGACATGAACATTCCAAAAATCACACTCGTGCAGTGACATACAAAGGGGGATTGGGGGGGGGGAGGGGTCATGACCCTTTATTTTGGCACAATATTTCTAAAAAAAAAAGGGCTAAGGACAGGAAAAATATGACAAAATACACATTGTAGAGGCCTGGTTAGCGGGGCAGCAGCAGCCCCCTTTACAATTCGAACCCCCTCCTGTGTGCATACCAGTGATTTATCAACACACACCTCACAACCTCTCCCCCCAAATTTCCTCAATACCCTCCTAAAATGTTTTACCAACGTCCACTTTTTGGTAATTTTGCTTCGAAATTTACCCTTACCCCTCTCCATATTACATTTGAAAATGTTGTAATTAGCCAAAATGAAAAACTGACAAATCGCTTGCCTATCATGAAAATTCACGGCACGCCCCTGGCTGCAAGAGAGGCTATGCCTAGACTTACAGGGACACCACATTCAAATGTACTGAGTTTGTCTTCTATTCTTGAGTACTTTTCAGCAGTAACGTTAATTTTCTCAGTAAAATGCTTTTTCATTAAAATGCCAAGATACTTTTGAATCACCCTGTATATAAATTATATGCAAGAATGATACATTTTGCGAAAATTTGTGTAGTAACATGTGTATTTTGTTTATACTATATATTTCTAGACTTCAAGCGAGAACGAGACCACTTTGTCTCGTATCGATAACATGCCTACTATTCAGGCAGCTCCTCATTTTTCAAACCCTTCATGGGGAATCCACATGTAGAAAACTCCACAATCCGAGGAGTCTGTGCAGCAATTCCGCACATGAAGGAGGGCAAGGAGAGAAAGCGAGTGGATGGAGCGAAGCAGCGTGCGCTGCTGCAAACGTGTTATCCGTTCTATACAATCCGTTCCCTCACGGCGTACATTGGGCACTATTTTGTTCGGAGGACTTTTTTTTTCGCCTGCTCCACAGTCTCCAGAATCATAGTATAACGTTTATATCTAGAAAGAATAAGAGTACATTTAGAAGCAAGAGAACTGGTATGGCTTCCTCAACAAAACTGAATTGAAAAATTTCAAAAACAACTATCACTATCCCTTTCCAATCCGGTCCTGAATATTGGAACTCCTCGAACATCGACTCGCATGCACAACCTGCTGCAATTCCAATTAGTAAGAGTTCTGCAATTAATCAAGATGAACCCTTTCCTAACTCGACCTTTCCAACTAGCAATCCGATTGGCTGGATCGTCCAGTGGGATAGTTCGTTTCTTCTGGGTGCAGGATGGTTCGAGGATAAGGAAAGGTAGAGAAGATGCATATGGTTAACAACATACGCCTTAGGCGAATTAGTCACGAGCCGTTAAGTGAGGAATCCTGTTGATTTTTCTCAAAACATTATGGCAAGGAAGAGTAATAGTGGGCGGAATTTCGGAGGCGTTACTTCAACGGGTGAAAGCACGATTTTCAATTAGAAGAGTCTGTGCAGTCCATATGCAGAATTGGACGTACAAGAATGGATTGTTTCTTATTTGTATGATAAATGCATGCTTCCAAGAACTCGGTGAACAAATATTTCTATGTTTAATAACCGATGAGTAATCTAGATGTTGCAATGAGTTTTCTGAAAAAAGGCACGTTTTCTTTTCCTGTGTTTCAAGCATCTTGGCACGAGATTTTTCTATTTAGACGTTGTGCATCTTTGATTCGAGACCCATGTTTCCGCAGCTCGGGCTAACCACAGCAGGGCTATCATGAAAGCCAGAACTACTTGTACAGTGTTTTGACCATGAGTAATTTCCACGTATCCAAATTTGACGCCCTAACGAGCTATAATTATAAACCAGAAGGTGTGGCCGGTACAGCTCCCGCCACTGAGTGTTCCGTCGTGTGCTGGCAGTAGTGATGTGCGTCTGCGCATAAACAACGATAGTCTACATTCTACACGTAGACTATTTTATACACGTAGATCACGTAATCTATGTAAACAACATGGCGAAAGGTGATAACTTAGCAAAGGGCGCCGTGAAAGTAAAACAAAATTATACTGCGTATTAGTTGCTGATGTGTGAGGAGAACTTTTCATACTCTTTCTTCCAAATTCGAACAATTTCTCACCTAGAAATAAAACCTAACATAGGAAATATTCTAGTGTTTTATGGGAAAAAACTGATTTTGCCTCAGGACTGCCATCTGTTTTTTTTTCATACTACTTATCTTCTTCCATAGTTGATGATAGAAGACAAGAGAAATTTTGTTGTAAATAGGATTCTTTTCAGTTCGTTAGGAACCAATATAGTTGAAAATGTCACTTTCCTTTCATTAAAGCCTTGAAAATTAATTTTAATGCACTTGAGATTGTCTACGTAGTCTATGTAAATTACAACCCAATGTAAGCTACGCGTAGATTACGTGTAGACAACGCATGTAGACGTAAACGTATAGTGTACGGCAGATCACTGGCTGGCAGACTGGCAATTGTCACGTGAGTGCTTCCACCCACTGTCAGGAGCGCTGGAGACAGCACGTGTTTTGTTCTCTGCCAGCCAGAGCTTACTGTTCTGTTTGAGAGGGAAATTTGAACACTTGGCTTGTTTGCTTGGCCTTTCAAATAACCCATACTTCGCCATGTTTACGAGAATCAAACCTTTAGCCACAGTGTCCGCGCCACAGACGGCAGACTACTGAATTGTGCCAGGCTAAACTTTCTGGCGAATCGAAGGATGCTATATACACCAGACAAGTGAAGCCATGCGCTGTACGGCAAGAAAGCAAGCGCAATGAATGCTAAACAGAAATAGCTTCAGCTTCTTTACATAAACACAATTTGCAGACGTTTTATAATTCTTCATTAATACTAACTAAACAGTTTTCACAACATGTGAACATAAACTTTGAGACTTTATGTAAGGACCAAAATTTTGAGCGCTTCTTTGCCAATCTCTTCCGAATAATAGTGAACAAAATCGTACAAAACTTGCACATCCAAACAAGATGCGACTCACGATCTCGGCACGGAAAATTTCGGGTTCGAATCACAGCCTGAGCATGACTGAACCTTTCTAAGCTCATTTCATCGGTTTCATAAAATCACCATTTATCATCATCGTCGCGATTAGCCGAAAGCGGCAGAAAAGCGATGTAAAATCAGATAAATACAAGAAAATCTTGTTTGTTGTTGTCTTCTATTGAAATAAATCACAACCAAGACATTCACTTCATAAATGTGATTAAAATATATTTTAAAGACATCTACAATGCATCTCTGTAGTGCTTCACGGAGACCCATGAACACTTTGATCTGGTCCTCGCAGTCTTCTCAGGTGTTAGGCGTGGCTACAAAGCGCCGCCCCCTCTCCCTGAAAAAAAAAGTGTTCTCAATGTTTCCTTCATTCTTTCCACCTTCGAGATTTTTCAAAGGCCATTGGACAGTGCTTCAGTCCGAAAGGTACGGAATCCTTTTGTCGTCGAGTTTTACGGAAATTTCACGCATTTCTCCTCTTTTCATTATGACGGAAGGTTCTTTCGAAGTTGGTTCCCATCTTAACGTGTGCAATTGAGCCTCTCAAGTTAACAGGTTTACAGACATTCTCAAACTATTATTCCTTCTACATTCGTCCTTTCCACTACTTTCCCCATCACGTCACTCCTCCCGCCGTACCTGCACCTTTTCTTGTTTTTGAACCACATTAATTTAGGATAAAGTTTTGTTTCAGACCACGTGATATGAGGCGGGCCGGTTTTTCGGGTTTAACCCTGTATAATTCTAAGCTTTTGCACCCCCTTCCCCTGTTATTGTGTTCTCTCTTTCCTTAAATCTCCTCCCCGATGGCGTAGTGATAACGTCGTTGGCTTGTAGTCAAGAGGTCCCGGGTTTGATACATAGTTGTTCGGATCCCATTTTAAACTATAGGTCCAGTCCCGATTAGCTTTTCTGTACAGAAAGCGGACTTAAAACTAAATCTCAAACTCTCTTTCCTATCAAAGTAAAGAATAGTATAATTTAACACTAACCTTTGCTAGAGCTACTGATATTTTTTATTTCATATAGCTGTTGCTATCTCGGTTAATGAGGATGAATGATTAATAGATGAAATAGAAGATGGGGCGAATTTATTTATTTGAAAAAATTCTGAATTCTGAACGAATCCATTTTATCTCAGGATATCAAAGCTAAAAGTATTACTGTAATAAGATGCCCGTATAACAAAGATAATAACAATAGCGGCAGTAAAAACAGAATTATTGACTCTTCAGCTTCTTGATGCACGACATTTTGAAGGTTTTTTTTTTTTTTTTTTTTTTTTTTTTTTTTTTTTTTTTTGATAGATGAATGCTTGGAGTATCGTTTAATGATTTGTAGAGGTATTATAGTCTGTGAGGAAGTTGTAACGATAGCTTTGAGTTTGATTTAGCTTATCTTATTTCTGACACTTTTGGCTAATCGCGAAGATGAGGACGACTGATGAAGTTGATCAAGGGACACTCACAAAGAACACCCATGCCGTCCCTGCTCTGCTCAGTGTGCGAATTAACGGGAGTGAGGGGTGCCGGAGATTCCCCCCACACAAAACGTCTTATCCCCACAAACAATGACGTATTTAAGGTGGTGTCGAAAGTGTCCGGACCCCTCCCCCGAAAGACTTACCAAGTATTAAAATAAAATAATAAAAATATACATTTTAGCATTGGTTGTACTATAATCGATGGTTATTTATCTGCTATGAACTTGGAAGACAAGGATTATTATATTTTAGGCATGTATTTTGAAGGACAGTAACAAAGAAGCACAGTACTACTTATGAAAATATGCATAAAATATTAATCAGGAACATCCTTTTTATTATTATTCAATAAATATCCAATTCCTTATCTATTTGACATTAATTTCCTTGTTTTTATACAAATTTGGCGATCTTAAGTACACGCAAACTAGATAATAATTATAGGCTATGCTGTTATATTTATATACTTGTATCATCTTTTCACGTATTCATATAATAATAAAAATGCAATATTAATAAATTTAGATATTTAATTATAATTTAATTGTTTCGATTTAAACTTTATTATTATTATTATTATTATTATTATTATTATTATTATTATTATTGCGACACTTAGTTCAGTTCCCCTCCGAAATATATTTCTAGATACGTGCCTGCCGGCAAAAGAAATTTATTTTTATTCCTCCCAGGGATTTTTATCTCGGAGAAAATGGAATTGAATTCGTATAGTGTACCATTTCTTAACTATGCAATAAACACAACTGAAAAATTATTCGTGTCCATTAATGGTCCAGTCATCAAAGATTTCCGTGCCGAAAAGTATGCAGCCTTGTGGATTAAAGTTAAGTTTTCATGGCATAGTGCTGATATTTTACATGTATTAAAATGTTCACAAGAAACTTGTAAGTAGGTTAAATGGACGTTAGTTTGAGCTCGGCGACAGAAATTTGGTCACGTTTTAGGTGTTATTACTTCAATAGCTCTTTTTGGTTTACTTAGAAAGTAAATATACTGTTTCTAAATTACGCGTATATGCTACCTTAATATTCAGTGACCTAGTTTAGAAGCAATATTCTAGATACTTACGTAACATACCCCATCCGTACGAGTAGAATCTTCCCTAGCAGTGTTACTCCTCTCAGCGATGACAATGCAACCCCTTGCTTTCTAGAATACCTGGTTTTGTTCATGTTGACCTGACTGATTCACCTGGCTCAAGGTGAGCCACGGCCACTTCCTGTGTAAAAAACTTTCTCAACAAAATCTAAAAGCAAGTTATGACAAGTCTGGGTAAGATTCTACTCGTACCGATGGGGTATGTTACGCTTAGAACCGCAAGGCAATAGTTTAGTTTACTGACTAGTAACTTCCCCCCAAAAAAACTACCTCCAAAAATGAAATCACAGATACGCCACTGAATGCCTCCCGCCCAAAGCAAAAAGCTTAATTCGCACAGTGACTCTGCTAGCCACTCCACCATGGAGGTCGGTTTTGAGCTTTTGTGCAAAAGAAGTTATGGCATTTTGCTGGAATCCGGATATGATGATGTAGCAATGGTTCACAGGTGACCATTCGTTATTGTAAAAAGAAACCTCAACAAATACAATGCCACATCCAAGGCTTGTCCAGGATTTAAACCTAGGTGCTACCTCGTAGCACTTACGCAAACCGCAGCAATTGATAACTGTGCACATGGCTGCTGTTTTCGGTTGTGATCCAATAAACATGTGGACGATAAATGCTTTTGTCTCAACACACAAACATCCTTGGAACTGTTAGTGGAGGATGTTGCAAAAATTGCCGACCCGTCCTCTGACCTTACTGAGATGGAAGGGAAGCTTCATTCATGTTAATATACAAACAATGATATTAACTTTAGCAGTTATGCGTGGTAGTCATTGTCCTGCCTACTCCAGTTGCACCCCGCCCTTGTTGACACCGCGTGCTTCTTTCTACGCAGAAGACATCCCAAGTCGCCATTTACACTACTTTCAGAATCAACCGTCACAATGGCGGTACACCACCTCGTCGACCGTTACCTTTCCAGGAAACAACACGGTTCCACCCACCAGCTATGTTTGTAGTTTAGCCGTGTTTTGTGGAGAAATGTAAATTTCTGTTGGTTTTTCCAAATTACCGTTTCACTTATTGTGAGGCCCGCTTTGGACGAAAGCATTTTCCGCAACATTTATGCCATGGCCAAAATATTACCGTGTAATGTGAAAAATCTATGGCTTTCGGATGCCATGGCATTTCTCAAGGATAGGCTCGGTCCGAATCATTTTTCGTAGCGTAACCAATCAGAAGCGACCTCTAGGTCACGAGTGCAGTTGTAATGGCGGCCGCGTGAGATGTAAACAATGTATCACTTCACATTTTTAAAAGCCGATAACTATTCAACCGAGAGGAATAACGTTTCGTATAAAACGTTGTTAGGTACAAAACAATGGCGCTGCTTCAATATATACTTTACAACGTTTACTGTACACGTATGGAAGAATATTTTATTTGTTTCACAATTGTAAACACCGTGCACTCACCATAGACGGTGTAACTCGACGTGCCTTTCGGGCTGTATATATTATACACTGTAATCGCAATAGCTAACCGAAATGTTACATGAAATGCTTCCGTGTGAAGTACTATCTGCTAAAAGATTTTTGGAAGCATTTACGTAGCATTTATGCTAGCAAAAATGTTAAAAATGCTTCCTTCTAAAGCGGCCTTACAAAACTGGTCCGGAATTTGTAGTCACCGGCATCTCTTTTAGAGTGTCCCTTCATGAATTTCAACATATCATCGAGATTAGACAAAAGTGGCCGATAAGCGACGTAAAATAACCTAATTCAATTCTATCACTTCTTGCGTCTACTCACACAGAGCCCAAAAGTGTCAAGTGACACATATATGTTGACTCCATTAACACATTATCGTGCATAAACTCCAAATGATGTACTTTTTGTTGTGTCAAAATACACACAGAAATGCATAAAAGGGCACTTTTATCAGCTGATGTTCCGTGTTATGCACGAAAGATGCATCAATTGGGAAGATAAAGATAACAAAATTTCACTTCTAACGTATCAATTGACAAAGCTAATTGTGAAATTTTGTTATCTTCAAAATTATCTTGTCTGATCGGAACACAAGCTGATAAAGTACCCTCTTATGCACTTCTGTTTGTATTTTGACACAACAAAAAGCGCATCATTTGCCGTTTATGCACGTTAATGTGTTATTGGAGTCAACATATATGTATCAATTGACGCGTTTTCGGTTCTGTGTACTGCGTCTGACGTCACTTCCGGGTTGTATAAAGAGCTAAATTCAATTGGGGTTAGCTCGGCGAACCCCAACTAAATTTGTCAACTCTGAAGGCTAACTTTGGACTTTTGTTTCATTCGCTGCAAAACCGTGCTCTACTTACGTAACTGTCCACGGCCAGTCGCCTTGAAGCGTGATGCGATGGATCTTAGGAAAACGGCCCAAATTGACCCCACTGTAAGGGAGGAGGGGTGAGGTCGCTTTCGAAAGAGGAAGTCCCCCTAATAGTTGCGTCAGGAGAGAACAGGTTGAGATGCACGTCTTCGGAACGCTCCTCCGTAATAAGGACAGGAGAGAAAAGAGTTTCTGCTGGGGGAGGGTTTCCTCTGTTGATTGGATCCACGGTGCAGAGACTCCAACCTCAAATTACTCTCGAGGTAATAAGACACCCCCTCGTTCTCCGGTCTCGGGGTATAATTTCGTGGCATTCGTGCGGATTGCGTAAGAACCGGAGGTCGCCATGAACCAATATGCCACCGAGTCGGTCTTCCTTCCTGCACGCTCCTAAATCACATTGACCTTTTGGATCTGGCGTTTATCTTGCCATCCATCACCACGAAGTGGTGCAAAAATGATTTGAGGGAACACAGGCTGGAGTTTGCCTCGACTTCAGGATTTATGGCATTCTGTCAGAACCTCTCGTTGTCTTTGTTTAATGCTCCCACCTTTGGTGCAAGAGGTACTAGGTTTGTGAGGAGCTGCAGTTTCGATGTTGACCCAGCATTGTGTGTACTGTCACAATTACAGTAACCCTACTCTAATCCCTCTGGAGCCCGTTCGAAGCAACGGATTACGCCGAAACTTGGTGTAGAGGCTATGGAGACCATGGGGAAGCGAATGCTGACGGAAAAAATAGTTCAAATGTTCACCACCAGGTGGAAATGTGGCGCTTATATTTAAGTATCCCCTACTCAGTGTCCTCTGGAGCTCGGTCGAATCAACGGATTACGCTGAAACTTCGTGCAGAGGCTATGGAGAACATGGGGAAGCGAATTTGATAAATAATATACCGAGTGTTTCATAAATAAATGAGGGGTTAGAAAAATTGATTCCAAGTAAAGTATTGAACTTACGTTAATGAAACCAGTCCAGAACGAATGAGAAACTCAGAGCTTTTTGACACCTACAAATGTTCAATGTGTGTACCACGGGTGAGACGGCACACATCGACATGATAGTCTAATTCTTGCCACACCGCGTGAAATCTTGCGATATCACGCGGCAACGGTGAGACGAATACTCTGTCTTTGATGAAACCCCACAAAAAGAAGTCACACAGGGTGTAAGGTCCGTTGATCTTGGGGACAAAAACATTGAACAAAACACTGTGGGTGATTTGAGTGTCGACTAGCGGCAGGGATATGAACCCTCACAAAACACTCACGCACAAACTGTTTGCGTTCCTCGTTCGTTCTGGACTGGTTTCATTAACGTAAGTTCAATACTTTACTTGCAATAACTTTTGTAACCCCTCAGTTATTTATGAAACACCCGGTATATATCCAAGTCACATCACTGTTCTCTAGTAGCTATAATTATCATTATAAGCACTAATGAAATACATTAACTTCTGCTTCGAACTGCACAAACATTTCTTGTCCTCTGTATTCAATACAGCTTACTAAATATTTTTTTTTCGTGTGAGAATTGGCATTTCATGTAATCATCACACATCCTCGTCGTCGCGATTAGCCAAGAGTGTAGCAAATGCGACGTAAAATTATACACTCTTGCCTGACGAGGGTTCGAACTAATACTTCTGACTTCATGGCACGTTGCTCAGACCACTCCTCCACTGAGTTCGTCCTATCATTTGTACATCATAGACAAATAATACGTTTCGGTCTATCTGTCCCACACACGCGCGCTCCCTCGTCAGGAACTTGCATTTCTACCTCGGTCACCTCTGGGGGAATTTTAATTCGGAATCACTGTTCTCATTATATTTTGCCACGGCTTAATCTCGAGAGAGAAGCTTGGCATTGTTTACCTAGGATGAACCGTAACCTTCTCCGAGGAGGAAATGCTGCTGGGCGAAATTAGTGCATTGATCCTTTTGAAGAGGCGAACGGTATCCGAGCCCTATAGTCCCTTGCGGAACATTGCAAGTCTCCACCTTGATGATGCTGCACATCTTTCTGCAATCTAGTGTGAGTATGAATGGCGTCTGGGTCGGTCATTGGCTAATTTAGGGTCCCGTATGGGTTGGTATTGTGGAACTTTCGAGATTATACCACATGCCAATGCAAGACAACACATGATATGATAACTACTCGTATTTCCTTCCAGATACGAACAATTTGGCTGTATGTATCGTAAATGGCGCAGTGGTAACGTCGTCGCCTTGTAATCAAGGAGTCCTAGGTTCGACACCCGTGGAGGCACATAGTGGTTCTGATCTCTTTAAAGTGGCCGGTTCGACCCACCTGCCCCCGCAGCACCGGGTTCAGCGATCTTGGATATTAAATTTTAAAACTTAACAGTTATCGTTATCATTATTAAATCAGGTTAAAGGAAACAATAAATTAATTCCTTCTAATACTTTAAATGTTAAATAACTTGTTCATGTGCTAATTTTATCTCCCATGACAATATTCTTCACATATTCAACTTTTGTTACAATTAGATTTCTATTTTTAAATTATAAATTACGCTGCTCTACAAATTTTACCTCTTTATTACTTTTTTATGTAGGAATGAAAGTTTGTTTATAGATTTTGAAGCATTGGAGTACGAAATAATAATAATCATGATGATGATGATGATAACCCCGTGGTGCAACAGCCTGTGAGGGCCAGGGCTCACCTACAGACTGCCAGCCTCACCCCCCCCCCCCCCTGCCGAGGTGATACCAGATACCATCCAACCAGTTACGGGGTGACGTGTGGTCAGAACGATACTTATTTGTAACTCCCCAATTTCCTTACCATGGTGGGTGACCAACGGTCTCATACACTGGCCGACATCTCAAGAAAAGGTTGTTATGCTTCCCCCCAGAATACTCGAACCAGCTCAAATTACGACTTACACTTTATGATATAATTATTACTCTTAACACTAAACTTCAAACCAACTTTAATCAAAAGATAAATCTACATTGAACATGGCGATAGAAAAATAATATTTCACACATTGTCAATGACATATTTATAACAGAACAGGGTCTGTCACCAATGCACTCTCCCTACAAATAAAACACCATTATTCAAATGTTACTGGTAAGGTCCGTTCCAGCATCTTCCCTCCTTTCCTCCCCCCCTCATGCATGGGACCAACTTTGACAGCCCTCCGTGACAAGTTTTCTCCATCCATCTGTATCAAAAGAATCGGTTGGAGCTTTGTCCCAAAAGCTCACAAAGGATCTGAGTGACGTCTGAAAGAGTAGAACAAGCTCTTGAGTAGCCATACATCATAACGTTTACATGGATGAAAATGTGTAAGGTGTGGCTTAACGTATTTGTCAGTGTTATTGTTAGGGAGATCCTTCACCAACAGTTGTGTGCTTAAGTACTGTTGGGTTTGATGATAAAGACCTCCAAAGTCGCCTGCAAGTCAAGTAATAACATATATACTGGGTGGGAAATAACCTTTTGCTAGGGGTTCACAGTAAAAAGTAACAACAATTAAGAAATTATGGTAATATGTTTACTATGAAAATTGTGGTTACAAAAACAAAATTAAAAGTTAGTATGTCCACCATTTGCTTCTCTCACAGCACGAGGACGATCAGGGTAGGAGCTCAGAAGATTCGCAAACAAGTTTCCACCGATGATGTCTTTGCTTTCTTGAAATAGTTTTTGTGGACGCCCACCACTAAAGTGACCATAGCAATCATCGTAACCTTTCTTCCAATTGTAAGTTACCCAACGTTCACTTCGATGCAGTTTCTTCGCGCTCCATTTGCAGATGATGAATGCTGCTCCACCTTCCATTGCTTCTCGAAATGCATTGGGTCTTATCCGATCGACAACTCGCTGCTCCTCAATATCACACAATAGATTCGCTATCTTGGAATTTATTCCTGAAACACAGAAAAGAGCCTACTTTAACACAACACACTTCAAATGACACCATGTTAACACAGTTTTCCTGCAGACCCGTAGCAAAGGGTTATTTCCCACCCTGTACTCTCTCACCGAATTGTGGTCTTCCTTTTTCGGCAGAAACACCACAGTTGGTAGCCCATATTTCGAATAACTAGACAGGAACAGCGAATCTATATATTGATTGATTGAGTTGAAGTGTTCAGTCCACTTTATGCAGAGCAAGTCCAATTGGGACTGGGTGGGCCTACAGTTCAAAGTGGGATCCGAACCACAATGTGCCTCCACTGGAGATCTCTTGATTCCAAGGCGACTATGCTACCACTGCACCATCAGGGAGGCCCTGTATATCGAATAAATCAACAGACAGATCACAGTTGACAGAAAAACCAGCGTTTATTAACTGAATAACTTACAATCAAGATGATAACCAGAGAGTGTCCTTAATTGCGGACATGCATCGTTTCATGCTTATAATGCATGTAATTTGCCACATTGGTGATAATATTTTGCACAAACACTAAAATTGATCTCGTCTTCATACTCTGTAATACCAGGTAATGCGCTCGCCAATTATTAAAAAAAAAATATATATAGTTCCAATTCTCGCCACCAGGGTAAAAATGGCGCTGTAAGCAGTCAAAACGTGGAATTTTCCGTAACTCTGACGTCAAAGTCGGTGATATTGCCTAACCATTGTGTGAGCTCCCTGGTTGTTGTTGGTGACGCTTGTTGCTTTTTCCTTTAGTAATGTTCAATTAATTCGAATGGTGAAATTGTAGCGATATTTTAGTACAAAGAGTATTGTTTTCTGCGATTTATAGTCCCTTTTTCCTGTAACTACACCACGTTTTGACTGCTTACAGCGCCATTTTTACCCTGGTGGCGAGAATTGGAACTTTTCTTTTGCATAATTCGCGAGCGCATTGCTTCATTAGCATATCTACGAAGTTTCAGACTGCTATTCTCATTACAGCACGTGCTGTACCACTCTGAACACCGTCACTTTAATTATAACCACCTGGTACATCAAGATTCCCTGTAAGGCGTATTACGTAAATATACTTCAAAAAAGTATTTCGGATCAAAATTTAGCCATACGTGCATAATTACAAGGTGTACAACTTTGCTTCCGCCGTTTTTCCCCAAAAATATGACTCTGTAATGAAAAACATTGCTTACCCAGGCATTATTCAAAGTATTGTCCATCGCTGGCCACTACTTTCTCCAATCTTTCGGGCAGCGTAAGAATGCCGCGTCTAAAAAATTGTTCATCTTTGGAGGCGATCCACGAATCGATCCACTTTTTGACTTCTTCATAAGATCGGAAGTGTTGGTCAGCCAGTTCATGAGCCATTGATCTAAACAGGTGATAATCAGAGGGAGCGATGTCTAGAGAATAAGGCGGGTGGGGTCGGACGTCCCATCTTAATGTTTCCAAGTACGTTTTCACCATTTTGGCAACGTGGGGTCGTGCGTTGTCATGTTGAATCATACCCATGGCTTTCAGACGTTTTGAAATGGCTTGCTGTGTCACTCCCAATGATCGTGCCAATTCTTCTTGAGTTTGACGCGAGTCTTCACTCAGCAATTTCTCCAATTCTGCATCTTCGAAAACTTTCTGTCTTCCACCACTATGCCGGTCTTCGACGTTAAAGTCACCGTTCTTGAAGCGTTGAAACCACTCACGACAGGTTCTCTCACTTATAGCGTCCTCACCGTACGTAGTGGAGAGCATTCGATGAGCCTCAGCCGCAGTTTTCTTCATATTGAAACAAAAAAGTAGAACCTCCCGCAAATGGCGAGAATTTGGCTCGTACACTGACATTTTCAATCGCGAACAACTTCACGATGCACACACCACTCGACTAATGTTTAAATGGGGTTATCTTGACAGAGGTCCAAGCTAACTGCGTGACGTTTGCGATCTGCTTCTTTCGACCGCTACTTCCTGTTGTTGCCACCTGTCGGAAAACGGCGGAAGCAAAGTTGTACACCTTGTATTTTATTATTTTAGCGCATATTATTCTGCCCTCTATGGGTAACTGTAATTATTCTTTCGGTCAATAGTATTTCGCGAGGACGGTCAAGCCCGATAACTCCTCCTTTTAAACACACCCACCAATATATATTTAAAAAAATCTAAATAGTTAAATGTCATGACTTATTTCCAAATTGTATTCTTACCTTATTATATACATCTTATACGAGGGCAGATCGGAAAGTAACGCACAATAATTTTTTTCGCAAAAAGTTTAATATGTAACAAAAACCAAACAAATCACAAATGAACTGACATCTTTGACCTACGTTTCTACATAGTCAACAATTTTCTCAACACATTTCTCCCATCGTGGTATCAGTTTCAATATGCCCTGTTCGTAGAAGTCCGTTTGGTTGGAGTATAGAAATCTGCGAACTGCTGATTTCACTTCCGCATCTGTCGCAAAGTGTTGGCCGGCCAGGAATTTCTTCATGGGACCAAACAGATGATAGTCCGACGTTGCCAGGTCCGGACTGTATGGTGGATGCTGGAGCACCTCCTACCCAAATTCGGTGAGTTTCTCACGAACAGGAGCAGCAACATAGGGACGGGCATTGTCATGAAGAAGTTTTGACACCATCAGCATGAATGTTGCGGCGTTTGTTACGAAGGGCACGATGCAACTTAACCAAAGTTTTAATGTAGGCTTTAGCATTCACAGTGGTCCCGTGTTCAGCAAAGTCCACTAATAACACACAAAACATGTCCCAGAACACTGTCACAAGCACTTTCCTATAGCAGATTGAGTCACTTTGAATTTTTTTCGTACTGGGGAACCAGCATGTTTCCACTCCATAGAGGCCTGCTTGGTCCAGACAGTCGTCCCCATACACACCACGCATGTCCCTGTGAATTTCACTCAGTGTATGCCCTTTGTCCCACAAAAATCGAACCACACTTCGCTTCTCTTCACACGTGGACGACAGTAACAAGCGCTCCATGTTTGTTTCGTAGCTCAGGCTTCTCTCGCTAGAGCTGCACAGGAAAAAAAAATACCCTCTGTTGTGCAAACTTCAAACTCTCTCGTCGTGCAATTTCAGCATTCCAGCTGCAATACCTGAGGAGAAAAAAAATATTGTGCGTTACTTTCCGATCTGCCCTCGTATAAACATTGTTCTATTGTTGGATGCGAGACGGGACAGGCAACAAGCTAAAATTGTCGCTTGGAAACTAACCTTCAGAAATAAATGCAGAATGTTCTACTAAAGTGACACGACAAATGCTTTTTTACATACGGAGTCTGTTGTCGCTTCGGTCTGAAAGCTACCTAAATGGCAATAATAAATTTAAATCATGGCGCCTGTTATCGCTTTATATTTTTATGTATTGCTGCTTTTACAAGCAAGGATCTGTGCGACGAATTCACGGCAGTCGACTGTGTAGTTCAACTTTTTCAAAAATGCACTTGTCTACACGTGGCGTCATATTCTGTTAACCGACATCGATGACTGACTCACCTTGATGTATCTCCTTTGACATCGACACTTTCTGGTTCAACTATCAGAATGTTACCACGTTGTTTCCGTTGCATCTTCTTGCAGTGTGAGCTGCTGTCCATTCCAGCGTTTCTCACACCTAACCTTCTTTCTGCCATCATGACAAGTCAGGGAGCGTAAACCAGTTTGCGTGTTGATATTTGGTTACGTCTCTTAAGCTATTACATGGGTGGGGTTCCCTTTATGTGCGTACATGGTGTACATTTTTCAGCGGCGATTTACACGGGCAAAATATATGGAGATTTATTGTGCAGCTTGTTGATTTCTTTATAGCTGTAAGTTAAAGGGTGTTGCTTGTGCAGGCCAACCCACAGTGCGGGAAACCAATGAATGAAGGAGATTTCTCTTGTGGTTTATTTTCATTTAGCGTCACGTAAGTATGAACGATGACGTTACCACTACGCCATCGGGGAGACGAAATTTATGGAACGAACATTCACAATGAAACGCCTGTGCGTACTCCAGGATTGAAATCGGGAATCATCGGTTGCCGTTCTGTCTCGTCTGGAGTGTAAATACTTGTCTCCTTCTTGTATTGATATCTGCCGATCTCTGTGGTGGAGTGGTTAGCACAGCGCTCTACGAAGCCAGGGATCCTGGGTACTAACCCCGGCGTGGACCTAGGGGTTCTTTGTAAGTGTCCCTTCGTCAATTTCATCATATCTTCATTCATCCTCATCTTCGCGATTACCCAAAAGCGCGACGTAAAATAAACCAGATCAAATCCTACGACGCCAGAGGTCCTGCGTTCGAATCCCGGCTTGGGCATGAATATTTGCGAGTGTCCATTCATCAATTTCATCATGTCCATCCCTCATTCCCATCTTTTAGCCAAAAGTGGCACAAAAAGGGAAAGAAATAGAATAATGGAAATCAATCAATCAAATCAAATCGTATTGATATCTAAAGTCCAGTCTCGTTATCATTTGGAGCCTCGAAATAAGAGATGCAAAACTGTTCTTAAAACTTTCTTATTGAAATGATCTAAAAACAAATATTTCACAAGATATAACCTGTTTTTTCATATATGTTATTTTGCGTTCGCTTTTCCGACTCTTGAGTTTATCGCGATGCATGGGACCAACAAAATTACTTAATGGAGTAGTACACGTAATAACTTTACCATGTGCTTCTACACATGTATTTCCGTGCTGCTGTTACACGCATCCCCATCGTTGTCATCTGGTGAGGAGAGTGATGACTGCGTTCAGGTTATATACCTCTTTCGCGCATGCGTATTCAGGAAAATAATGTGGGTAAAATGACAGAACTATTAGACGTGCTAATTCTCCGAAATATGATACCGATTGCGTATCTGTCCGCAAATTAAAATGGACTTACCCACGTGAGTTTTCTGATGAGGAAACCCATGTCAGAAAGCACATGGGGAAGACGCGTTCAATACTCTCAGTACCCAAGGATCGAACCTGGAAGCTGTAGCTTCGGAGCACGTTAGGGTGATCACTCCTTCACGGACAGACAGGGAAATCACAAATTATACCAATCTAATTTACCAAGCCTTGACGGAAGCGAGATTCTCGAACATGGAGTCTCAGTCTCGTCTCGATCTTGAAGACGAGACCGAGACTGACTCCCTCTCGGTACCATCCTTCCAAAATAGCGACAGAAGTGTCCGTTCTCAAGGAAGATACTCCAAACTGGCTGCAAACGTATCCTGCAAGTCGTGGTGTTACAGCTGTCTACGCTCTGAGTTATGTCTCACTGCGGCAACCGGTTACCGCAAACCCTTCCTTAACTGCCCGTTTAACTTGATGAAGACAAACAACTCGACTAACTGCATGCATCCCCCAACAGTCGCCATGTATCGCTAATGGCAAATGGACGAGTTTCCCAAACATGAAACATGGCCTTGTCAGATTGCTATCTGCATCTTGGAGCGAATGGCGAATGCAAATCACACACTGCTCTCTGGCTACTAGTCAGCAGCATGGTTTTTAGTTACTTAACGACGCGTTTCTATCCCGTAAAATTAATCGCGACGTTGAGGATGATGAGTTGTTGAAATGTGTGCCAGAATAACCAAAGAGACATAGTGACTTATATTGTATGGAACCGAAGAATTGTCTGAGCTTGGACGGCGCTCTACGACGCCAGTAGTCTCAGGTTCGATTCCCGCCTTAGACATTGGTGTTCTTTGAGGGTACCCCTTCATCAGTTTCATCATGTCATCACTCATCCTCGTCTTGGCAATTAGCCAAAAGGGGGAAAAAAAAGAAATAAAACAAACCAAACCGTATCTTCTACACCACGGAGGCTACCTGCGACCATCGACAGAATGGTACTAAATGATTTCGCAATGTTCTACAAGTATTTAGTTTATTTTACTGTAATTAACCAAGGCTAGGATCTTTCCCCGGATTGTGAATTCCTCCCTACAAAACTTCTGAAACCTTTCTTTAATGTACACCCTATGTTTAATGTAAGATGAGAAACTCCCTGTAGGAGTCGGTCTATTGTTGGCATGGTGTACTATCAGTTTTAGTAATCCGACAGAAAAGGAAATACCAGTGGCAACCCTGAATGTGTACCTCATGGTTACATAATTTTAAGGTACTCTCGCCCCCTCCTACACATTGCAAACATGCTGGGAGGGCACATGATGCGATATGGAGGTATGGCCTCACTCACACCTTTTAGAATCCCGATCAGTCGTAGAAGTGGTGTGACCAGCACCACGCTCCGGCCGCATTTACCCCCAAAGTGTTGCGACCACGCCTCCACTTAATTAGAGGCTGGGTGAACCCCAGAGCCACTCCATGCAAAAATATTGCTGGAAAATTTCCCACCTAAAATCTCCCACCCCCTGGAATCTCCCGGGTGGCACCACTAACTGTGGTAAATGATAGAGAATTCCGTTTTTCGGGTCATCATAGCGTCGAATTGAATTGAATTTGTTTTAAGCCCACTTAATGTACAGAAAGGCTAATCAAGAATGGACCTACAATTTAAAGTGGGATCCGTATCAATATGTGCCTCCACCGGGTATCGAACCCGGGGCCCTCAATGACAAGGCAACGACGCTACCACTGCGCCATCGGGGAGACCTCATATCGTTGAAACCGGGCCTGAACGAGCAATACGTTTATGTAGAAATTTCAGCTATAAATTCAGGCTCCACCAGGATTCAATCCCGGGTGAAGCTCTCTACCAACTGAGCTACTAAGCAAGCTCTTGCATCGCCTGATTTTTCGAAGTGTCTGTTTTACCCGTGTGGAATTGTCGATGAAATTTTCGCTAAACTTCCATCATTATGAACGTGTGTATGTGGTGGACCCAGTGTGATGTTTGAAAATTTTCCCAATAGAGATTTTTTCAGTGATTTCTTGAAGGAAATTTCTTCCTATATCTTTAAATTATTTCTTTTTTTCTTTTTTTGGAATCATATGACTTTGAATGACAATAACAAAGAAGACTTTTACTACTTATAATAATATGCATGAAATATTACCAGGAGCTTTGCTTTTCGTCAATTGGATCTAGCATGCTATTCAATAAATATCCTTTATCTACCTAGGTATTTGACATTAATTTCCTTGCCATTTTTTTATACAAATTTTGGATACTTTAAGTATACGTAAGCTAGATAATGAATACGTGCTGTTATATCACTATCATTATACCGTATTTTTACCTATTCATGTAATAAACATATTGATTAATTTGAATATTTTAATTCATGATATAATTATAATTATTTTAGATGAAATATACTTCTAGATACGTGCCTACAAGAAATCACTGGAAAGGGAAAATTTTCAAATATCGCACTGGGTATACGTCATACACAAGTTCGTAATGGCGAAGGTTCAAGGAAAGGGAATATTGCATAATCATGAGGAGGGAGTCGCCGAAATGTCTGGAAACCGAACCGAACGGAGGCGATTAGTCACGGTGAAACAATATCCCCTCCGCGCTTCCGAGAACAGCGTTTGTTTGTTTGTGTGGGAAGGGTCAGAGCAGCGAGGGTTAACGGGACAGACCGAGCCCCCGTCAAGGGTCACTGGACTTGGGTGAGCTGGCTCCAGGCGACTTGGATCACCAGGCGTGAAAGAGAATCTGTTCGTTCACCTTCGGAGATCACCGGATGCACCCCCGGCTGTCAAGATGCATTTTCTTCGACGACACTCGAGTTCTTGTTGCTCCTGTTTTGCAACGGAAGATTTTTTTATTTCGTTTACGTGTTTTTTTTTCACCTCAGCGGAATTGGTACCAAATAAGGTTAAACCCAATAGTTCTCCATGAAATTGCTAAGTACCACTTAAGGATTTCATCATAGTACCGCGCCGACCTCCGTGGCAGAGTGGTTAGCACATCGCGCTACGCCGCCAGGGGTCCCGGGTTCGAAATTCGGCCTGGGAGTGGGTGTTCCTCGTGAGTGTCCCTTCATACCTTCCATCGTATCCTCATCTTCATAAACCAAGAACATTTTGTGATCCAAATTTTTGCAAACTGAAAACAATATTGATTTAATAGAACGCAAATAATTTCACGGGGCGCCATAGCATTCTCTTTTACATTTTTTTTATTTTTTATTTTATTGTTCGAAATGTATTTTTAATTGTATAAAATTTAAAATCGAATGGGGCAGTTGCCCCTCTGTGCCCCCTGCAGGTGCTCTTAGGCGTCCGGAAGAAAATATGCAAGAAATACCTGAAAACTAATTCCATCTTGAGTATATTTTTGTCCTACCACTCTTAGATTTTAATAGTCTTGCTTTTTTACTTCAATGTTTGTCCCCCGTGCCCTCCTAGACTTGATTTCCGTCAGGCCACTGGCAGAAGAGGTTAGCGATCACTTCAAATGGGAAAAAATCACTCTACCTCACCGGAAAGGTTCATCTACGTAACGGATTACGTCATAGATTTTACAGTAACTTTTCTTCTCACAAAGGAGGAGGTGCTCTCGACAAACAAACCGAATCTTCGTGGCTCCGTGCTTGCGAAGATAACTGTTGTTCTTTTCGCGAAAGCAAGTGTCCCTGTGTGTAGAAGTCCCACCGAATGCCACGCTTCGATTTGGCGCTCTTGTTCCCACGCGAGGGTGTTCGTCGGCGACCGTTAGTTGCGAACAAATATTTTTGTTCCGTCGCGACGATCGGTCGGCTAGAAACTCTATGTGCAGATCGTACGTTGATAATTTTCTTCGGGTATTTTTCTTTTTCCACTAGCTACTCATGCTAGCACAAAATATCAAAATCTGTGAAGAAGCGCGCTGATTAGATTTGTTACCTCATCATTCAAGGTTCCGGGTTCAAATCCTAGACTGGGCATAGGTGAGTGTATTTTTACCAGTTTTATCTAACCATCAATTATCGTTACGGTTAGCCTGAAGAGTCAGAAAAGCAGCGTAAAATAAGACAAGAATACAAAAAATTGTAAACAAACTTTGAAGGAAAACAGTGGAAACATCGTAGTAATAAATGCTATTGGTTATGAGGAATGCCACAAAGATGCATATATTCTTTGTTCCGGGAATCTCTGGAGCAAGTGAACGAAAATAAGTCCTGTGCGCATGTAGGATTCGAGATGGCTCGACCAATGAACGTGTGATAGGGAAGAGGGGAAGTGAGTGCAGCTACCAGCCCTTACAGAAGCGCGCATTGCTTTACTTCGCCCACTCCCCTGTCTTCTCTTCTCTACTGTTGTTATGCGCAGCCTCGCTCCACAGATTCCCGAAACAGAGTGTAGGAAGGCGAGGGGGTTGGGTAGGAGAAGGGCATGTTGTAAGGATTTATTCTTTCCAATATATAAAAATAGATGTATGTTTGTGTGTGTTTGTTCCGGCATAACTCTCGAACGCCTGGAGCGATTTCAACCAAACTTAGTACACATATCACTTGCAATATTGAAAGAAATACTGTGGGGGTATGACACCCCTGGCATCCCTAGGGGTGGGAGGGGTGGCATGTAAAAATAATAAAAGAACGACCGATATTAGTGTGGAATCCATAGTTTTCGGGGTCTCTAAGATGAATAGTGACACTCCCAATGCCGTTCAACTCCAAGTTCATTTTACACTATAGTTAGAATTTATTATTTTCCGGTCTAATAGAAGATTGGGATAAATAAATACCCGGCCAACGCCGGGCAATCAGCTAGTTACTTATAAATAAAATCATTGACATATTTTCTATGAGCTTAAAATAATGGACTTGGAAATTCCATTTTCAGTACATTCCATTGAATCACCCGTAATAAGCTAATGAAATATAAAGTGAGAATGTTGTGTTCATGTATGTGTGTTACTGTGTATGTTGATTGATTGATTTATTGTACTTCGCTTTTCTGCCACTTTTGGCTAAACACGACTGTGAGGATGAGTGATGATATGATGAAGTTGATGAATGGACACTCACAAAGGACACCCTCAGGATTCGAACCGCAGGACCCTTGGCGTCGTAGCCCGCTGTGATAACTACTCTGCTACGGAGGTCGGCTATGTGTGTGTTTGTTTGTGTGTGTGTGTGTGTGTAAGTACACATACATATGATTTATCAAATCATAATTGAAATTTATATATGTTCACTAATGCGTTACTATTTGTCCATTTGTTGAATTTAATTGTACTCCACTTTATTGTTATGTTTATTTTAGTTAGATCAGTGGCGGCGATTGGGTTACAAAACCTGGGGGGTGGGGTGGCAAGGTGCCAAAACTGGGGGGCAAACACCGTATATTTCCCTTTATAGATAAGGTTTTGCATAGTGCGGGGGCAAGAGAGTGTATAATACAGTCAGTATTCATTGTAAATCTTCAGTTTGTAAACTGTGTTTTAGAGTGCTGTAATTGGGCAATTAGCTGTTGCGTTCCTAATAAATAAATTTCAAAATAGATTTCGATTACTCTTCTGCCTGCAATTGTTGCTTTCTAACTCGAGCAAGTAGATTCATCAGAGGAAGTTTGTTCCGTGTTGCTGCATCGTGAACAGGTGGAAGGTGCATCATCATCATCATCGTGGCGGCGTCACGTTATTTGATCCTCCTCGCCGATTGGGGCTGCCAAGTAAATGAGGGTGACACGACTTCCGGATTGGTTGTTGCCTGGCGACCGTTACGTCTGGCGAATCTCGTTACATACCCCTTTGATTTGCTCAGAAGGAAACAGTTTGCAGTCGTCCTATTATCGGCGTTCTGAAAACATATTTGAAAGACTTCTCACAATCAACGCGTCCTTGATGGCGCAGTGGTAGCGTCGTCGCCTTGTAATCAAGGGGTCACGAATCTATACCCGCTTGAGGCACATAGTGGTTCGGAATCGAATCCCACTTTAAACTGTAGGTTCGTTCCCGATTAGCCTATTTGTGCACAAATTAATCTAAAAAAATCATGGTGTACAAGGGTGATCATGAATGACACAGAAGTGATTCGAGTAAATCTGTATTTTATTTTATATTTGTTATTTAGAATCGCTTCTCTGCCACTTTTGGCTAATCGCGACAATGAGGATGAGTGATGATATGACACAATCGCCAGGTGTCCCGGGTTCGAATCTCGACCTGGGCATGGGTGTTCTTTGTGATTATCCCTTCATCAATTTCACCGTATCATCACTCATCCTCATCTTCTCGATTAGTCAAAATGTGGCAGAAATGCGAAGTAAATCAACCAAATAAAAAAAACATGCCAAACCCTGGATTCGAACTCGGGTTCCCTGGTGTCGCAGCACCCTGTGCTAATCACTCCGGACAATTGCTACCACAATAGGCAGGTTGATAAAGGTGGAGAGGTAGGGGTGATTGCAACTCCCCAGACGAAATTTTATTTTATTTATATTTTAAAAATAAATTTCTAAAAGTCAAAGGGAAAGTATCGGATTTATTTCTTGGAGAGCGTACAGACCGAAGTGACAAGCGACAAGCAACACAAGCAGAACGTAATCTGCAAATAGGATTTCTACACTCACCCAAGGTAATCTACTGTGTGCTGTTGTGTGATATCGTGTGCATTGTTACGAACACTTTTGGGTTATAAAATGATCCCATTGATTGATTTGTTTAGTTTATCTAACGTTGCATTTCTGTCAATTTTGGCTAATCGCGACGGTGAGGATGGATGGAGAAACAGTCACAAACATTTAGAGACGACACAACCAAGCCTCACAGAAGATTATACTGGCTGTGAGTCCCAGTCTTCGTTTCCATCAATCGTTTGAACAGTTCACAACGACTTTCTCCGATTTTTGAAAATCAAGACGAGCAGATGCAGAAAATCTATGCAGCAGAACAATTTTACTGACCAAATTTAATCTCTATAAAGCATGTCCGTAGCCAAGGGAGGCTGACCCCCCATGGAACTGCTGTCAGGACCCTGCCGTCAGCCCCCTTGACATTAGGTAAAACTATTTTGTGTAATTTTTTTGCAGGCAGTGAAGAGTGAAAATGTAGATTATTTTGTCCACAACTTTGCTGAAGGATAAATTCACAGTTGTAATGTACTGACTTTCCATCATTCCTCAGTAAGTTTCCACACATTTTCCAAGAAAATGAATAAGCAGCTGTTACATTCAATCATCTTATTGATAAGAAGAAGCCTAAGTAGCGGCAAGTATTTAGAAGATTCTCTTCTCTAGACTTTAGAGAGTTCCTTCATAGGAGAGTTTCTTTTTCTGTACCTTCCCTGTCCCTGTTCCGACCTCCCGTTTAGACAAAAATCTGTGAATTTGACGTCATCATCCAAACTCCTCCTACATCTGCATCAAAGGTCAACAGCTCTCAAGTTTTGGGAACGGAGGGGAGTTTTAGTGGAATGTGCGGTAGGCACTATGATTGAATATTATGCATTTTTTTGTATGATATAAAAGTAGTGTGCAATGTGTAGTAAGGGGTGATGTCAGTAGCAGTCAATTAACACTTCGAGAGACGTTTTAAAAGATATAGAAAAAGTAGTATTTGTATGATATTTATAAATTTTATATAACTTAATAACCCCCCTCACACACACACACATAATTTACCTTAAATTAATTATGTTAAACTTTTGAAAAATGGACTTGCTTTTCAATGCTCCTTTATAACCCATGAGCCCTCCCTGGAGATTAATTCTAACTACGACCCTGCTATAAAGTGTTAACAGGTCGATATCAGGTCATGTGATAGGCTATGTATTGTTTGGCTCTCACGGACAGAAACACAGACCGATCATGATGGATTTTGTTGCATTAAACTAGTATTTGACATATATTTCATTCAGCAAAGTTTCATCTTTGTATTGGTGTTAGTTTCTGAGTTATCAATGAAATTTAGTCCTGTTTCTTCCCGTTCAAGCCGATACGGTTCGAATAGTTCCGCTCTTTGCCACAGGTGTCTCTGTATTCGCCCGCCCCAGCAGAAAGGAAACGAAGAGAGAATGAAAAGTTGAAACTGATATCAATCTCGCAAGTCACATTCTCACGACCAAAAGATTTATCAAGATTCCACCTTTTCCATAACGAACCTCCTCTCGGCCAGCAACATGCAAGGAACCATACGGCGTGGTTCGGAAGATCACACGAGCCGACGCGTGTGATAATGCTCTAAGGTTCCTCGCAATGGCTGTCTGGACTTCTTATTTTAACACACCTGCGAAGACTAAGCCTCCAAACACACGTGTAATGTGACCGTTAATTTACGAACGCATGCACGCGCCAGATAACTGTGAACGCAACCATGATGGATGAATTAAATGCACTAATAGTGATAGGGGCAGGCTTTGTGCCTTTGTGATTGATATTGTTTCTTGTCTTCCCATCGCGTTTCAGCACATTGAAGGGAAAATCATGTTTGATTGCTATAGCCCGAATTTCTAGGCACTAAGTATAGGTCCAATATGCACGCAAAAGGCACTAAAGTGTGGAAAATAGGCTCAATAATGGGCGCTAAAAATGCAAAAGTCACATAATAGATTGTAATATTATGAGTCAAGTCCTCAAAATTCTCTCATCAAGAATTTAATACTTTAAAAACATTAACGGCATTATAGTGCATGCAAAGGGTTGTATTATAATTATATAATTTTTGTTTTAAGGGGATCAGTATTATGTATTTGTGCATTATTTATTCGTGTTCGTGACGACCATCCCAATAATAGAATGTTGCACCAGCTCTGCTGAGTGGTGACAAAGCCAAAAGCTTGACCGGAAACAGTGTTGCCACGTGAAGGAATTTTTTTGTTGACGCAGGGATATTCGAGTAAAATTTCAAATGAAAAAAAAATATTAAAAATATCAAAATTGCACGGAAATTTGAAGATAATTTACTTTTATATTAGATTCAAACTGTTTTGAAATGGGAGACACGTTGTTATTTTGGGCGTTCCCTCTTTATGAATTTTATGTAATCGTCTGCCACGCTCATCGCCGCAATTAGCTAAAAATGTCACAAAGTTACTGGTAATAAGAGAAATAAAATGAAATTATCAACCATGGTTTTCTTAAGTACACTTTGATGTTTAGATAAGCTAATAGGGGCTGAACTACAGTTCAAAGTGTGATATAAAGCACGGTGCAATGTGTCTCCACCGGGGATCGAACCCGGATCTCTTTATTTACGCCCGCGAAGAGTCTCCTTTGTGAACACCCAGCCGATATTTTGAGGCAGTGTGTATAGGAACAGAAAACGTACAATTACCAAGTAGAAATAGAAATATAGTCGCGGACAAACTTAAATAAACTCGAACATTACCTTCCTCACAAACTTGACGATGCGTGTAACCACCACGTGTCCACGTAGGTGTCCGTCCTTCCAATGGCAATATCGAAAGGTCACGTGGTGGTCACACGCCTCGTCAAAATTGTGAAGAAGATAAGGTCAGAGTTTCTTTAAGTTTGTCTTGAAGTATAGAGTTGGAAATCCTGTACAACAAAATGCATGTGTATAGTTTTGGTGGGGACACATTGACTAGCGCGTCTTCCTACTTTGTAACGAAGGTAAGGTCCTAGTTTCTTTAAGCTTGTCCGAAACTATACAGTTGGATATCCTATACACCAATATGCATGTATAATTACAGCGTGTTTGAAAAGTCCTGCAGGATTCTAAAGAGCTATAACTACGAAGGTAATAGGTTTATTAAAACAAAATATTGTTTTTTTAGAGAGAGGAAATTTTAAAATGTTGTTCTGCCCACACTGCTGAATGACGTGTGTGCAGGTGATCACAAGATGGCGTCGATGCAGGACAAATTGACCCACACCTTGGCCCGCAACGTCACCAGATCTTACGCTTTGGGATTACTGGCTGTGAGGACATTTGAAGTATACACAGAACCCGACAGATCTTGACCTGAAGTTCAAGATACGTGATATAATTAACAACATTCCGGACGAGCACCGACAGAACGCAATTCTCAGATTCAAACTACGATTGCAAGAGTGTTTGGACGTGAATGGTGCCCAGCTGGAGATCTGGCGATGAACCAACTATATCAAGCATTAATTAAAGTTTCCTCTGTGTAACAAATAATATTTCGTGTAGGTTTTTTGATTCCTGCAGAACTTTTAAAACACACTGCATTTTGGTAGTGTCTTCCTTCAGAATTCGTCAGAGATGATGGTGAATCAGAAGTCGATGTGACTACTGTGTCCCATGCCGTACCGCCACGATCAAAAGTTACGTTTTGCTTGTTTTGGCCGTTGAAGAGTCAGGGGTAAACGCCTCCCGTGCTGTTCAAACTTGCATTCTTTTTGCCTAAACGATCCCCTTCGCCTTGATCCATACCGGAACCTTTTTATTACGATTCACTTGAAGAACCTTAGCTGTTGTTGCAGGTGTGTACCCTCCATATATCTTTCCGCCGTGCATTGCCCATTCCCGTGCGTCGGGAAACGTTTTTCGAGATGAAGATAAACAGAGGCTCGCAAGAGGGTTCTAATGAAGCATGTGTAGCACTCGAGAGAGAGATATAGACTCGCCCTGCCGGTCCGGGATGCAGGCAAGCGTGACGATGACATGTTACTTACGCCCCTAATCGCTTGAGCCGATTCGGGGGGGGGGGGATGCCAGTGGGGAAGGGTTGGGTGTTCGATCTTTTGTCCAATTTGCCTTTCAGCCTTGGTTGTCGATACTATTCTCTGTCCTTCGTAAGAATGAATGAATGAAAAAAAAAAAGACACGTGACTTCTGGGAAAGTCTATTGGTTGAATCGCAACTGCGCAGGAATCTTGAGGGGTATGAATGCTGTACTATTATTATTATTTTTTGTATAAATATATATTTGGTTTTAGCTTTTCAGCTATGCACCAGTTACATTTGTGTTACATTTCATAATTTTATATAATACAATATTTTCTCTTATAATGTAGTTGGTAAGTACATATATTATTTTCTTAGCCTCAAATGTGTTGACAAGGCGTATGCCCCATTATATCGTGCTTCTTTTAGATCTCTTAAGAAGCAATCACGCGTAGTTACATTAAGACGACATTGAAATATAATATAATCAGGTGTTCCTTCAGTTGCACCACACTGACAGATTGGGGATTGTACAATCTTCCTAGTGTACAAGTCTTTAGGGGCTAGGGTGTAATTTAGCCGACATCTAAGAAGGCTTGTTAAAGAATTTCTTGATGAGGTTTGTTGTATAGCAATGAGAAAATCTTCAAGATTGTTTCTTGTGCGCAAGACTTCTGTGGCGCTGGTGTAGTGTTAAGAAAATGGCACTTTCACGGGTGCAGAAAAGGCAGGCTGTGTCTTAAAGTTACACCCTAGACTTCTGCATTTGGGGCTTTCTGAAAGATAAAGTCCATGTGCCACCTATGCCACAGAATGTGCAACAGCTAAAAGAGAGGATAAGAAACGCCCTTGCTTTGGTAGACGAAGAGTTCTTGGCAAAAGTGTGGCAAGAACTAGAATTTCGATTGGATGTGTGTCGCATAGCTGGTGGAAGCCAAATAGAACATTTGCAGCTGTTTGTAGGCATGCATAGAAAGTTGAAGTGACTGATTAATGCACAATAAATATCATTGTTGTATTCCAAATAGTTTAGTCGAAATAAATTCTTAAAGTTGTCTACTTCGCGTAGAGAGATAGTGCATGTGATATCACTCATCATAGTTGATATACTGAAGCTGTGGGGCCTCATATTATGAGTAGGCTGATAGGCACTAAATGTTAGGGTTCCGGGTATCCTTTGTGAGAGTCCTTTCATCATATCATCACTCATCCTCATCTTCTCAATTTTCCAAAAGTGGATGCACCAAATCAATTTAAGCAACTGTAGAAGGCGATGTTTTAGTATTTTTTCTAGAATTTTGCTTAATACAGGTAATGAAATTGGTAGGTAATTTTGTACCAAGTTTTCACTTCCATTTGAGTTGAGTTTTGCTGTTTTTAAGTTAGTAGGAAAGATACTATTCGCGATGTAGTCATTACAGAGATATTCTGAAATAGGTGCTAACAACTCATTAATTTATTTTATTACTTTGACTGCAGATTCATCTTATACAGCCTTTGAGTCTTTTAAATGTCCCATATATTTAATTTGTTCTGGTTGGTGTTAGAAACATACGTCTCACTGTGTGTGTGTGTGAGAGAGAGAGAGAGAGAGAGAGAGAGCTCCCGACCCTCTAAGCATATAAATCCTGTCCTTATCATGAAAGCTATTTTGCCCACTCCTACATCAGTGGCAGTGGCGGCGATTAGGGGGGTTGAGGGGGCAGTTGCCCCTACTTTTTGCCACTTTTGCCCCACCACTATACTTTCCCTTGGTAGATATGGTTCAGTAAACTGTCCTTGCCCTCCCAGTTTTGGAACCCAATCGCCGCCACCGATCAGTGGTAAAGAGTAAAACTGTTTGAGAGATCCTGCCTCCTCCATGGCGCAGTGGTAGCGTCATTGCCTTGTAATCAAGGGGTCCCGGGTTCGATACCCGGTGGAGGCACAAGTGGTTCGGATCCCACTTTAAACTGTAGGTCCAGTCCCGATTAGCCTTACTATGCATAAAGTGGACTTAAAACACAAACTCAACCAACTGTTTGAGAGATCCAGTTTGTCTCAAAATCAGTAGCGGCGATTGGGTGTCAAAACTGGAGAACAAGAACAGTTTATCTATCCTTAGTAAACAAAGGCTAAGGATTAAAAGTGGGGAGACAAACGCCCCACTGGAATTTTCGGCCTGTGTATAGGGCCGGTGGCAACCCACCATCGTGAGAAAATTGGGGAGCTCCGAGTGAGTGAGCGTAATCCGGTCGCAAAGTCCTACAACGGCTGGGGGTTGGTCACGACCACCCGTCCCCCTAGTCTGGCTGCAGATCTCCACGCCCCCCTGGTGGCCCGCGTGGGAGGGAGGCCAGCAGTCGGTAGGTAAGCCAGGGCCCAATATTGGGCTGTAGCGCTATAGGATAAAATAAACGCCCCACTCCCACTGCTCGGAATTATTCAGCATTATCCTCGATGCTCACAGGACAAAACTCGAACTCCGAAATTTACAGCCAACAATTAACCCGCATTTCGCAAACAACAATGCGGAATGAGTCTGTGCCCCTCACCCAAATAACCATGGCAATCTCGCAGCCACATCTTACCGCGTCTCCGCCACGGGCGAAGACGAGGTCTGAGATCAATGGACGCATTGTTGCCATTGTTATTGGGCTGTGGATCTGCATTAATCATCATTCGTCCCAGCTCTCATCGATCATGAAGGTAATCGGAAGGGCAGACGAAGTCTTCTAAAGCCGCACGTGGGTTGCAGATGACTAACAATGCCCGCCTGGATCAGAAGGAACCCGGAAATTTGATCCAGTGGGCACTTCAGCAATTGTTGCAACTAGGCCGAAGTTAGTGAACTCTTCCGCGAGCAATAGGTACTTTGCGAGAGGGCCACACTGGCCCCCCTCCGAAATTGGCACTCTTCTTCACTTCAAATTAGGAGAAGAAGCTTAGGCTATTTTCTTGACAGTCGATGAGAAACAGTCCAGTATTCACAGTGGCTCAACCTCAAGGGTCAGGGGGCATTGCCCCCCCAACCTCGGATGGAAATCAATTCTACGGGGGGGCAAACATTAAAGTAAAAAAAGCAATACTAGAAAACGAGCTGTATCTTTGCGGGTGGCCTTGGCTACTCCGCGCAGAGTGTGAGGGAGATACGTTTATGTAGTTGCCACCTACTAGCCCTTTGGGTGGTCGACAGCAAGGACAGAACGCAAGGCAATGACGCGCAGCCGGACTTGGGCAGGGTTCACCCGCAAAGATACAGCTCGTCAACTCTAGCAGAATCTAAGAGTAGCTGGTAAACGTATGCTCAAGATGGAATTAGTTTTCACGTATTTCTTGCATTTATTCTTCCAGACGGCCAAGGGCATCAGCGGGGGGGGGGGGAGTACGGAGGGGCAATTGCTCCCCTCGGTTTCAAATTTTATACAAATAAAAATACATTTCGTAAAATTTCGTTGCTCGCTTCGCTCGCAATATCGTGTTCTTACAGTTTCACCAACTTCAGAGATGTAACTAGGAGGCGACGGGAGTCGGCCCTCGGAGCCGAATGATCTAATGACAAGGAAATGTAAAGAAAGATGCCATGGCGCCTCGTGAAATTATTTGCGCCTTGTTAAATCAATATTGTTTTCAGTTCCCAAATATTAAATATTTGCATCTAAAAAATGTCTTGCTCGCTTCGTTCGTATATATGATTGTTTTCTGTACTACAAATTCCAAAATTTACGCATGTCATATGTACCAGGTGGTTATAATTAAAGTGACGGTGTTCAGAGTGGTACAGCACGGGTTGTAATGAGGGTAGCAGTCTGAAACTTCGTAGATATGCTAACGAAGCAATGCGCTCGCGAATTATGATAAAATATATATATATATATATATATAGTTCAAATTTTCGCCACCAGGGCACTATAAATCGCAGAAAATAATACTCTTTGTAATAAAATATCGCTGCAATTTCACTATTCGAATTACATGAACATTACTAAAGGAAAAAGCAACAAGCGTCACGAACAACAACCAGGGAGCTCACACAATGGTTAGGCAATGTCACCGACTTTGACGTCAGAGTTACGGCAAATTCCACGTTTTGAGTGCTTACAGCGCCATTTTTCACCTGGTGGCGAGAACTGGAACTATTTTTTCATAATTCGCGAGCGCATTGCTTCATTAGCATATCTACGAAGTTTCAGACTGCTATTCTCATTACAGCCCGTGCTGTACCACTCTGAACACCGTCACTTTAATTATAACCACCTGGTACAAAAATAATTATATTCGTCATGCATTTTCTGTCTTGCAAAAATAGTTTGTGTGCTTGTTTTCCATTATTAGCTAAGGTGAAGTTGAACTTGTTCCTAAACAAATTCTTTATCACCGACTTCTACCCCCTTTTTGCGTGAATTACGAGGATAATAACTCCTCTGATACTAATTCTACTACTACTAACAATAATAATAATAATACACAAAAAACACTTAGTTTTAGCGTAGGTCTAGATTGCAAAAGAAAATAAAACGGTCAGAACTTTTGTGTTTTGATACTCTACCACTTAATCCAAGGAAATGATAATTTCATTAGTTTTCATTTTCAGAAATGAGATTCTTATGTGAGATGTCACACAGCATAATATTCGTGACTAGAATGTTGCCTCCTAACCTTCAAACAATGCTCTTGAACAAGGTGTGTAAAAGTTAATAACAAAATATAATAACCACGGTCGTATATGAGGGGAGGGTTTAACGGCTCCATTGGTTTAGAAGACATTTTGCAAAGAAACAGTATCTCAAAATTGGTCAAAGCTCTACATTGGTTTAAAAGGTCATGAAAGTTAGTTGATTGATTGGTTTGTTTTACTTCTGCCACTTTTGGCTAATCGCGAAAATAAGGATTCGAACCCGGGACCCCTGGCGCCATAGAGCCCCGTGCTAACCACTCCGCCAAGTATTAACAGCACGCGCGCACACACAAAAGTAGAAATTTTTAAGACAACCAATGTTAAAATTAAAAATAATATAGTTATGGTCAATATAAATAATGTACTACATGAAGCCACTATTTAGATCAAAATTATTCAGAGGAAAATATTTTTGGTTACATTTCAAATGTATTTATTGATAATAAATAAATAGTAACTTTTAAACTATAACTATTGCAATTGCACTATCCTTTGACTGCTTAGTTGAACCCAACCCATTATTTCTGTACATACACGGCCATGAGAATAACTGTGAATTTCAGTATATTAATGGTTGATTCATCTAGTGAATCGGGTTGAAGTGTCTCTCCAAGGACATAATAATAATAAAAATCGTTAATACAACAATAGTGTATTATAGTTAATTTATAATGTGTAGTTTGGTTATAACACTATTATTAATTTTTCCAATTTTTGTTATCGGAGGCTTTGTCCCTTCACCCCTACAAAAAATCAGACGACGGCCATGGTCCAGGATTAATGGTGGATACAAAACCATGCAAGCCGCCACAAAACTAGTCAATAGATAAATAAATAGTTTATTATGTCTTGCATATATACATTTGTTAGACTATTCAGTCTACTTTTCACGGTGTGATAAACACATGTAATTCATTGCAGTTGTTTTCCCAGCCTCTAAAACTGGTTCTTCTTTTCTTCTGTCTTGCAGCATACATTAACGGGCCACAGCGGGAAGGTGTTGGCAGCCAAGTTCCTCGGGGAGCCATCCAAGGTGGTCAGCGGGAGTCACGACCGGACGCTCAAAGTGTGGGACCTAAGAAGCAGAATATGTGAGTAAGCAGGCTTCAGCGAGCGTAGTCGGTGCCTTCTTATGATAAGGCCTATGCACAGACTCAGTGTCTGCATGTGACGTCATCATTAATAGATTCGCATTGCACCAAATCAAGGTTGATGCACTTCTGATGCAGTTAAAAGTGTAATTTTGGTTTCTTTGAAAGGATCGTGTTTGATCGTCTCAACCACACAGATCAGCAGCTGATAAAAAATGCCCTTGATGTGTGCGCTTGATGCCCTGGTACCTATAAATACATATATACCAGGGCGCCAGTTTCCTCCGAATTTTGGTTTCCCCGTTTATCTATTCATAAACTTTATTTGAGCTTATACATGTAAGTGAATAGCTACAATATGTTACAAAGGTAATTTTGTTCCAGCCAGGCCTATACTGGGATCCAGAACGGGTTGGTTATAAGCTCAGTTCTGTACTAACTATCATTATTTTAATCTTAATTTTAATTGTAAATTGGAATTAGAGATAATGAGTTATGTATTTTGGTTTAGTTTCGTTTCATTTCTAGAAATTGTTTCTTTAGGTTTATTTATGGTTGTTATTACAAAATGAGAAATTGGAAATTGGTGTTCCCTTTGAAGGATAAGGCAATTGGAATTTATAGCAATTCAAATTACTTAGAGGGTAGCGTGGATGAGTAATATAGATTGGATTTATGAAATTAAATAAAATAAAGTGGGTGAACTAGAGTAAATTTATTTAAGAGGTGGGGTAGCATTTGTTTGTAGTTTGGAGATTCAGATTAAGTGTGAGAGTAAATAGTTAATTAATTTATTTTTCCATTTCTTAATTTTTTATTTATTTATTTATTTATAAAAATGCATACATACATAATACATTTGTATCAGTTGACACATTTTGGGTTCTGTGTGAATCGGGACCTGACGTTTTGTGTTTATTATTTGAAAAAAATAATGTCATTTTTTCACATTTTTTTTAAAAAAAAAGAGAAAATAGAAAACCAACTCTACTGATTGATTGATTTGGTTTATTTTACTTCGCTTTTTGCCACTTTTGTCTAACCGTGAAGATGAGGATGATATGATAAAATTAATGAAGGAACTCTCAGAAAGGAATTCCCGAATTAATCAACATATAACTGCATGGGACTAGAAAACGCCATGTTATTAATGGAGCCCGAAGGGTTTGCAGCCCAGGGCCTCCAAGGGAGGGAAATGCTTTGAACAGGGCCACAAAATGGGAAAAAATGGATTAGTTGGGATGTAGTTAAGTGTAGAAACTACAACTAACCATTGCAGAGGCGTCTCGTGAACGCATGCGTCAATTGTGGAAAAAAGGACAGCTTGCTCTGCGACGACATTCATGAGCATTTTTACATTCTAATTTCTTCATATAGGAGAAGTATTTATTTTACACGAGAGCGCTCAACAAAGCTTATATTACATTTCTTGGATCTGAGGTGACGCATGCATCAATTGTGGGAAAAGTATTATTACTTTTTTCACTTCAGATCCAAGAAATGTAATATAAGCTTAGTTGAGCGCTCTCATGTAAAATAAATACTTCTCCTATATGAAGAAATTAGAATGTAGAAATGCTCATTAATGTCGTCGCAGAGCAAGCTGTCCTGTTCCCTACAATTGACGCATGCGTTCACGAGACGCCTCTGCCATTTGGCATAATTTATCCTAAAGTTCTAGCTGAAATTGTACATTGGGAGCCTCACGATGATGTTATCCAAGAAGGGCTTCACATATATAAATCCTGGCCTCCCTGGAATCATACTTGAATTTTACCACGGTCCTGAAGTAACCACCATGCATAAGCAGGCCCTAATAGTCTGCATTCTTCATTTCTTGCTCACTGTAGCCGAAGATCACTCTCGAACAAGACGCGTCTGTTATGTGTGGTTTCTGTTGTTTTTTGCGTGTGTTTACGCTTGGATTCAGCCAGCGAAAGTGAACGATGACGGATGATGAGGCTAAACGATTTCTTGGAAAAAATAACAGATGGCATAGCTGACGGAGGTATAAGCAAACAAGCACGTAGGGATAAGTGTATACCAAGCACTGGTGCTGTCGTGGAGGAAAGCAAGGCACTTTCCGCTCCCTAAAAAACAACCTACACGGAACAGAGCATTTTTTTGTTTTTGTTTCCCTTCGATATTCACTTCCATTTATCGGTCTCTTTCTTTATGTTGTGTGGCTTTATAAAATAACAGTGTGACAACGGTCATGGGAATTTTAAAGCTTAAATAAGAATAATTTTCGGTCATTTGTACTGAGTAAAATATGGAGGACTCCCCGTAGTGATAGAGTCGATCAAGAGATCAGGGTTCGATACCCGGTGAGGACATAATAGTTCGGGCGGGCCACACTTTAAACTGTAGGTCCATTCCCAATTGGCCTTTGTCTGCACTTCAAATCAAACTCAACACAAAGCGAGTGTGAAATAACAATACTTCTTTCCTTCCCTATTTGTAAATTCTGAGCAAAAAAAAGTGGTCGGTTTGGGCCTTTGGAAAGGGCAATCCCCCCGTAGATACACACCCTGCTTAGAAATTGTACAATTGTGTACGCGTGGTCGCTCCCATTCACTTAACCATCATTATTCTTCCGTCTTCATTGCGAATAAAGGAGAATTTGAAGTGGACGATATGAATTCTTCACAGAAGCTGACGCTCGTTCGTCGACTCCAACACCATCTAACGGCAAAATAGTGAATTATCTACTGTTCTGTCCGATAACGCGAACCCAACGGTCTTTTCTGAACCTTTCCTAGTGGTGCCACCTGTGAGCGGAGCTGCAAAGTACTTCCATGAAAACTGCATAGCACAAGTTTACTTCCCCAAAGTTTATTCATGATCTAACATTGTTATCGCGCGGCATGTGATGGGAGAGAGGAAGGGTACTCCTGGAAATGGGCTTAGTTCAATTCAATAGAAGGAAGTGTGGTGGTATAAAATGCAGATACCAAGCATGAACTTGATGTTTTCAAATTCTTCCACTCAATACATTTTTTTAAAATTATTGAGTTTTTAAATGGGTCTACACAACGCAAACACTTAACGACCAGTGGCGAAGCTTGGTCTTAAGGGGAAGGCAAGCAATGCAGTACTCCGAAAGAGTGGGAGAGGGGGTTGTTGTCCCAGTTTTTCTAGGAGAGAAAGGGCATTTTAAATAATAATAATAATAATCCCCAACTCCTCTCTCAACAGCCATGCTTGTTAGTTCAAATTCTTGGTCACGTTATTGATATAACTTGCTATTACTTACAGTTTCCCGTACACAATTTGAAATATCCATGTTTGTTTTGGTAAATTCTCAGCACACCAAACAAAAGAGAACTCTTACTTGAACCACTCGTTCTTCCCACACAAATGGAAAATGTTCCGAAAAGCTCCGAAACTAACAGAAAAGTGATACCAACTTCGTTGTAAAAATTATTGTTCACGGTAGAATAAAATAACTGACTTGAAGCTTAAAATTATATGAAGCATTGGAATAATAAGTCATTAGAACAGGAATAAAATACGCCGGTTCTTTTTTTTGACTATGTATCATATTAATAAAAATAGTATTTTGAGTTTGATAGCATTTAGGACTTGCTATTTGCAGGTCTCAGAAGAGTGTTTCATTGCTTTCTTGACATAAGTGTTATCGAAAAAACATCAGTTTATTGAATTTGTTTGTATGGAAAGTCACGAAAAATATCGTGTAAATTATTTGGTAGTAGTTGTCAACACTGGCGTGGCGTTGCAATTTGAGATGAGAGAGTGTGAGGCGGACAATAGCCAGCTGTTCTGCAGATTCCAGTGCTCTCCAGCGCCGGGGACAACATGTTTATCTGCACGTTTTACAAATCGTGAAAGTTAAAGTAATGCTTTAAAGTATGTTTACGTGGAATTGGAACAGTTATAATGATTTATTTCAATAATTCTGTGTTTATAATAAAGCAAATATCCATCTTCGATATCGTGTTAACACTTATATGCTTTCTGCTAGTAGTGTCTGCTGTCTGCTTGGCTCGGCTGTTTTCGAGAGAAGCCGAAAAGCTCCGAAAAGCAGAGCTTTTATTAGTGGTTTGGGGACCGTACCTTCACCAGCATCTACCCTTCGCCATATGATACTTCAGAAGCGTTGGTTTCCCGCGCAGTGGCTGCAAGCAGAGAGTTTGGTGCTTGCCAACGGGCTGCTGAGAGAGTTTGCGGCCGTAAAATTTCGCGAAATCGAGTGCGATAGAAACTAAATAAGGCACTCAACATTAAATACATTAAATACTATTTTAATAGTGCAAGCAGTGCTTGCATTGCTTGTACTATATCTTCGCCACTGTTAACGACCATATATTCTCGTAACTTTCTCATGTATTGATTGAATGAAGTATGTAAAAAAATCAGTAACAAAATAGAATAAATATGCAGTTCAGTAAAATGAATTAAATGTTGGATATTTATTCGTTTAGAACACAAACTCAATCATGAATCAATCGATCAATCGTTCTCTACCCCCTGATACCTATGCATACACATGATCTGGTCCCCGTTCGAAATGACATTGCTAAAGTTTATAGAGGAAAACGAAGCCCTAACATCTAAGTGCAAAAAGGAAACAGATGCGGGAGAAGGTAGGTCTATGACGAGTAGGTTTCATGTACAGTCAACTCTCGATGTGGTGAATTACATTGTAAAAAACATTCGCATATATTCAACCTAAATCACTATGCTGTCCGGAACACATTACCGTGTATAGTTAACCCTTAACTTCTGTTAACGTCAATTTTGACAATTTTCAATCCACACAGTTCCATATTTCTTCATCATCTCGGCTATTATAGAAATTTGGTAACGTCAAGACAAGGAAACGTACTACAAGATAGTAGTTTTTTTCTTAATTTTTCCGACATTTTGCAACACAGTTTCATGGCATGATTTAGCAAAACAAGATAATTATTTCAGCATTGTCTGTTACAGTACAATTCCTCATTTTTTTTCAAAGCTCGCTCCTGGTAATCAACAATGCGGATCAATCATATCTTCGACAATGGAAATGCGGCCAATTGAATATTCGCTCCGGCTTGTAACCGCTATCCGATTTGCTCGCTTTCTTTTCCCGCCAAATTCCAACGGAAAATCTCCCGCTTACACCCATGCAACAGCTCAACGCCCAATCAAGCAATTTCGTTGAAGTGTTGCTGAAAGCAAGCACAATACCTCTGCACAAGGAAACAGTTAGGCCCCAATTTTACTTATCTTACACGCATCCTCCTTGTCGATGCCACAAAAGATAATAATTGAATTTGTACAGACAAACGAGCATAGAATCGAATCCAGTTAACCAGTTTAATTGGTGGGAATGTCCGAATTTAGTAAACAAGACTCTCCCTTCCAATGCGGAAGACTGCACGACATGTTCAAAAATATTTTCAACTCTACTTTCAATTAGTAACAGATTTACAGACATTCGTCATCCGCCAAACAGTAGTAAATGTCTGCCACACCCTTTTTTAAGAGCCTTTGTTATCGGTTTAAATTGGATCTTGGCATATTCCTTTTTCCAAAGCAGTGGTACAGATTGGCAATGCATCCAAGTTACAAAAGTGAAGAGTGTATGGCCGGATGAACACGACGGTGCCGTGTCCAGAAAATTTGCAAGGGGAAGGTTATAACTTTTTTCCCCCAATGATCATTGTTATCGCTTGGCGTCAGTGAAGTCTCCGTAGATTTTCGTTCGGGTCGCCTGTGCTTCAGAGGTCATGTTTGCTTAGAATCTGTACTCAGACACAGTGGCGGTGATTGGGTTCCAAAATTGGTGTTGCAAGGTGCCAAAACTGGGGGGCAAGTACAGTGTACTTTCTCTTGGTAGATAAGGTTTAGCATAGTGCTGGGGCAAAACTTGCAAAACGTGGGGGAGCAACCGCCCCCTAATCGCCGCCACTGCTCACACATGATACACACAGACATGTGTCATTTCTTCCCTCTCTTCTTTCCTTCCTTTATTTATTTATCTTTTTCTTCCTCGTTTCTCTTGCTTTCTGTTTATCTCTTCTTGATCTCTCTCTCTCTCTCTTTGTGTTTCTCTATATCTGGTTCATACTTTACATCATCTCATTCTTTACATATTACCAGGATATGTTAACAAATTATGTGAATTAACACATTTTCAGTTCAAAAATAATGAAATTATAAATACATTTTTCAGTTCATCATTCCCAAAATTATATTCAATAATATTAATAATATTACATGTGTTTTCAAGGATAGCTACTTCTCCCAGGAGCCACAATTTCAGTTTGGTCAAAATACAAGTATAAAATTCTGAACAATTAAAATCTTTCAAACTGTACTGGATCAATACCAAACCTTTTTCAGAATCCATGAAAAATTGTAGTAGAGTATCTATCATACTCTACTACTCATGTGATTTTCCTATTATCCTACTGAAAGATGTACTTTCTATCGTTAGTGACCGATGAAGGAGGCTCTCGTGGTCGCGTTCGTGCAGAGAGAAACATATCATCATCTGGTTAAGTAACAATGCAGTGTGCCGTGTGTATCCGTGTTTGTTACAACCTGTCCCGGTTCCCGCGCTAGGCGATCGTTGGCTTCTCTCCGTGCTGGGGAAAGTCAAAGCCAGGCAGCCAATTAAAATACGCAACGTCGGAACAGCGCCTACGTAAGCGCCTCTCTTCTGGCTTCCATTCGCTCCTCGCTGCCCAGCAGACGATTTTTTCCTCGTTTCTCATTGGCACCGAAACTGTCGAGCGCTCCCTAGCGCAGGAAACGGGACAGGTTCTAACAAACGCGGTATAATCATGGCAGAAGGATGCAAGGGAGGCGCCTTCCTCTCCCCCTCTCTCTAGGCTTCTTAAACCTGAAGATTTACATCTGCAGCAACACAAACCTTCCATCTGCAGCAACATAAGCCTTCCATCTGTCCGTATCCTGGTCTTCTTGATTTAATTATTCTAATAATATCTGAACATGAATATAAATTGTGCAGTAATTTTTGTAGGAGAACGAAGCGACCGATGATATATACTGACGCAGACGACGATGTTCTTGTCCACCTTCTGCCAGCCAGAGATCTGCACAATGTGTTTTGTTGCTTTACACTTGACAGGAAGACTGGTATGAGGTGGCAAGCTTGCCATCAGTGCATGGAGTTCCTCGAGTGAGAAGTCATTTTAACTCGACTTACACAGCCGTCTCATCCATGGTCACTTGCTGCAAAGACTGACATTATGTTTGTATGTATGTGCGAAATGGTCATACGTGCAGACGAACCCAAAAAATTCAACTCATTGGTTCAGTTGTTCAACGCAAGCTCTTCTGCTCTCTGGCCTCCACAATTACACCCAACAGCAAAGTAAATAGAAAACGAATTATCCATTACCATTTTTATTCGCTGTTTTACACAATGTGATCTACTTTGCATGAACAGAATTCCTTAAAACAGCATCATGTGGACTAAAAAATAATAAAAAAGTGATGGACAATTTGCCGTTGACTGTACAAGCTCTAGCCTGATTTACGATTTGTTTTTCAGGTGTGATTCCACTACAACGTATGGTGACATTGTTTATGCTTTCTTCCACAGGCGAGTCTACAAAGTTTGCAGGTTCGAGTTGCAATGATCTGGTGACATGTGATGGGTCAGGTTCCATCATAATCAGTGGCCACTTTGACAAGAGGATCAGGTTCTGGGATATGAGATCTGAAACTACTACAAATGACATCATGCTCCAGGGGAAAGTCACGTCACTTGATCTTTCTAAAGGTGAGCAACAATCGGACTGCAGATGCTCAGTCGAATTGCTATAAGTTCTTCAGTCTGTAGAAGATCATTTGCAATCAGTAAGTTTGTAAGGGTGGGTAGTTGTAGTGTGCCCCAGACATGTGTTAGACACATTTTTAAGATGCAGCACCAATGTAGCTGTTTTTATACTGATCGTTTGAGATATGTATTTTAGGACATGAAATCATGATGAACACACTTTGTTGCACCTTTTTGCACATTTTCGTGAGATTTGCACATTTATCCCCATTTTACGCACTCTTTGATGCTTTAGCACCTTTTCCCTTCCATTTCTTTCATGTCTTCTTAAAAAATTGGCCAGAAAAAGAAATGGTTTTCACTCTTCTTGAGCAGCTACATAAGATCCTATAGTCTCATTTTGTAGAGCAGAACGAGAGCTATAAAATGGTGTAATATAAATTTTACAATGTTTACCATAAATTATATTAGTTGCTACAGTGTCGAATAAGAATGTTAATGCAACTGGTTTAGATCTGAATAAAGGCATTTTATCAGCACCTTTTTGAAAACATTTTGAGAACCTTTTCCTTTCACGACATAATTTTGCACCTTCAAATCCGTTCCCTAACTGATTAGCAATAGTAAAACATTAATATAACAACTCAAGATTAATCATTCACTTCCCAGCTGGAAAATTTTTCAATTGGTTCCGATAACCAATGAGTTTTTAGACACTATTGGAACTGATTGGTCTATCGGAACAGATTAGTCTATTGGTCAATTGTAATGAAGTGGTTTCTGTTGGAAAATATTTTTATTATTTTCAATATATTGCTCATGAAAAATTCTTATGTATACAGCTGTAAATGCGTTGGAGAAATGATATAAAACAACTAAAATAAAGCTCTGGTAAAGCATGTGGAATTTATAATTTAGAAAAAACTTTCACATACAAAAAAAATCAAATATATGAACGTTTTTGACTGTAACTCCATTGTGTTTAACACACTTATAGAAAATCGAAAAACTGCTGCTTCAATCATAAATTGACATGTTATTCTTCCTTTATACATGGAAAAACAGCAAAAAGTTAGGTTAAACAAAGAAACTGCCCAAAACACTTGAAAAAGTGATGAAGAAACAAAACACTGTTGAGATTGACTTAGTTGATCAAGATTGCTCATTTTTCCAATTGCATTACATGCACATAAGATTAGCCATGGAAATTCCATATTGAAAAAACAAGAACTAATGTGAACATTTATTCCAACTGCTTTAAGGTTGAGTTGGTTCTAAAGAAAGGGTTCTTGTTAGGTATTTAGTAAGATAAATCTGACTTCAGTAGTATGCATTAGAATAAAGAAGAAATTCAGTTCAAGTGTGCTGTTTTTCCAATGAACTCCTAATTCACAGGAAATGTGGTGTCAACATGGACGTCCGCAGGATTCTTTCCAGGGAGGGACAAGGAAGGTATTTTTTTTCAGGGGGGGCAAGCAAGGCATATTTTCCCCAAAAATAGTATTGTTCCCTAAACAAACTTTGCTTAAATTTGAATTTATGGTGTTCATGCAATAATTGACACATATTATTGTGGCTAAAATAAAATTATATGTGTGAAATACATAATTTTTGGTTCAATTTCATTTTCCAGGTGGGGGCCACGGCCCCCCCCTTGCCCCTCCTTCCGGACGCCCATGGGTGTCAAATATTAAACTACCTATGCTTTAAGTCAATAAATGAATTTATAACATATTGATTCTCCAATGTATACAAACTTACAATTGGATACAATTCACCAATTGGAAATTGTCTTGATTTCGGTTAAGATTCCAATTGAAACCAATACATTCCGATAGCTGTATTAAGCTCCGATAGAATCCGATTCATTTTAATTGAAACCAATTCAATCCAATTGAAATTTCAATTGGAACCAATAGAAAATTCCAGCTGGGTTACTACACACTTTTCCGAAACTTTACGATGTATTCTGATTTTTTCGCAAATTATTACTGTATTAGCTAGGAACGTCGTAAAGGGGGTCGGGAGCATTGCCCCCAGTAAATTTTTAATGTCTTAAAAAAAATGTTAATTTAATATTGATATAAACCTCCAAATTATATATTTAGAAAACTTTACATTTAGATCACAAAGGGTTTCATCTTTTTAAGCTATAGTAGCTGTTGGTTGGGATATAGAGTAAGTTGAGTATAAAAGTAGTAATGTGCCTCTTGCAATTATTAAAAATAGTCAGTGTGTATTTTTATTTTATAAAGAGTGGGCTCGTGACTCCATACTTCATTGTTCATGTTGCATTTTGTTAAAATCACAAATATACTCTCCTGTTGTTTTTGTTTACATATATATGTGTGTTTATGCTAAAATTATTAACATAATAAAAATACATTTCTTACATAAATTGTGTATATGTATATTGTTTTTCTATAGAATTATTTCTGTAAATATTTCTGTTTAAAACAAACTAAATTGATATTTAAAACTTATTGTCTGTGGTTCATTACAGACATTGTTTATTTTAAAGTATTTTTCATAAGTTCTTTGAGCCTTCATTTTGCCATATGTAAATAACAAAACCCCTAGCATATGTTTCTAAAATCAACTTTTTTCCCCCCACTCCGTACTTGCAGACAGCAACTACCTCTTGACGTGTGTCAGGGACGACACACTTAAGATATTGGACCTACGGATGAACCAGGTGGTCGGGAATTTTACGTAAGTATACATTCTGCATGATTTGATATCTGATGGAAATAGGACATCTTTATCCTTAAATCCCCGCTTCCCTGCACGATGTCAAGTATGTTGCCTAACTTGAAGGCAATGGACGGACTTTCTATTGAAAACTTGCTATAGAAGTTGGCTCATCGCCTTAGAGTAAGGCAACATACTCAAGGTCATGCAGGAAAGCATGCTACAAAGGTCGGTCAAAAAGTAACGTACAATCCACTGTAGCCCGGGAATGGTAAGGACTGGGGGAATTACAAGGTGTACAACTTTGCCTCCACCGTTTTCCGACAGGTGGCAACAATAGGAAGTAGCGGTCAAAAGAAGCAGATCGCAGACGTCACGCAGTTAGCTTGGACCTCTGTCAAGATAACCCCATTCAAACATTAGTCGAGTGGTGTGTGCATCGTGAAGTTGTTCGCGATTGAAAATGTCAGTGTACAAGCGAAATTCTCGCCATTTGCGGGAGGTTCTACTTTTTTGTTTCAATATGAAGAAAACTGCGGCTGAGGCTCATCGAATGCTCTCCACTACGTATGGTGAGGACGCTATAAGTGAGAGAACCTGTCGTGAGTGGTTTCAACGCTTCAAGAACGGTGACTTTAACGTCGAAGACCGGCATAGTGGTGGAAGACAGAAAGTTTTCGAAGATGCAGAATTGGAGACATTGCTGAGTGAAGACTCGCGTCAAACTCAAGAAGAATTGGCACGATCATTGGGAGTGACACAGCAAGCCATTTCAAAACGTCTGAAAGCCATGGGTATGATTCAACATGACAACGCACGACCCCACGTTGCCAAAATGGTGAAAACGTACTTGGAAACATTAAGATGGGACGTCCTACCCCACCCGCCTTATTCTCCAGACATCGCTCCCTCTGATTATCACCTGTTTAGATCAATGGCTCATGAACTGGCTGGCCAACACTTCCGATCTTATGAAGAAGTCAAAAAGTGGATCGATTCGTGGATCACCTCCAAAGATGAACAATTTTTTAGACGCGGCATTCGTACGCTGCCCGAAAGATGGGAGAAAGTAGTGGCCAGCGATGGACAATACTTTGAATAATGCCTGGGTAAGCAATGTTTTTCATTCCAACGTCATATTTTTGGGGAAAAGCGGCGGAAGCAAAGTTGTACACCTTGTACATTTTGTAGATAGAAGCATTGGTCCTTTACCACCTAACCAACACCTAATTCCATGTCGAGAAGAATCCAACAAATCGGGATATACAAGTTGCATCACGATAACGCATGACCGCATGCTGCAATCATGAGAGTTCAGAAGATTGGCCATCCAGGATGTGGTGCCACAACCCCCATACAGTCCTGACCTAGCACCATCGGAGTTCTATCTTTTTAGACAACTGAAGGCTCACCTGCGTGAGATACAGTTTGAAGATGACAAGGAGCTAGCTCATTGCGTGTGTGGAAGAGTGTGAAGAAAACCTCAAGAGTTTTACGTGCATTCGTGTCATGGAAACAAAGATGGCTGCAGTGCAGTGAAGCACATGGATCATACATTGAGTGACATTTCCAAAGGACCAATGCTTTTACCTACAAAATTTCATTTCTCTAGTCCTTGCCATTCCCGAGCTGCAGTGGATAGTGCATTACTTTTTGATCGACCTTTGTAGATGTTCCATTACTGAAGCGTGTATTTCAGGATCTATGTGTCCCATTTTTTTGTCGGTGACTGTACACAGTGTAACACAATGACCAATGCCTTAAAGATAGATTACACATTTATAGATACGTGTAATAGTACTGTCTGGGACTGGTGAAGAGTGACTGGAGGAACAACCACGAATATTCACAGTAGCTTCCATGATGGATCCCTAATCGATTGACATCGCCAGAAGTTTTTGTTTGGTGGGGGGAGGCTCATAATAGCAGATTAATAATTAACAATTATTTTATTGCCGGTTTATTGTTGTCATTATTGTTTTCTTGAGTACACTCTTCTATTCGATACACCAAGTGAGTGAATATCCAGCAACTGTTCCCCTTTATTTTTTCACATTCCATACCGTTATTATTTTTGCAGATTATCGTAATTCCAATCTCTTTCAAGAATTTTTTTAGAAGAAGGTTACTTCTAGTTTTGGGCGATATATCATTTAGATGATATATCGCGATATTGAAAAAATATCGTCCAGGCGATATCAACTAGATGATATATCATCACAATATTTTGCCGATATCGTGGAGACAGTATATCGCCAATATCACAATACGGAAAAAATATCGTATCGTGTGTGACAATATATCGCTATATCAATTTTCCGATATCGCCCATCCCAAGTTACCTCTCGCACAAAAATGTTATTTTCTGAAATTTTGAAAACTCATGAAACCATTTGTTCTTTGAATATGGGAACACGGAATCCTGATCTGGTTACTGCATTTTATACTCAATTTGTCGAGACAAAACTTTTTTTTCTTTCTTTGCTGGAATGTTATTTAACTGAAATGTATATATGCTATTAATAGGGAATGGATTTTAAGGTGCAGCACCTGTCCAAAAATATAGTTGTTTTCATACCGATCGTTTGAGATATGTATTTTAGGACATGAAATCAAGTCAAATGAACACACTTTGTTGCACCTTTTTGTGAGATTAGCATATTTATTCCCTTTTTACCTTCTCTTTGATGCTTCAGCATCATTTTCCTTCCGTTTCTTTCTTTTGTTAATAAATTTGGCCAGAAAAATAAATGATTTTCACTCTTGAACAGTTAGAAAAATCCTATAGTCTCATTTTGTAGAGCAAAACGAGAGCTATAAAATGGTATAATATAATCATTGCAGCCACAATAGTTTCCAAGATAATGTAGCAAAACCCGCGAGAGAAAACACAAACTTCGGCAGAACCACAGTTCTCTATATGAGGTTTGCGCGCAGAAAAAGAGCATTGAATAAAGGCAATTTATCGACACCTTTTTTTTTTGCACCTTTTTGGAAATATTTTCAGAAACTTTTTTGCACCTTAAAATCCTTTCCCTAGTTATTAAGTATCAAAACAATAGTTTTTGCATTATATCTAATTTGAAAAAAAAAACGCCAATTTCAACTGCAAAGGTGACGGACGCTATAAGAGATATTTCAAAGAGAGGGAGTGAGTCTACGCGTTCCGATCTATCTCATGAATAGAGCCATGGATGAACGACTTTAGTGGTTTATCTATGACGCCTCCACTGTCACAGGAGAGATTCCTGCGCCTGCTGCACTCGGCCAGGGTCACCAACTGACATTGGTAGATACAATATTCGTCAGCCTGTATGTTAACATTATTGTCAGTCTCAATTTGTTGTTCTGGGAAGAATGAAGCCATGTTGATCAAATAAATAAAATGGCTAGTTTTGAATTAGTATAAATGCAATGCAAGTAAGTTAGCATGAAGTAACAATTGTTACTTTTTTAAAAATAATGTCTTACTACTACAATTACTGATATAGTTTGGTTAACGTGATGTTAACACAATTAGAAATAGAGCATGTTACCAATTAATCTGCAACTGGCTACTTCTCTGCACTTTTTGACACTTGTTTCTACTCACGTGTCTATAGAGCACCACAAGGTAAAACCTTAGACAAAAAGTCCCCAATTAGCTTTCCCTTCTTCCGTGCGGGGTCTTCCTTGTCGCACAACAGTTTTGCTACCTAGTGTCCTGACATCAGACGAGGAATGCCTACGAGGTTAGATTAGACCTGTTAGGTTAGGTTCCATTAGCATTAATACAATGAAAAATTATTATTTAGGCTAAGAGAACTAAGCTTAGCTAGCCTAACCTAAGAACATAGGCATTTAGCCTAAAATGTGACGTCAGAACACAAGGTTGCTCAAGTGTTGTGCGATAAGTGAAACCCTTCCGTTCAGCTCGGACCATAAGGAAGCATGGTCAATTCTCCCCCTCCCCTCCTCGCGGGAGTATGGTGCACAGGAGTAGTGGGTCTGCGCAGGTTTATTTGCTTCTGATTCCACTATAGATGGTTACACAGTTCAACACTGAGTTGATTGGTTGTTAGTATCATGTAGTGTATTTGGTGTGTGCACCATTTGCACTACGTTCTGGGGGTGCACAGTGTGGTGGTGTATGATTATGTGGTATGTGTTAACCAATCAAAGGGACGTTTAAAGCAGCAGACGTGCAAATTTTGAATCCATGTGGCTGAACACAATTTTCTTGCATCAGCCTGTACTTGCACTACACCTGGTGTCAAACACTGTCGTATAGCGAATACACTGGGCTACTTGCATTATTTTAATCTTTAACTCTGAAGAGAACACCAAATATGTAAGAACTTTAATCATGTCAATTATGCTTTTTTCTATTGTTACGGATCAGTCCTAAATCATTTTTGGTCAAATTAATACAATATGGTATTATGATGTTTTCAGGGCGGATGGATTCAAAGTAGGTTGTGATTGGGCTCGAGCTGCATTCAGTCCAGATGGGCAGTATGTCACAGTGGGCTCAGCAGATGGATCCATATTTATATGGAACGCTAGCAGTGGGAAAGTTGAGACAATACTCAAGGATCATACGTAAGTATTTAACTTCTTTTTATTACTTAATTTTTTGAATTTTTCATAATTATATTATATTTATCAGTGTTAATTTTTCATGTTTACTTCATAATTGTATTACATATTACAAATAATGCATAAGACAATTTTGCCATAACTGAACCCTGTATTGTTTCATGTAATTAAAATTCATTTGCACATTGTCAATCATAAAATTAATTCACTAGATATGTGCTATAATTCAGATATCGTGTTTTCACTTATTATAACTAAAGTTATTTATTTGTGATTATTTTCTTATCTTGCTTTGTACATGTATAATTTTTAATTTGCTTTCCGGCCAGCTGCTTTAGCTTGAACAAGCATGTATTTCTGTTCTCCACTTTATCCTTCTGTGGTGCTTTTATTGTATTATATTCATGTAAGACTTACAATTTATGTATGTAACTATGAATGTGACAGACAGGGAATGTTGAATGAAAATAAATATGGGATACTTCAAAAGTGCATTGGAGTACAAATATGCACAAAGAACAAGTTACTTAAAAGCTAATGTCACAAGACTGGCTTTCCCTGTAGATAAAGGAGTGGCCTGCCCGATGGCGCAGTGGTAGCGTCGTCGCCTTGTTATCAAGGGGTCCCGGGTTTGATACCCGGTGGAGTCACATAGTGGTTCGGATTCCACTTTAAACTGTAGGTCCAGTCCCGATTAGCCTTACTGTGCATAAAGTGGACTTAAAACACTAAATCAACCAACCAAAGGAAGTAAATATATAATGCGAAAGAATAAGACTTAGTAGAAAGTAAGGTGCATGAAAACCCCAAAGAATTACAGATAAGATTCCAATCATATATTGTCTCCTTCTCAATCCATAGTTTACAGTTTTGAAAAAATCAGTGTGTTACACATAAGTGTGTTGTGTTACTGGTTTATCCAAAATTTTCCACCTGGGGATGTAAGGTTAATTTTAGAACCAAAATGACCATAAATTAAGTCTTTGTGAAAATGTTTAGAGGGTTTTGAGGAAATTTTGGAGGTGTTTGGGTGGTGGCTACATTACTAGCTTATGCCACTTAACGCATGGATGCTTTGTAGAAACATTTATGTAGCCAAAACGTGCCAAGTATGTAAAATTTTGTACTAACTGTTAATATGCTTGAGTATTGTGAAATACATTGTCAATCTTAATTGTAAAACAATAGATGTATGTTGATTCAAAACTGTATCAAGTGCACGCAAATATTTTTCATGCTTTGAAGTAGTATAGATGCTTAATCAATAGTATGGTAACTTTAGTGTTTTTCTTTTAAATACATAACAACTTAGCATGTCACCTTGTCAGGAACTGTTGTAAAAGCATGTATCTGTACAGAAATTGCATGTATCGTCTTCACTGAGCCTGACCCCGCATGTGCTTGCTTGACTGCTTCTTTTGACCTTTGACTTCCTTTCCATATGTTTTCTGAAGAGCCTTTCGACTGTCCTCCAGGTCGGCAGTGACGGCAGTCGCATGGCATCCATATGGAACGTACCTGGTCAGCGTGGATCGTGGGAAGAAAGCCATCATATGGGGTGATGTTTGATAATGATGACAGATGTGCCTCTGTAGTTGCAGCTTTCGAACTGCAAAAAAATATTAAAAAAGAAAGTGCAATTTTTTCCACGGCCATAAAGTGAGTCAAGACAATTTTCTTAGCTTTAATTTTTTGGTTGCATTGCTTCCAATGGAAGGACTGTAGCATATTGCTGTTACATGATGAAGACTTTTCTCTTCAGCAAAAACAACATATTGATATTTTCTTTTTTACTGTGTTTTTGATGTATATCTGCTTAGAAAAGGTTTCATGTGGTGAAAGACTGTCAGTTGAGCCACATTCAGTATTTTTTTCTCTAATTTAGATGGTGCACAAGGTAGGTTCATTATTGTGGTGTGGTGTATATTGTTTATGAGATGTAAACTGTGAGGTGGTACTTATATATATTTGAAATAAGTGTGAATGGTATGTCGAGAGCGGGAAATTCGAAATGTTCAAATGGTGGAGTATTTTTCATACCAACTGTTGCATTGTGAATACTGGCTTTTCCTTCAAAATGTCACATCAATATTTGGAGTTGTAGATTTGTAATACATATTTACCTGTAAGTGCTTTTGCATAAATTGAATAGAATTATGTTTTCTTCTTCTTGTGTATATGTACATTTACCGTCAATAGGCAGTGTTTTGCCTAAAAAATTGCCTTAAAAATCCAGTGCTTGACACTAATTGGAAAATGGAGAATAATTTTTTTCCTGAAATAGAAAGACAAATCTCAGAATGACATTTCAGTTTAATAAAATAACTACTTAACACACAATATTTTGTTCTCATTTCTCATCCTATATACATTGTATACTTAAACTTTCTATTTCAGCTTATTTATTAATTTTTATCATGTGAATGCATGGCTATTCTTAATTAGATATTTAGGGCAAAACACAGAAGGTCCTATGTAACATAACTACTGTATGAGAAAAATTGAAACTCTTAGGAGTTTATTTGTCACTGATCATTACTAAAAATAACATTCCTTACGTTTATAATTTTGACATAAAGGTAAAGACGCCATTTGTTGTCACTTCCATCATTAGTTGAGGCTACGAAGAAACATTAAATAATAAAGTATCCATGAGCCCATGGTCTCTTAAAAATTATGATGAGTTATAGGTACCATGTGTCGCCAAATTACACCAGTGACTATGAAATGTTGGATGGAATGCATTGTCATGGTGTTGCATGTGTAGAATGTTGTGAGTACATGCAAGGAGATTGTTTCACGAGTTGGATGTCAACCTATAGATGGTGGTACAACATTCACCAATAGTTTCTGGACGTCTTTTTATATTATGTTACCCAACATGACGTTGATGTGTTGCATATAGTGTTAGGCATATTTCGGGGTTGCCAGATATGAAATATATATGTGTAAAATGCAACAGAATAATAGGAAGCCATTTTTAAAATACAAACGTTTCATATTATATCACAGATTACAAATTTCTTTGTAAAGAGTAATGGAGTTTATATATGAATTTATTATTATAATTTTAAAAGAATTTATCCCATTAGTGATACATGTAGCCCTATAGTTTTTTTCTGATTTATTTTGTTTTATTCATTCACTCTGCCTGTTTGCATTTGCTGCAAGCAAAAAATATTTTGACAAGAAGAAATCAGTAAACTGAAACATGTTATTAGATAGTATTTAATGGGCTGCTGTTGAAATACTTACAACGCCTCGCCTCCCTTCTCCACACGCCTTGCAGACAAAATACAATCACTTACCCATAGGGCACTGGGTCAAAACAAGTTAGAAGCAGAGGCCGCTGATGGCCAGCGTTGCACACAAACACTAGTCTTTACGTACGTACCATTTCTTAATAAGCTAAAAAGTCTGATTGAAAACTAAGTTTAATGCTAAGAGTCCAAACTTTGTCAAGTGAGTAGGAAATATTTTCCTCTCCGATGTGTAAAGGCGCTGATGCGAGAGTCTCCTGAAGTTCTTTCTTCACCCTTGATTCCCCGAGTACGCTGATCCGGGAGGAATTGTCCCTCTTCTCTATAGGTCGTTGCACTTTTAACTCCTCCCACACGTGGTCATGTTTACACTGAGGGGGATGATAGAAGGAATGGTAGCCTTGCATGGATCAAAAAGAAGTATCTGGCTCTAATTAAATTTAAGTCTCTAATAACTTCGCAGTGAGCACTTTTCTTCTGACTGATGTGTTTTCTCACTGTCTTAACTTTCACGGTGGAGAGATATATTTTCGAACGAGGTCGGGGGTCAAGATTCCGTACTATTTACCCTTCTCACTTCACTGTCAATGAGCCAGACTGGCCAGCGCGCTTGCGGAAGTTATGTCGTCTGCTGAGTTTGTTATGTGTAGAACTATTGTTTTGATTCTGTACCTGGGTAACTTCTTACTCCCTCGAGAACAGAGGATCGTTGTTCAGGAAGGGGGCGAGAGTCTCGTTGGGGGTTTTAAATTTTAAAATGCCTGAAGTTCCGTGATAAGCTGCATCTCTAAATTTCAACCATCAAGCCGAACGTGAATTGATGGTGACGTGAGCCGAATGTGGACTGGATGGATATCAAAGTTTATTGCGGGAACACACTGGCTTCTTTCTCTCGAAGTAGGTGCGGTGATCTAATATATATCCAGTGCTTCATTGGAAAGAATGCTGGTTCGTTTGAGTCGGCTTTTCTTTTCTCAGAGAGCAGAAAAATGAGATCTTGGGGGAGTGCGGAGAAAGACCGATGGTAATGATAAAACGTAATTGGTACATCGGTCATCTTTTGTTCTAGCAGGACAAACTTTTATTTTCTTCTTGAGCAATGTCTATTTGACATTAATTTCCTTGCCAGGGCAGTTGTTTTTATACAAATTTTGGCGATACAATTCACTACACGTAAGCTAGATAATAAATACACACAGTTACAGTTATATATCTATTCTTTTACCATCGTTCTACCTATTTATGTAATAATACTACAATATTAATTAATTTAAATATTTAATTAATGTTTTGATTTAATTTAATTATTCTATTATTATTATTATCATTACAGTTGAACCTGAGTTATACATGTCAAGGTGAAGAGAAATAATAGGTACAGCTGAATTACTTACAAATCAGATGCCATGTCATCATTAAAATACTGTAATTGTATCTATTTTGAAGAACATATAGGTTATTATATCGTACCATACCCCGTTCGATTAAGAAATATTGACCCTGGCAGACCTTGTCAGCTCCTGCTCAGAATGTGTAGAATAAGCATTCTACAGGAAATGGTAAGAACACTGGCCTTTGGCAAGAGGTGACGAGAGGCCAAGCGAGTGTTTAAATACGTGCGCATGAGAGCGACACGAGGTCTTTTAATCTGGAATCAGCGGAGAAGCAGGAGCTACTGGTCTTATTTCTAAACCGAACAGGGTAAGCTAGTCTACACCCATTCTGCCATTTGCATTGCTCACTTCAGTCTAGAAACGAATCATGAGTCTATTTTAATGAATAGTTAGATATTTGTACCTGCCCGTTCAGGGCTGTCTCTACCATCAACTAATACTAATAGTACACCCCTATTTAAGATCCCGCGTTCAGGGAACGTTACGATATGGGGCTCCAGCACCAGTCGCATTGTTCGAGATGCACTGGCTGATATCTACCATGACAGGTGGATAGGTAGGGGTGGACCAGTTCCATGGCCTGCACGTTCTTCCGACCTCAATCCTTTGGATTTCTATCTGTGGGGCCACCTAAAAGAATTGGTTTATGCAGTTGACATTCCTAATGCAGAGACACTTCATCAACGTGTTATGGAAGCCTGCGAAACCGTTCGACACCGTGTGGGAGTATGTGAAAGGGTGCGCCGGTCAATGATCCGACGCGTGCATGCATGTTTGGAAGCAAGAGGAGGACATTTTGAACATTTATTATGAGTTTCTGACTTGATGACAGTTTCAACACTTGCTAATAAGCTGACAATGTCTAACAGATGTCATTATGTTCTTTCATTAATAACTGAGAAACTAAGGATATTCGGACATATGTTTATATGAACTTTTTTCTTGTTTTGGTTTGAGGAACCAGCCCTCAAAGTTTGTAAAAGTATTTTTGAAACACCCTGTATAGGCCTACAATGAAATATAAGAATTCAGGTCAATAAGAACCAAACCAAGAAAATTAATATTAAGTTGCCAATGTTGGTGCCTTTTATACTATTATACTAGGGACGTTCAATATATGTTTCCCTGTGCAATAAAATATTGTATAAAGCAATGCCATTAAAAAGAAGCACATGGTTGACAAGCGCCATCCTTCGTCTACAAGGAACAACAATCGATTTTTTATCAGACGTGAAGGCGCATGCGCTCAAGGGCGAAAAGTAAATGCTTGTTCGGAAAACGCGGGCTCGCGTTGAAAGGAGTTCAGAAGCATGGATGGTGCACGCATGTTGGAAAGCTGGAGCAAAGAAGTTCGTTCTTACATTCGATATGAATGGGCGAATGGCTTACCTCCTAGTGCCATTCATACGAAACTTGTTGCTGTTTATGGTGATTCCGTAATGACAGTTCAAATGGTTAGGCGTTGGTGCAAGTTGTTTGATGATGGCAGGGTGTGCATTTTTGACAATGTTCGAGCCGGGCGATCTACGAGTGCCACTACTGATGAGAACATTGCGAAGGTGGATGAACTTGTTCAAGAAAACCGTCGAGTGAAGGCACGCGAGGTTGCAGAAAGGTTGAACATTTCTGTTGGAACAGCCCATCACATCATTCACGAGAAATTGCAATACCACAAAGTGTGTGCACGTTGGATTCCTCATCAACTGCGTCGCGATAATCGATTGATGTGAATGGGCTGTAGCTTTGAAGGTTTAATGCGATACCAGGAAGATGTCAATGCATTCCTCATGCGCATTGTGACAGGGGATGAGACATTTGTCCATCATTACACTCCATAATTCAAGAGAACATCTGTGGAGTGGAAGCACAAACAGTCTCCTGTGAAGAAGAAGTTCAAGATGCTCGATCAGCAGGAAAGGTGCTTGTGACCATTTTCTGGGATGCTAAGCGCGACATAAGCGACCAGGTCTCCTGTCAGCTGGTGTCATTCTTCTTGACGATAACGCTCGCCCCCACACAACACAAAATTGAAGAATTGGGGTGGGAACGGCTGCCCCACCCTTCATACAGCCCGGATTTAGCACCGAGTGATTTCCATCTTTTTCCGGTGTTAATGTCTGAATTGCAAGGTTACCGTTTCGAAACAGATGAAGAAGTGAAGCGGAATGTGAGAATAGTGCTCAATAGCCAGGGCCCTGATTTTCTTGCAAAGGGTATGGACAAATTGGTGCAACGGTGGGACAAATGCCTGAATCTCTATGGGGATTATGTGGAGAAGTGAGGAAGGATCCTTCTACACATGTATGTATAGTTTTCTAATGTATCTTAAAAATAAATATTTTTAAAGCATACGGAAACTTATATGTATATTGAACGACATTGCCTTTGTAAGTGCCCAATTGCATCATTTTTGGGGCCTATTTATATTTGAGTGCCTATTTACAAGTTTTTGTTGGCTACAAAGCTCTAACGAATACATCGACCAACACGGGAGCAGAATGCAGTCCACTAATTGTAGAAATTGTGTCTATAGGAATTACATTAATTATACAAACCATTACTGCCTAACAATATCAACATCTGGAGTAATAGTTAATAATAACTATAGCCCGGACCTTTAGGTGTTGCACCTACAAAAAATAATGTTGGGTGCTTCCATATATAGAGTCTCGCATCTTATAGGCCTATATCGCCATATACACCCATTCTGTGCAATATCCACCCCCACCCCCTAATTTGCACTTAAACATAAGCTTTGCATCTATTCTGCCCTAAAACATGGTTGCAGTGAGTGAATTAAAGTAAAAATGTGCTATTACGTATATGTGACGTTCTGTAAATCGAGAGATGTTTTGGGAAGAAATGGGAAAGTTTTGCCTTGTGAGAGGGAAATTCTACGGAAAGGAAAATTCTTCCTGACAGATAAACGATTAAGCTTTGAGTTCACCAACACAGAAAGGTAGAACATACACAGTCCGTCCACGGAACCACCAGTGCTATCTATGGAGAAGTATATGTACTACATAGCGACACATTTCGACTTTCTTCCCGCAAAGTTGCAAAGCACTAGCGTTAACGGTCGATGCATACGGATCTCGTGACTGACAGTAGAAAAAACAACAACATATGTACAACATACATAAATTTGCCGTTGCGTAGATACCAATTTTCGTTTCGTCTCCCTCTCTCTTAGTATCACGTGTTCTACCCTGCTCGAAAACCTTCGCTATTGTTGCCATATTGTCATTCCATTCCTGGACACACTCGCGCAAACATCATTGAAAACAATTGAATAGCGCTCCAGCTCGCGGTTCACCGTTCGGCAGGGACGGTAATGTGGCAATATAGCACGGCGTAGTAGTTGCTTCTTTTATGCAGTGCATGTTCATTGGCTAGCTAGTAACTAGTGTTGCCAACTGTAATAATGAAGCACTATTTCTGTCACGGAAGGGGAAAGGCAGGTAAAATGACGGTGAGTTTTGTTGGATTGGAAGCACCATATTTTTATTTCATACTAAGTATTTTACCGGTTTGACGTTGTGCGTGTATTGCGTGTGTGTATGTGAAAGTGTGTGTTTGTTAATGAACGTTAAATTCCATAATGCCTCCAGTTCTGTCAAAGTTGAAATCAAAAACCTTGCATAGCCAAGCTCGGGAAATTCTAAGCAACGTGCACGAGTTCATGAAGGAGGAAGCCAGTGAAGGTGTTAGCATCCCAATACAGCATTTTGGCAAGAGAGCAGCGGCTGCGACTGGAGTTCCTGAACGAACAATCAGGGCTATCATGAACGAAAGACAATATCTTGAGATGTCAGAAGGCCCCATCATTCCACACTCCCGGGAAAGAAAGACAAAGACCAGCGACCAAATCGTCAGTGGACGCTTTCGATGAAAACGTTATACGTAGGCGCATATACGACTACGCTCTGCGTGAAAATGAAGTGCCGACATTGAAAAAATTGCATGTCAAATTACAGGCGGACATACATTTTGCGGGAAGTCAAGAGAGTTTGCGATGTTTGCTGCGAAAGATGGGATTTAGGTGGAGGAAGAGGAGGCTGTCATTTTTGCTGCTTAATGCGATGCATATTGTTTTCTGTGTTAAAATTGCCGTGCTTTGATGGGTGACCAAGTTCATATAAGGGCCGGCGGAAGGGGAGGGCTAACCGTGCCACCGGCCAGGGCGGCAAAATTTGAAGAGAAGAAAAAAATAAGCCTATTGAAAACTGTGGTCGAGCGAGATATTCTTTTGCGCTTAATAGTATTGAAATAGCATAAGAAGTCTCATTATTTATTTTATATTTTGATGTTTTACTTAGGAATATATTGATTTTCAATTTCCCGTTGCTGCGTAATGGCGGGGGGGGGGGGGCCTTCGAAATTGAGCGGCATCTACCGCCACCGCCCAGGGAGGCAAAATGACTAGCGCCAGCCCTGGTTCATAGCAAAAGAAAAAGCCGCGCAGCTTATCGTCTAGTGGCAGTATATGTACTTGTTATTGTTGTGGAAGCCAGCATCGTTTGTAAATGTAGAACAAAGGCAACCGACTTTCGCCGATCACAGAGAGGAAATAATAATACTGCTTGAGGAGGGGTGTTGTGGTCCAATTGTCGGGGTTTAACACGTTGGTATGTGTTTATCTGCCGTTGCAGTTCCGTACCAGTGTATACGGGTTTTGGGAGTGAACAGTTAGAACGCCACCAGTGCATTAATGCAATGAAAAATAATATTTTTTTATTGTGTTTGAAATCACTCAAATAAGGAATCGTATGAAGAAGTCTTCTTTGCAGCATTTTTGGTAATTTTACGTATGTGTTAGTTCATATTTTGCGAATTTTTAGTCCATATGTATGTAGCTACATACAAAGCCACTTGTTAGTACATATTAATCCTAGTCCTGGTATAATGCATGACGTTTAAAACTCAACGTTAGATAGACCTGAATTCTCTAATTTCCTTGTTGTACGTAACAGCTGTGCATCGGCGCACTGCAGCGATTTTTCTATCTGCTCCATTAGCAACACTGCTTCTTTAGTTCTGTCGCGCATCGCACGGCAGAAATATCTGTGCTGTACTTTTTTCTACCTGCTGAACGTCGATCGGAAACGGAGCAATGTGCCAACATTAAATTCTGCTCCACATTGGGTAAAAGTGCAACAGAGACGTTTCAAATTATTCAAACTGTTTACAGTATTGAGGCATTGAGTCGTAAGAACGTGTTTAAGTGGTATGCAAGATTTCGTGATGGTCCAGGGTCCAGGGTCTCCAAAACCGAAGAAAGTGCGCATGCAGAAGAGCCGAATCAAAACCCTCCTCAAGGTTTTCTTCGATTCCAAAGGCATCATCCACAAGGAATTCACTCCAGAGGGTCACACTGTGAACGCCGAGTATTACGTGGGTGTTTTGCATCGTCTATTGGCCAGGATTCGTAGAGTTCGGCCTGAATATCGGGAACAGGGCTCATGGTCTCTGTTACACGACAATGCACCCGTACACAAGAGCAGATTGGTACGCCAGTTTTTGAATAAAAAAGGGATAATGGAGCTCTATCACCCCCATATTCTCCATATTTAGCTCCATGCGACTTCTGGCTATTTCCAAAACTGAAATTGGCGTTGAAAGGAAGGCGTTTCGACACCATTCCAGACATCCAAACGGCTTCGACTGCGATTTTGGAGGCAATTCCGAAACAGGAGTACCAAGACTGCTTCACAAAGTTCTACAACCGCTTCAGTGCATGTATTGACTCACAAGGTGTCTATTTTGAATAAACGTTATTGTAAACTACCAATCCACAACGTCTTGTCTTTCATTTCTCATTAGTCACGTTTCCCACTGTACGGACTGTGTAACTCAGTACAACTCATTCCTCTTATTCAGAAACCAGTGCGAAGGATGAGTGAAGGTACTCAAGGATTATCTACTGGTGAGTGTATATGTAATCAAAGTACAGGGTGGCCCAAAAAAGGTAACGGTTCTACATTTCGGTTACCTTTTTTGGGCCACCCTGTATATCCTCATTTCTCACAACAGATACTTTGTAATGTTTAAAATGGAAAGTTATGTATGAATATACTCACGCTTTTCTTGATTTTCTTCCCCGTAAATATGCACCTATTTTGTTTTTTCTTGCACTTTTTTCCCACCATAATGGTCAAAAGTTTGCGCCTAAAGATCCGGGCTCTAATAATAACATTTGAGTTGCATTAAAAAAGTATTGAATATTTCAATTTACTTCTCCAAAATAAGGGGGCCTCCCCGATGGCGCAGTGGTAGCGTCGTTGCCTTGTAATCAAGGGGTCCCGGGTTCGATACCCGGTGGAGGCACATAGTGGTTCGGATCCCACTTTAAACTGTAGGTCCAGTCCCGATTAGCCTTACTGTGCATAAAGTGGACTTAAAACACCAAATCAATCAATCAATCAATCAATTCTCCAAAATAAGAAGCAATAATGAATATTTATTATTTTTTGTCATTTATTTCCACTAAATTTTTTAAAGGTTTTTTGTTCCCAAAGGTGGTAATATGGAACCACATCGTGCTTTTTAGCTAACTGTCTGAGCTATAAGCTCAGTTTTTAAGTTCCTGGTATGTTGAGTTTTCCTATTCTATTTGTTTGAATGTGCAACATTCCACTTACAGGCTAATCCCTGTATTGGAAAAATTGCAAGTAGCTGTCGCAGTACAAAAAAGGTGCTGACAATATGGACTCTTCTATTTTGTGTAGTAGAGTATATAAACATTTTTAAAAATTAGGAAAGAATTATAAGTTTATAAAAGTATTATCTATTTCGCTCCTGAAAGCAAATGAGCTTTAGCTTTTAGTCCAAAATTTTGATATACTATATACCAGTAAAATCAAAAGATACGTACACATTTCGAAACGATTCCATTTTTTAAAAAGTAACAAAATATATTAATTTTGACTATTACATATGTGGTGAGCAGGCACGTATCTAGAAATATGTTTCGGGGGGGGGGGGAGATTCGAACCAAGTGTATCGGGAATAATAATAATAATAACGTTTATTTTAAAATAATTATGTCAAATTAATAATAATTACAATACATAACTTAATATTATATTATTATTACACGATTAGGTAAAAATACTGTATAAGAAGAGAGATTTAACAGCACATATTCATTACGTAGCTTGCCTGTAGATAAGATCGGAATAATTTAGATAAAAACAAGTGCCCTGGCAAATTAAATTAATGTCAAATAGATAAATAATTGAATATTTATCGAATAACAAAAATGACGTTACATTTAGTTGAAGGAAAGTAAGTTTCTAATTCAAATTTTATGAATTTTATTTTGAGTAGTAGTGTACATAAATCTTCTTTGTAATGTCATTCAAAGCCGTATGATCCCAATATAATCCTTGTGTTCCAAAAAAATTCAGAGGAAATTACAACAAATGCTAAACGAGTATATTTTCATAATTAATTTTAGTAGATAAAAAATGTGCATCCCACTGCAACTCTGATTTCTTGACCAAACGACTACAAAAAGTTGAAAAACTTACTTTCTCTCCCCGTTCCGCGCCTCATTTATTGCGCTGACGATGTTTCACGGGCGCAAAAAGGCAGTGATGAGTGAAAGATGAGCTCTCATCCTCTCATCCTTCTCATCCCTCTCATTCTCCTCTTATTCTCTCATTTTCCTCTCATCCTCCTCTCATCCTCTCATCTTTCTCTCATTCTCTCATTTTCTTATTCTCTTATTTTCTTATTTTTTGAAAGATGAGTGCACCTTATCGTAATTTTCCAAGTCTGGGACCAAATGTTTATATATCGTGACATTTGTAAACCTCTCCTCTCATCTTCTCATCTTCTCATTTTCTTATTTTCTTATTTTTTGAAGAATGAGTGCATCTTATCGTAATTTTCCAAGTCCGGGACCAAATGTTTATATATCGTAACCTTCGTAAACCTTTCTTCTCATTCTCTCATTCTCTTATTTTTTTTATTTTCTTATTCTCTCATTCTCTTATTCTCTCATTCTCTCATTCTCTCATTCTCTTATTTTCTCATTCTCTCATTCTCTCTACCTTTAGAATATTGTCGTCAACATTAGAAATGAAGTTGGAGTGCTGGAATCAACGGGGCCAAATGTTTATATATCGTGACCTTCGTAAACCTCTCTCTCGGGGAGGGAACGATGTACCACACACACACACACACACGCGCGTATGTATTGTGACGCAAACAAACAAACAAAATAATAATTGTTGTTTTTTAGGATACCTGGCCCCTATAACCTCGCCAGGGTGCGTGGTGGCGGCGAAATCATCACGAGTTTAGATTTGTACTGCGAATGTTGTCAAAAATTTAATCAATGTTGTTTATTCTCGATGCTACAATCTTACATAGATTATTCTCTAAAAACGAAAATCGATAATCCTATGCCAAGCCCCCCAAGGCATTCAAGCAATTTCTAATGTTCGCGTGGATAGCGACGCTCGGTAGAATTTTTCCTGTCCCTGTGGAGAAATTGTTTTTCGTCGCTCAATGTAACATTTTCATCACGGACCAAACTATCCACAGCAACCCCTCCCCGAACCTATTCACCTTGCATCCTCTTCCGCCCGAAGAGATTCTATTTTTTTCAGCTTTCCCACGGTCCTGAATAAAAAACCCATCACATCCCCGATAACAATAGAATCAGAAGCGGATGCGGCGGAAGCAAACACAGCAGCATCTTCCGCTTTTTGAGTTTTGTGCTGGGGATTGTCCGTTTCACACACCACACCCTGACGGGGCGTGGAATAGAGGCCGAGGGGAAATGATCGACAATACATGCATGGGTGGAACTGTCAACGTCCCGTTTATTGTTATTTGTCCCCCCACAGGATATTGTACGTATCACAAAAGTTTTTTTGTTGAAAAAAATATAGCATGAATGAATCAGTCAACAAGGGTTTTATTTGCTTATTGTGTTTTCACCAAAGAGAGTCGCGTGGAGTAGGAAGGAGAGAAGGAGAAAAAAGGAGAGGAGTTCCTATATAACGTACTAGTTTCTTCTTTTGTACATTATTATCATAGTGAACGTCAATCGTGGCAGTTCAGTATTTTTTAATTTGTTTATCTGGCAGTATACATATATATCATCGTGGAAGTTTTAGTGAGCTACAAGTTTTATTTTGAAGTCTCTCTATCTCTCTTGAAAGGTGAACGTCAATCGTGGCAGTTCAGTATTCTTAATTGTTTGTCTGGCAGTATATATATATCATCGTGGAAGTTTTAGTGAGCTACAAGTTTTTATTTTGAAGTTTCTCTCTATCTCTCTTGAAAGGTAAGTTTTTTATTTTTTCATGATATATTAATATTTTTTGTTTTACGTCTGACACACACATATTCAGAGGAGTCATAAAAAATTGACACACACTTACATGTCGTATATTTTTAACCTCCTACAACAGTGCACACACACATACATACATACATACTGTTCGCGTCTAATATATATGTGGAAGGAAAAAATGTCTAGCATTTTTTCAATTTTTTTTTCCTTCTGTTTCAGTGCGCTTTCCACTACCACCACCACACCCCCCCCAAAAAAATTTCTCTGTATATATATATAAATAACAGAGAGAAAAAATGGAACCGCAACCAGGTCCCTCCGGTTTTTGCGGGAAAGTGGCATGTCGCAACTGTGGAAAGTTGATTTCGAAACCTAATATTGCTAGGCATTTGAAAAAATGTCGTCTACCGGAACATGATGACGCCCCCCCGGCAAAGAAATCTCGCATTGATGCGCATGAGGAGGGTGCTTTGAATAAAAGTGCACGCATCATAACGTATAAATCTGGAAGCGATGAAAAATGTGACTCGAGCATCTTCCTCAACAATGTGAAATCTCAGGTAGTTGATAAATTACGTAATTGCCTCCTCAATGTTGCAATTAAAATTCATCTCGTCTTGACTCTGCTGTATGAGAAAGTTGTCTCGTCCGAGTCAAGCACTTTTAGCTTTTACGTAGGGTGTGAAAGCTTACACAATGACAATAACGAGGATCTTGACGAGATAGTGACACGGCTATTTGATCACCTGACACAAAAACAAGAAGAGTTTGAAGGTAGAGGAAGTGGATGGAGTCTTTGCGGTCGCAGCCACATGTTAGAACTTAGAGTCTGCAATTTCAAACCATTACGCAGCGCTCAAAAAAAACAAAAAACAAAAAAAAAGCAAAATGCAGTGTTGAACATACAAAGTAATGATCAGAAGAGTTTCCTATGGTCTGTCATCGCCGCATTACACCCAGCTAATAATGTTAACCCCGAACGTCTGTCCAATTACAGAGGATATGAGGGGAGATACGAGAATATGATGAGAGGAATTTCCTATCCTGTGCCCCTGAATAAGATCAATCAAATTTTAAGAAACTATAGAGAGGAAAAAGGAGAAGATATCGATATTTCTGTTTTTGGGGTTGACGATTCCGGCAATATTCGTGTGTTAAGACCTGCGAGAAGGCAGAATAATGTAATTCGACTCTTGCTTGTAGATGGCCGTTACAGTTTGATACGGAATTTCTCAGGATTAGTAGGAAGACAGATCAGCAAGAATCACGATAAGATCGAAATTTGTGATCGGTGTTTGAGAATTTTTCGCGGGGGTAAGAAGATGAGAGAACAGCACAAGTGTTTTGGCTCTGTGAATGCAGAACCCGAAGATGTCATGCCGGAACCCGGAACCAAGATGAAATTTCAGAAACACCAGGCTCTTCTCCACCATCCCGTCGTCCTTTATGCCGACTTTGAAAGCTTCCAAGTTCCCATGACGTCTTGCGACCCTGATCCCTCTACCTCAAGCACGATCCAAATTTTTCACCACGAGCCTTGCAGTTTCTCCATCTACGGAGAAAAATTAAATGATGTCATCTTGTATTGCGGACCCGATGCGGCAAAACATTTTGTTACGAAGATAGCGGAATGCGCGAGAGAACTTGCACCCAGCCTGAAAGGCTCTTACGTTTCTCCACCTGCTCTCACGACGGAACAACAACGGAGACATGACGCGGCGACAAGATGCGAGGAGTGTAACCAGGCTTTCACCCCCGAAAATTACAAGGTCGTCCACCATGACAACCAGAATGGATTATTTCTGAGCACCATCTGTAATTCGTGCAATCTTAAAATTAAGGAGTCGCATTTCGTTGCCGTGTTTCTGCACTACACGGAGAAGTACGACACGCATCTCTTCGTCAAAGAGTTGTACAACATAACTTCTCGAATCAGCATCATTCCGAGAACGAGTGAGAAGTATATTGCGGTAAGAATTTGGATCCCTCTCCAAGAAGGAGGAAGTGTGGAAGTGCGAATCCTGGACTCTTACAATTTCCTGTCCTCCAGCCTCGCAAGCCTTGCATCTCAACTTGGCGACGAAGATCTTGTGGCCACCAAGCAAATGTGTTTTTCGGGGAGAGATGAGAATTTGAATCTGCTGCGTCGCAAGGGCGTCTACCCCTACGAGTACGTCAACAATTTCGAGAAATTTGACGAGACGGAACTTCCACCCCGGGAGGCATTTTATTCTCATCTCACGGAGGACGTTTGTTCCGAAGAGGACTACGAACACGCTCGTAGTGTGTGGACGGCATTCAATTGCCAAACTTTTCGCGATTATCACGATCTTTATCTGAAATTGGACGTGACACTTCTGATGGACATTTTCGAATCGTTTCGTAAGAGATGCATCGCGATATACAAGTTGGATCCTGCGTATTTCTTCACCACGCCGGGATTGACTTGGGAATCGATGATGAAATACACCAACGTGGAACTGGGCCTCATCGCAGAGAAGGAACAGTATGCTTTCATGGAGAGTGCGATACGCGGTGGCATCGTCCAATGTCCCCGACGCCATGCTCAGGCAAACAATCCTCATACGCCTGGTTACGATGCATCGAAGCCCAACACCTATATTGTCTACTGGGATGTCAACAACCTGTACAGCCACTCCATGTCCCAGTGTCTTCCCATCAGCGACTACGCGTGGATGACGGAAGAGGAACTCTCCTGCGAAGATTTTCTCAACTGGAGCGAAGATAATGAATGGGGCTGTTTCTTAGAAGTGGATCTCGATTATCCCGAAACGCTTCACGAGAAACATCACGGATTGGCCCTGGCCCCCACCAAAAAGAAGCCACCTGGAGGATCATCGGAGCCAAAACTCATACTAAGCATGGAGAACAAGCGGAATTACGTTCTGCACTACCGACTCCTCCAATTTTACATAAGTCACGGCTTGCAGTTGAAGAAAGTTCATAGAGGATTGAAGTTCCGACAGAGCAGGTGGCTGGAACCCTACATAACCGAGAACACGCGCCGCAGAGCGCAATCGACATCGCCTGCAGACAAGGATCTGTACAAACTGTTCAATAACGCCATCTACGGCAAGACGATGGAGAACGTGCGTAATTACATCGACGCAACGTTGGTCACGGACGAAAAGAAATTTGAAAAGATCGTCGCGTCCCCCTACTTCAAAAACTTCACCAATTTCGACGAGAATCTAGTATTCGTCGAGAGGAACAAGAAGCAAGTGATGCTCAACAAGCCGATTGCCATAGGTGCCACCGTTCTTGAACTATCAAAATTGCACATGTACCAATCGTACTACGATCAGTTTCAACCCTTTTATGGAGATAACATCCAAATATGTTACATTGACACGGATAGCTTCATTTTTCTAATCCAAACACCAAGCCTCGAACATGATCTGACTAAGATGAAGCATCTGTTTGATTTTAGCAACTTACCATCAGGCCATCACTTGCATTCGGCAGAAAACAAAATGACGATTGGAAAATACAAAGATGAAGTTGGCGGGAAGTACATCAGCGAATTTGCGGGGCTTCGTGCCAAAATGTACTGTGTAAAGATTGCAGAAGAAAAAGAGATCAAGAAAGCGAAGGGTGTGGGAAAAATAAGTACCAGCAAATTTAGCATGCAAGACTACAAGGAATGCCTTTTTCATAGTAAAAGGCAACTCAGCGCCGATCATCGCATTACAAGTAAATTGCATGATTTGTACACGACGCGCGTAACCAAAGTAGCATTGGATGCAACAGACAACAAGTTACGTGTTCTCGATTGTCAAATCCACACGAGAGAATGGAACCACTACAATAAAAGCGATAAATGTGACGTGTGTTAACTGTAACCCCCCATAGCCATGAAGTTTGCTGTGTCTTTTGCTATTCTTCAAAAAAACAGACGGAGGAAAAGAGGGGCCCTCGAGCGATGAAAAGTTGCAAGCTGTTATTATGTTATTATGTTGTTAAGCCCGCTCCAAACCGAGGCTCATTAAATTCAACTCTTATTTTTCATCGCCCGAGGGCCCCTCTTTTCCTCCGTCTGTTTTGAAGAATGGCAAAGGCACAACGTGTTAAATAACTAACAAGGACAATGAATCTCTTTGGTTTCCGCAAACAAAACAACATGGACACTGTATCACCAAATTCCAATAACCTCTTACCTTCCGTGTTATCTAAACTCAATGGTCTACTAATTGTACATCTTAATAGTATATGGACAAAAATAAATGACGATGTGGGCAAGATGTTTTATGTTTTTAATAACAATTTACATTTCTATGAAATTCCGATCGATGGGAAACTTCAAATCACCGTGAATCCGGAGAACACAGGCGAAATCAAAATTTCTACCGGCAAAAACATTTTTCGAATGAAGCACGACAAGGTACTTTCTAACATGTCGTACGATGTGTCTGCAGGAGATTATCTTTACGTGGAACTCCTAGGAGATTACGACAAACTCGTTCCTCTCTTCGTAGAATTACGAATCGTCTATTCTATTATAAATAACCATTAACCAAAAATGCCTAACGACATTTTCGGCAACACCAAGCGTGTAGACCATGCAGAAGAGATTCTCATGCTGGACGTTCGAGTTAAGAAGTTGAGGACCGATTTGATCGCTTTGCAGGAGACCTTAAACAAAAGTTTAGAGTCTGAGATCGCTACGCTCCAAACGCAATGTCTCGATCCCATTCTGAAAATCGATTCCGAACTGAAAACACTGATAAAAAATTATGTCGACGTACCTTCTTACGACAACATTCAAAATATACAGTTGAGCATGGATTCGCTTCAAAATGATTTGGCCAAATTACAGCAATTTCAATCGAAAAATGAAGATTTGGAAAAATTGAAACTCGAAATCGAAGAGCGAACTTCCGCAATAGAAAAGAATTTCTCTGAACTTCAAACCGTCGTGAATGATATTGATGTAGAACGCTTGCAGGATGTTGTTTCTAAATTACAAGAAGAATTCACCGGCACGTTGGAAGAAATCAAATCCAAGTTGCAGACTTTGGAAGATACAATGACGAACCTACCATCGTCGGACGAACTGCAGGTCATCGGTAAAAGCGTCGCGAACATAAAAATTCAACTGGAGGCTTATCAAGATTTCGAACACATTCAAACCACCATCGCTACGCTTCAGGCGTCTCTGGAGTTGATCAACGAAGAAATTAAAAATATTCACGCTGAAGCAAGTGTGTTGACGAGTATTCAGGACACGTTAAGCACGGTTCAGCAGAAGATCCAATATTTGGAAAACTTGAACGTCGAAACAAATCTCGCTCATTTTCATCACGTACTGGACAACATACAGGGTGACTTGGAATCGTTACGAACGAGCGTGCCTTCGAGCGAAGATTTGGAAAAATTGAAAACGGCGGTGACGGCACTATCAGATTCGAGTGACATCAAAAATTCGTTGAGCGATCTCGAGAGTAGGGTGGGCAATCTCCCCACCTCCAAAGAATTACACGCTTTGAAAAGGAACATATCACGTATGCTGAAACGACTGGAAACGGAAACGGCGAACGTGGAACAGATTCGAGACGAACTTGCTTCGCTGGTGTCGACGCTGCCCACTTCGCAGAGCGTCGCCGACCTTCACACGCAGTTTACAGAGATGCGAATCATCGTGAATGATCTTACCGAGAAGAGCTTGAAATTGAATCAAATCGAGAACCTTCAGAACATTGTGGTCAACATCAGAGATCAAGTTGGAGTGCTGGAATCAACGCAGGAATCGACGCTGGCCTCTTTCGGTGCCAAGTTGCAAGAACTCAACGAAAGCTACAAGCAGTTGAACGTGGAAGTGAAAATCAAACCCTCATTTTCTACCGTAACGGATACCATAGTCGAGCATTTGGTGCCCGTAAAAAACACACTGGGTCAGCTTCACAGCAACCTCGTTAGCATCGATACTAAATTCGCTAAACTCCATTCTCTGCAAGCCATCGAAATTAACAGCGTACCCAATCAACAGAGAATCTCCACGTTCGTCGAAGGTAACAAACTGTACATGCTGCATCCTTATCATCCGTACTACAAGTTTCTCCTCGATGGCACGATTCAGGTAAACGAATTTTCGTACTGGTCTCACGGCAGAAAAGCTAGTGTTCCCACCATGACTTTGATATCGAATCGTGGTGTCCAGAAAGCAGGAAACATTCCTCTGGCGCGTTGGAACGAAACGCGCAACATATATGAAATACAGGAAGACGAAGACCTTACCGTTTTTGACGTGAGTGCCGGCGATAAGCTGATCGTTCAAAACACGAGCGAGGTGCCACCCTCTTTGAATCCCATCACGCTGGTGCTTCTCTTCAAACGTAATCTCTAAAAAGAATGTCAAGGCAAGCCATCGTCCAAGAATTGCATAAACCTGCACGCCGCAACTACAAACGTTTGGCTGTGGTAACCAAGGGAATCGACGACCTCTGGGAAAGCGACCTCGTCGAAATGAGTAGCGGCAAGTTAAAAAACGTACATAAATTGAACAAGGGCAACAAGTACCTCCTCACCGTCATAGACACATTTTCGAAATTCGCATGGGCTCTACCTTTGAAGGCGAAAACGGGAACGTGTGTCACGGAAGCATTCAAGACAATTTTTCGCGAAAGCGGCGGCAGACGACCTCGGTTTCTGCACACGGACAAAGGGAAGGAATTTTACAATGCCGTATTCCAAAAGTTTATTCGGAAACACAACGTTCAACATTACTCGACCTTCAGTGACGTCAAGGCCAGCATCGTGGAAAGATTCAATCGCACTCTGAAATCGCGCATGTGGTCACGCTTCACGCTTCAGGGAAGCTACAAGTGGGTCACCATTCTTCCGGAACTTGTTAACAACTATAATCACACACGGCACGGAACGATAGGCATGAAGCCAGCTGACGTTACCAAGTCTGACGAGCAACGTTTAATTTCTAGCGTTTACTGTCCAAAGTACACGCCCACGACAAAAAAAGCTAAATACAAAATTGGAGAACAGGTGAGGGTCAGTAAATTGAAGCGAACGTTCGACAGGGGTTTCACACGAAACTGGAGCACTGAACTTTTTACCGTGGTTCGAGTTCTACCCGTGAACCGTCACACGTATATAATAAAAGACAGTGGCGGTGAAATTTTATTGGGGCGCTTCTACGAGGAGGAACTCTCTAAAACTAAATACCCCGACACGTACCTTATCGAAAAAGTTTTGCGCAAGAGAGGCAACAAACTTTTGGTGAAATGGCTGGGACTTCCGGAAACAAGTTGGATCGATTCAAACGAAGTGATTCTATGAGTACGTGGAATGTTGTGAAACGTTTACCTAATTCGGAAAGTGGAAGGAAGAAAAAAACGGTGAATTGCTCCCCGACAGCATCCGCTGTCTGATCGTAGGACCTTCGGGGTGTGGAAAAACGACACTGCTCGTGGACAATTTTCTCCTCGCACCGAATTGGTTAGATTGGAAGAATAGGCACCTGTACGTGTTCTCGAAAAGTTTAGAGCAATCCAAATACCAGCAACTGATGAAACTGTACGATGGTCTGGACATTGCAACGTTCGCCTCGGAAATAAAACCACTCGACGATTGTCGTGAAAATTCAGTCGTTGTGTTCGACGACGCCATCCTGGAAAATCAAAATGAAATTCGCAATTTTTTCACGCAAGGTCGTCACAAAGAAATGGATTGCTTTTACCTAGCTCAAACGTTTTCCAAAATTCCAAAACAGTTACTACGCGACAACGCTAATTTCATATGTTTGTTTCGTCAAGATCACACCAACCTCAAGCACGCGTACGATGACTACGTAGGCGGAGACATGAACTACAATCAATTTTCGGAACGCTGCTCTTCTTGCTGGAACGGTGACGATTTCGGATTTGCTACGATCGACATGACGAGGAAGCCCAACGACGGAAAATACAGAAACAAAATCAACAACTTTCTAAACGTTGCAACGTTGTGAGAAACAACGTGTATAAATAACGTCATGACGAAACGAAAAATCGAAGACGAAAATCTCAAGCTTCGCGATTACCTCGCGAAACGCTTCAAAGGTTGGAAATCCGAGAATCGCGGATTCTACGAAGAGAAAAAACGTCAGGATCAACCTGTGATCGATGCCATCAGTGGTCTAGGTAAAGAAATTAAAAGTGTCACGGAACAAAATAAAAATTTGATCAACGAACTAGTGCCGCTCGCAGCTAAAAGTTACGCCGTACCCACGCCTATTTCGAGCATTCCTTCGACACCGTTCGAACTGAAGGATGCACCGGCACGACGTCGAGCCATAGGCAGCACGTCTTCGGATAAAATCGAGTTGGGACCTTTGGCACGAGACTACCTGAGTACGGGGAAATTCGACAAGGATGAAGTGTTCGGATTGTATCCCAGCATGGAAACCAGCGAAGGCGGCGGTGTGGTGTGGAAGATTGGGAAATCGAAGGTGACCTTCGAAGGCAACGACATTAAAGTCAATTTAGGCGACAAGGATAGTTGGAACAGGTATCCGGGTACGGTGGGACTGTGGGAACTCGTCGCCAAAAAGCAGCCGAAAGATTACACCGACGAAGATTACCAAAGTTACAAGGAAATTCTGATCATGACGGATGCCTTGTACCAGAACAACGACGCCTCGCAGAATAGGGTGAAATCGAGCAGCGGCGAGAAGTACAAGAATCTCATCAAACCGATTTGGAACCAGGTCAAAACAGGCAGCGGCGTCAAACGCTACAACACGTTACCCAAAGAATTTGTTTGGGTGGACGACGTGAGGAAGCTCGTGGACCGATTGTTGGTGATAGCCGGCGAAGAGAATGCAGGCAACCGTAATTTCTACAACGAGAAGGTTGGCATCGTGGACATGATCAGCACGAAACTTTCCAACTTCATCGTGAACAACGACAAGGGCATAGGTTACCTCATCAAAATCATCAACACGCTGCCTCCTAAATTTTGGAACGTGGCCGAAGGAAAGGGCCTTGTGAACGACATCATCAACAAGTTACCTTTCGAGATGCATCTACCTGGCTACCAGTACTGCGGACCGGGTACCAAACTCGAGAAAAGATTGGAGAGAGGAGACAAGGGTGTGAATCTGTTGGACGCGGCATGCAAAGATCACGACATCGCTTACAACACCACGCAGACGGATCTGGATGCACGTCACGAAGCAGACAGAAAGTTAGAGCACGCAGCTTTCGAAAGATTCGTGAGCAGAGACGCATCGTTGGGTGAACGGGTCGCCGCACTGGGTACCACCATTGCCATGAACACAAAACAAAAATTGGGGTGGGGTATATAAATAACATCCAGTAAAAAAAAACAACATGGCTTGCATAACTGATTTGCCGCACGAACTACTATCTAAAATATTCAAAAAGGTAGTTAACGGAGATGTTAATAAACTTGTGATCGTAGCTAAAACGACGCCGGCATTTCACATGGGATGCGAAATAGTTCTCAAGGACCGTCTTCGGGAGATCAGTGGAATGAGGTGCGGTGATCTCGACACTCTTCTGTCGGCCGCGGGGGAGAAATTGAACGAAAGGTTGGACGAACTGCAGGAGGCGAGGCAGGGAAGAAGACGATATACTGATGATTGGCGTAAGTCCAAACAGGAAACTGAAGAAATCATCACGCAAATCATCGCGTTCTCCGAAGCACGAACTTTCTTCCTCTGTTAAAAAAATCTTCGATACAAATCATGAAAAAAAATATATAAATAACACACATCGTGAAAAAAAATAATCTTCGGTATATATAAGTAACACACATCGTGAAAAAAAAATTAAATTTCTCTAACACACACACTGAAAATTTCTCTTCTTCGATATGACAACTGAAAAAATGAGTGAGCTCCAAGCATTAAAACAAATGCTAAATTTGTCAGTCGAGTATGTAAAAATTCGGGAATTGGAAGTCGACAAATCTTACACGATAACTTCCGGTTCAATCGTTTCTACCCAGTATGGTCCGAAGGTACGCCTGTTGCTCAACGCACAATACAGTCTATTTTTACCAGATCGATACGCTAACATGTTATCGGACGAGAAGCTATCTATTTTAATCGAGAACAAAACTCGAATCGTGTACAAGGGGACAAAGGAACTTTTTGGCAAGAAAACAAAGCACGTAATAGAATTTGTGTAGCGACTGCGGGGCCGTGAAAAAAAAAAAAATCTCAGAATATTTATATATAAATAACATACCGTAAAAAAACTACACAAGAAAAAATATCAGAATATATAAATAACATACCGCAAAAATAACCCATAGAGTATCAACATGAAGCCCAAGGGTGTCGTGTACCAGATACCATACTCCAATCTGAAAAATCTAGGTGCCCTCAATGGGTTACTCACCAAGAAACAACGCGAGAAGAAACGTTCTTGCTTGTCGAAAGGACATGGAATGAAATTGCTGCTCAGCACACCTCAATTGAGACGGTTGCAGCGTTCGCGGAAACAGCAAAAGATCGGAGGTTTCATATTCAGCATCCCGGCCATCCTGGCAGCATTGGGGGCCGTTGGAAGTTTGGCTGGCGGAAGTGCCGCCATCGCGAAAACCGTCATCGACTCGAAGAAGAACAAAGCGGAATTGGAAGAACAGAAACGTCACAACCTGGCCATGGAGAAGAAAGGGGGGAAGGGCGTGATGAGAAAGTTTAAAAAAAAGAAACAACGGCACTCACCAACCGAGACATTGAATCTCTGATCGGACCGTTACAAATCAAACACTTCAGAGGAGTTTTCATGTCCGACTCGTTACCTTCAAGCGTTAAAAGAAGAGAATGCGGAGTAGTCAACTTGGACGGTCAAGAAAATCCAGGCACGCATTGGATATGTTACCACAAAAATGATGATAAAGCATTCGTTTTCGATTCTTTCGGAGGTGTTCCACCTACAAATTTAATTCATTATCTGAAAACAAACAAAACCTCTATATACTACAACGACGAACGCATTCAAGATTTCGGAGACGTGAACTGCGGTCATCTCTGCCTCTCCGTGCTCGTCTTTCTCTCTAAAATAAATAACCCTACGATCGAGGATTTCCAGAAAGCATTGTGGAACCTCAAACAGCATCACTAGGATGGGCGTGTTCCATCTCACGAGCGAATCTTCAATCTTGAAACTCACGCTGCACAACGACATCGTCTATCCTAAATCCGTGGCTCTGCGTGCATTCTACAGCATGTACCTCATACCTAACGTCACGCAGCACAACAACAAAATTAGCGTCGGAAGCGAACACATCGTCGTCACGCCAGGCCAATACAATCTTTCCACTTTGCAAGCTCAATTACCCAAAGGCACATACCTTTCTCAAAATTCGGTCACTCACAGAGTGGAAATCCTATCCGCGACGGAGACCGTGGACCTGGGCAGCATGGGAGAACTTTTAGGTTTCGAGAATGACACCAAACTCGAAGCTGGCATCAAGCACGTGGCAACCAATATTCCTAAATTCTTGGCCATAGAGACTCTGAACGTACACTGCAACGTGGCGGAAGGTATGATCACGAAATCCTCGGACGGATTAGGAAGTCACAAGCAGACGGGAATCATAGCCACTTTCAAACCAAGTTCCGAGTTCATGGAACCGATCATCTACACGCCCTCTTCGCCGATCTATTTTCCAGTATGTCGCAACCGCATAGACGACATAGAGTTGGTGGTAACAAACGAGAAAGGAGACGTGGTGGATTTCGCAGGTGCCACTACGACAGCCATCGTGGAGATCAACATATAATAAATAACCATACATGTAAAATGGAGCAAATCGAAAGTTTCGAATTGCAATCTTTCCCTCCGAACCGTCGCACGTTCGCCAATCTGAACGAAGCGAACAGGGAGATCGAATACGACGTGGACGTAGGCGACGGGTTCATTCATCCTCACAGAGCAGACCTCTACCTTCAATTCGACGTGGTGAAGAAAGAAAGCGGAGACGCGTTTCCCGCAGCAGCAAACTTGATACTCGTGGACAACTTCGTGCCTCACCTGTTCTCGCAGGTGGAGGTGAGGAAACACAACACCGTCATCGACAGAATAGATTATCCAGGCATCACGTCGACGGCAGTGGGAACTTTGAAATTATCCAAAACGGACGCAGCGTACTACCAGGCCGGGGGATTCGAAGCCGGGGCCAAAATATCGACAAGAAGTCACACGGTGCTCTTTCCCATGCGTCTGCTGCCTGGTTTCTTCTCGGACTACAAGGAGATCATGTGGAAGGGAGGACTGAGGATCACGTTTCGAAGAGCGACCAACGACAACGACGCACTCATGCGATACGCTACTTTGGGTCCGGACGGCACCACGCCGATAGCCAACACTTTACCCGAAGCAGCCAAGTGCGTCATCCGGAGCATGGAATTGAGAATGCCGGTGGTGGAATACGAAACAAATTATGCCCTCAAGTACAAAGCGGAGATCTTGAAAAGTCCACAGGTACCGATTCACTTTCACGGTTACCAGTGCGTACAGAAGGTGGCATCGGGAAGTCACATGGAATTCGACGTGACGACACAGTTCAACAACATACAGTTCGACATGCCAGATTTCGTCGTAGTGCTTTTTCAGACCGGGAGGGACAAGAATCAGGAAAAAGATTCCAGCAAGTTCGACGACTGCAAGATCAAGAACGTTTATCTGAAGAACGGTAGGAACGAAGTGTTCCCGCGCGAGAATTACAACCTCGACGTGACCAAAAACGATTACCTCAAACTTTACGAAGCGTTTTCGGCTTACAAACGCGTGACCGAGGGAAGCGTGGACATGTACTACACGCCCAGCGAGTTCAAAGCACGGAGACCCATGACCGTCATCAACACATCTAAGAGAAAGAAGGTTGTGGTCAACGATCGAACCAACATCAAGGTCGTCTGCGAGTTCCACGATGCCTTGCCCGAGGATACCCTATGCAGTGTCATCCTGATTGCAGAGAAGTCCTTCGCCTACGACGTGAAGAACGAGAGGGTCACAGAGCAGTTTTAACAAGTTTTTAACATCTTTTCTTGCACAAATAAGAAATTTTTTGTACTAGCACAATCAGTTACAATAGCACAATACGAATTTCACTAGTTCAGATCAGTTACAAATGTCAATTTCATTAGTTATCAGTTACAATATCTTTTTTGCACTATAGCACGAGACAATCAGAAAATTTGCACAAAAAATTTGTTGTTGTTTTTACACGTGAAAATTAACAATAAAATTTCTTTTTTATCGTTTCAGATGCTGTCGAAACATCAAAAACACATACACACACTAGAAAAAAAAGCATGCAACTTTATTTGTAACACACACATATTCTCCATCTTCATCAAGAAAATATTATAATAAACATAATTATTTTTATCTATATCTCACAATAAAACTCTATATCCAAAAATATCACAACATCAAATAACACTAGAGTCATTAGTACACGTTGCATGCATTACGGAGGTCCTCTGTAGGGTTTCATGGAAGTTTGGGGGAAAAAAAAAAACACGTGAAACCCTACAGAGGTGCGGTAATCTATAACCGCAGCCATTAGAAAACCTTTACTTTTTTGGCTGGGCACCACGCACCCTGGCGAGGTTATAGGGGCCAGGTATCCTAAAAAACAACAATTATTATTTTGTTTGTTTGTTTGCGTCACAATACATACGCGTGTGTGTGTGTGTGTGTGTGTGGTACATCGTTCCCTCCCCGAGAGAGAGGTTTACGAAGGTCACGATATATAAACATTTGGCCCCGTTGATTCCAGCACTCCAACTTCATTTCTAATGTTGACGACAATATTCTAAAGGTAGAGAGAATGAGAGAATGAGAAAATAAGAGAATGAGAGAATGAGAGAATGAGAGAATAAGAGAATGAGAGAATAAGAAAATAAAAAAAATAAGAGAATGAGAGAATGAGAAGAAAGGTTTACGAAGGTTACGATATATAAACATTTGGTCCCGGACTTGGAAAATTACGATAAGATGCACTCATTCTTCAAAAAATAAGAAAATAAGAAAATGAGAAGATGAGAAGATGAGAAGATGAGAGGAGAGGTTTACAAATGTCACGATATATAAACATTTGGTCCCAGACTTGGAAAATTACGATAAGGTGCACTCATCTTTCAAAAAATAAGAAAATAAGAGAATAAGAAAATGAGAGAATGAGAGAAAGATGAGAGGATGAGAGGAAAATGAGAGAATAAGAGGAGAATGAGAGGGATGAGAAGGATGAGAGGATGAGAGCTCATCTTTCACTCATCACTGCCTTTTTGCGCCCGTGAAACATCGTCAGCGCAATAAATGAGGCGCGGAACGGGGAGAGAAAGTAAGTTTTTCAACTTTTTGTAGTCGTTTGGTCAAGAAATCAGAGTTGCAGTGGGATGCACATTTTTTATCTACTAATTTTCGTACTTAATAAGTCTTTCGGGTGTGTGTGTGTTGGGGTGGGGGGGGGTCCAGATCCCCTAAATACGTCCTTCCTGTTCTTCAAAGCCGTATGATCCCAATATAATCCTTGTCTTCCAAGTTCAGTGGAGATTATACAACAAAGGATAAAATAATATATTTTTCATTATTCAATTTTAGTAGATACTTGATAAATCTTTCGGGGTGGTCCAGGGTGTCCTCCCCCCCGTAAATACGTCCTTGATGGTGAGGTTAAGGCTGTATTGTCAAGTGTTCTTATAGCTGTTTTTTTTTTTAAATGTTACTACTGAGGAAGATGGCGTTCCTAGATATTAAGCAATATATTTATTATTATAAGGCCGAGATCGTGAATGAGTGGAGCCTTACTTCCATATCCCCCTATGTGCTTTCGTGAGCACTGTACCTTTGCCTTATAATTGTAAGAATGAAATGAAATAAAACCCAGAGGAGGTGAGGGACACGTGGTTAGTGTTGTAAGTTTTCACATGCCCTATGTTCGAGTCCCGCCTTCGTCCCTCTTGGGTTTCGTAACAGATTCCCGTTGGAGATGAGGGTAACTTTCTGCGAGACGTAAGCACGTCTTGTGCAGTGTTGCCATATCTCCGACTGAAGGGATTGAAATCTATGTGCAGTAGAGAGAGCAAACTTTAGTTTCTTCCAAAGAGAAGGGAGAAAACGACGATTGAGAACTTCCATTAACTGCATGAAGACATCTGAAGATTAAATGCTTCGTAAAATAATTTTGAAAAAAAAAAAGGATATGAGGGAGTGTTTCCGCAAGGTTCTTCTCTCCGCGTCAGCTGGGAGCAGTGTTGCCAACTTAGCTTTTTTGGAGTCGGATCTGGCTCTCCCGTGTGCCTGAACTGAGGCGCCCGCCTCCTGCCCCATTTTAGTATCATCACTGGCTCTGGCCCTCACAGACCAACTTTTGCCATAAATATACATTTTGCACGTGAAATTGTTATATTGGCTGCGTCGCCCCACTCCTTCTTACCTCCACAGCCACTTTTTTTATAGCACCCTGTTTGACGTGAATGACATAAAACGAGTATTCTTATCCGGGATTCCTTTATTTTCGATTTCATACGATCATCGGTGGATTATTAAAATGGGTGATGCCGCCAGATCTAGAAGGTAAAAACTAGGAATATATTGTCATCACTTTAAAATAAACGGTAATAGCAGCGCCCCCATCTCTTTGACAACTAACATTACTGCAGGAGGCACTTTATCCAGCCTTCGTAAATCTAGCTTCTTGAAAGTCAGATTAACTCCATTTAAGGTGAAATTGAGCTTTTTTTATGCGCATCAGGTTTGGCAACACTGCTGTGGAAAGGAGTTGTGCACTGGAGAAATACATTACGCTTATGGGAGTATTATTTTATTTGTTGTTGTCTTGGGAATATGAAACTTCCGATTGGGTAAGAAAAATATATGTACCGAAAGAGGGCAGGCTCAAGATTTTGTCACCTGTTGGAAAAGTCGAAATGTCCATTGACATAACTTGAAGTTGCCTCTCCATAAGGAATATATGGGATCCAGTAAATACTTATTCGTCATATTTTTTCCATAGATCGTATTTGGCTTAGGGTAGCCCGGGGCTATTTCGATCATTCAGATTCAAAATTCAATTTCCGTCACAAATTTAAAATATATTAAACAATAATTGGTTGACACATTACATTAGTATCCACATTTTACGGGAAATAAGGAACTGGGCCTTTGAAATGAAGTACATATCAATAATAAAAAACCAAGTAGTTGCACAGTGCGGATTATTGGAAAAGTTTGGGGTAATTACGATCACGTTTGGGGCTATTGTGATCACTGACACAGTCGTGATTTTCAGATGCACTTTCCACATGTAAATTGCTTTCTGCCGAAAGAGCCAACACAGATCTCGTGGAACCTGAACTTGCAAGTCTGACATTGTATCCATTCTCCTTTTGCTTCACTTTGTTCCGAGTAATACTTCATACCACATAATCCACAGGGGACGTTCTCATCCTCATGTGTGATGTCACTCGTAGATTCTTCATCACTGGAGGAGACTATTGGTCTCCTGACTTGATTCTTCTTACGAGGAGGCCTCACATTAAATGCAGTTTTCTATTGGGCCAATGTGGTCTTTCTTTTTTTTTTCGACTATCTCCTGGAAAACTTGATCAGATGTCAAATGGCGTGGTCCTAGTTTCTTCCTGCATTTCCGGTACTGTTTTAGTAGGGTTAGGAATGATTTCTGGGCAGGAAGCTGTATTGTTTGGATCAGGGGATTTATGTGGAGTTGAAGTACCAGGAATGGAAGGGACAGGCATTGTTTCTGAGGTAGATGGGCTGGCTTCATCAGGAACAGAATCATTCAGAGCATGTTAAGAAAAATATAAAAATTATTAATATTAATTATATAAGTTATTTTAAACATTTACAGTTCAATGTAATACATTCATTAATAATAATAGGCACCGTTTTGATACCACACTTCTGTTCGTCCACATGTATTAATCTAAATGGTAGAACTTATTGAAATCTGACATGTTAATATATATAAAACAACTAAAAATAAAAGTTAGTTTTCCATACTTTAAATTTTTCTTTCTTATAAATTTTAGTGTACGAACAAGTATGTGACATACTGTATACGATTCAGTTTTACATAACTAAATATCGATCACAAGCAAGTGATCGGGAAAGACCCATAATTACTGATCAAAATAGTCCCAAATGGTAGATATTTTTCTCAGGGTTGGCTACCCTGCAGGCATTAGAAATACGCCGCAAATATGGCGGGCGGGGAGAAATCTGTCTCCCTAGTTAACACAGCAAACCAAGTCATATAGGAATACCGATTCATTCAAGAGCTACAGCTTAAGTTTGGTGGCGTAATTATTTAACTATTGAAAAGTACAGATTTCTCTTACATGCCTCCAGAGACAAAATCCAAAGCTAGAGCTGAATCAACGGTAAAATCGCCGTGCCAATACAAACACCTTCTTTCCACAACACGTTCCACTCAACTAATGGTGTAATGGTCGCCGAGCAGCACAAGAGGCATGCGCAGTGAAGCATTATACTTCTTTTGATCGGAAGAGCCCCTTGGTCGAAATAGCCCCGAGCTACCCTAATTGAAAATAAACTGCTTCCACTTCCAGCATGGGGGGGGGGGGGGGTTATGCTCTCTTTTGTTTCCATCGTATCTTTTAGTATCAGTTCACTGTTCGACGTTATTGGAAACATGTCCACCTGATGCGAAACTGTCCCTCACAACCTTAACATTTTCCAGTTAGGAAATTTATGTCGAAATTTTGGGAACAACGCACTGAAAACCGAGAGAAGAGGGCCCATTTCCAGAAGAAATATCACCTGTATAAGAACGCAATCTGGGTGTGGCCATAATGCGCTCTCTACAAAAATATCACATTTTTAAAATAGTCAGATTAATGTTACATTTCCTGTAATTTATTTCATTTAAATTAAAACACAACAAAATGTGCCATCTTCCAAATTACTAAATGTGTATAAAACAAATTTCCAACAATTACAAATGTGGATTTACCGCATAAGATACAATATTTCGTAGAATCCTTTTGCGAAGAAAGGAATTAAATTAATCTCAAACGTTTCTAGACTATTAGAATTTCAAAAATTACCATCGAGATGCCATCTCTTGTTAGAGAGTGCAGTGTGTGAATAAGAATAAGAAAATCTTTACACGTACAGTAGGGATTTTTATTTCGTAGAGGCTGGAATTGTAAAGGGTGGGTTCTAGAGTGGCGGGAAACTATAAAATATTTCAAATTACTATTTTTAACTTTCGTCTTAAATGTTGTTCAACGATTTTTAAAACTAAATGTAATCAAGGGGTCATTTTAAGGCTGGTTCTTCACGGTTTTTATTTGAAAATTTCAGGAAGGGTTGTGACCCCATCCGCCCCTCCTCTGCGTACGCCAGGGACTAGGGCAAACTGTCCATTACTATTTTCATTAATTTTTGTTTTCCATCCTACGTGCTTTTAAGAAATGGATTTACTTTTACATATGCTGGTGCAGAGGAGGTGACTGACCTGTTTGTTTAGTGTTTTAATTTTTGAAAATCTCATCGCGCAAAAGAAGCAGAATAAACATGGTGATGGACAATTTGCTTGGTAATACTTATGCATCCATCTGTACAAATTTGATACAATGGAACTGTAATTAGTGTAGGAAATTTAGAGATTTATTTCATTATTGGGGATAAATTGAAAAAATGAGTTATGTTTCTGTGTATGAGTGCGTGCATATATTGTTGAACTGCCTATGGCAGCCAGGGGATGTAACAGTAGAGGTACTCGCTTTTGGCCCTTTCAAATATTTATTTAAAACACTTGACCATGCGGACCCGAATGTGGACTAGAAGTAGACCCCTCTCACTTACCTAATATTTTCTCTCTCCGGTCCTGGCACCTCCTCACTTCCAGCAACCACTTACTCCTCAACACCACCTTCTCCTCTCGCTTCCCCAAACGCTACTCTCGATCAGCCACGACTTCCTCCCGGCCAATGTCTTTCAGTTTTCATTACTCAGCAATGACATTGCCCGATCAGAAGTCGCACCTCCGTTCCTATTTCAAGATCTCCCTTTCTGTCCACAATACATCTACATGCTAATGAGAAACCTAAAATCTAATTAAGATAAATTGCTGTAGTGATTTCGTATGTATTAGATCTTCACCTTTTGCAGTATTTATAGTTTCAGATTTATGTTGTTTATGCAGACAGAGGCAACATATGAAATGCTACTGATTAACAGTGGAAATTAACTTATAAGTTTTTCTAGTGTTTAACTCTGTAATTTGTGCAGTAACTTAGCAGCTGAATTTTGTATTGTTCAGTCTTGTGTGCACATTATCCTTTCTTTAATTTCTTTTAATCTCTAATAACAAGTTTCGTTTTTGGCCTCCCCGATGGCGCAGTGGTAGCGTCGTCGCCTTGTAATCAAGGGGTCCCGGGTTCGATACCCGGTGGAGGCACAAGTGGTTCGGATCCCACTTTAAACTGTAGGTCCAGTCCCGATTAGCCTTACTGTGCATAAAGTGGACTTAAAACATCAAATCAATCAATCAATCAAACAAGTTTCGTTTTTTTTTTAGTTAGCGTCGTTTTTCTGCCATTTTGACTAATTGCGACAATGCAGGTGAGTGATGGTTAAATGCATTGATGAATGACCACTCATAAAGAATCCCTATTCCCACGCCAGGATTTAAATCCGGGAACTTCAGTGGCGATATAGCGAAAGTCAGCCACTTAAGTACTCGGCCACCGAGCAGGCACCTTTTTGCCCTTATGGGAGCCATCAGACAACCGACATGTGTCAGTTGGAAATGAACCTTCAAGAATACAACCTTTCGAACCGATGTGACACTACGAGCTGCACATGTCCCTTGTCGTTTACGTAACACTCGGGCTGAATCGTTTCTCATTGCGTCTCCTCGGTTACTGTTGGCTCATGCGCAGTAAATGCTTTCTTATAACAGGAGGGGCGTGTGTCGCTTGTCGCTTTGGTCCGAAAGATCCGTGAGACAAACAAACCCTGCCCCTTGTAAATGGTCACGCAACACATTAATAGTGGCACAACATTCTCATTTATGCTCTGTCATTAATGTTTATAGCAGACTGAAACATGGTTATATTCTAATTATTTATTGTTGCTTTTATATATCTTCTGACAATGAAGGTTAATCCCGAATGGTAAGTTGACGAAATGGATGAAAACACAAGCTTCCTTGGGGAAGGGTGTAGGGTTACTGCGAAACGGGGATGATACGAGAAAGGCTTGGTTCATGAAGAATTGTAACCACATGCAGTTTCATTTGGCAATTTTTTTTATGTAATATCCATAGTTCAAACGATACATACATTTAATTTTCATAACCTTTGATACTGATTAGGTTTTATTCTTATTTTTCGATTGGTTGAGTTGTTCTCCTTCGACATATCTTGACATAACTAGAGTGCACGTCAAATCTCCTGCATATGGCCTTGAACGGCTGAACAGCACCAGCGAATCACAGAGGTGCGGCGTTGCCTAGTTCTGTGCTCTCCGTGACAAGACGTTTCGCTCAACCACGCTGTCTCTCTTCCGTGTGAGATTTCGACATGGCACCGCTGCAGTGCGCTGCTATTGGCTATCGCCATATGCAGGAGATTTGACGCGCACTCTAGACGGGATTGCAAGTGCTGATTGGTCTTGGTTGACAATCTTCAGGAATGAACACTGATGCCAACAGAAGCGAAGGACAACATTCACCATCGGAAGCCCATCAAATGTGGAAACTGGGTAATTGCGGCGCTCAAGGGCAGAAGACTTTTTTTCCATTCTTTAGTGGAAATCTCTACTTCCTAGTGTTGGACATTATTGTTTTATCATCACTTGTAAGAAGATGCATTAAAACTTAGCACCCCTGGGGGTGGGGGTGGGAAGGGGTGACAAGTAAAAATAATCGAAAACGACCGATATTAGTGTCGAATGCATAGTTTTCTGGGTCGCTAAGATGAATAGTGACACTCCCAATGCCGTTCAACTCCAAGTTAAATTTACACTATAGTTAGAATTCATTATTTTCCTGTCTAATAGAAGATTGGGATAAATAAATACCCGGCCAACGCCGGGCAATCAGCTAGTCAAGTATAAAGTAGACTTAAAACAATCAAACTAGCGCCAAGATGAGAGAAAGAGATACATGATCTGTTGAATTTGCCTAAATTTTTTGGTTCAGTCGTGAACGCTGCTACGGCCTTTTCTAACATTTACATTAATATACAATTATATTGCATACAATCTATCTTCATCATTAGAGCCCGGAAGTTCAGGCATTTATTTTCGTTAAAATAGGCAGGCAAAAAGGCATTTATAATGTGGTAAATAGGCACTAAAAATGAAAAAAAGGCACATTTAGAAGTCGCTTACTTTTATCTATAATTTCTGGCAAAATGTTAAAATCTAAATTGGGAAGAGCATTTCAATTTTCTCCGTCTTGATTGCACATAACTACAAGGTGCTTTTTAAGTTCTCAACATTCATTGATAGTCGTCTGTCAGAGAGATAGTTTTTCATAATAGAAAATGATCTTTCTACTTCGACAGAAGTTATTGGAGCATACATATAACAAGCTAATGTAGCTGTACTCATTTGGTAACAGCATTTTCACCTTTTAGAATATCACAAATTGTTTTCAATTGTTTCAAGTCCTCATTTGCACTCACTACCCGTTAGCACTTTTCCGCAACAGCTGACCCCTTTTCTCCTGGCACTTCCATCATCTGCTGCATAGATTCCTCAAAGATTTTCATGGATGCTATAATTGTAATTGTCTCTGGCAATGCACCATAATGTGCAAAAGTAAACTTGAATAGCACAGGAGTTTTTTCACTTCACGAATTGAAGCCGCTTCATTTTCTGGAAGAGCATCGATCACCTCACTGATTTTTTGAAGGTTGTTAGCATAATATATAGCTGCTGATATCCAGGTTCCCTATCTCGTCAAGACTGGTTGCTGAGGTAAACTAAGCTCAATCGCAACTTCCTGAAATTTTCGGGTTCGAGAGGGAGATTTCAGAAATATTTTATTTGTGTTCGAAATCAACCTGTCCACTTCAGCAGTCAATCATGCACAAGAAATGTTAACCGAAAGGCAATATCCTGACTCAGCATGAAATACTTTTTTCTCACACTTTTCTCCTTCAGCAATGTTGAAACATGCGTGAGTTCAATATTACTTAAATAAGGCGAAAATTATTCACATAATAAACGGAAGAAAAATAAATGCCAACAACGTTTTTTGGGAGAAAAATAATTTATACACACATTTTTTTTAAAAAAAATGTCAAATTTCATTGAAAAAGGCAAAAAAAGGCATTATAATTAAAAATAGGCAGTGGGGTCCCAAATAGGCAAAATGAAAAGGCTTCCAAAACATTCGAAACAACATAAGAAACGTATATCCGGAAAATTTTTATCAATATATGCAGTAGATAAAAAGAGGCATTTTGCCAAACTTCCGGGCTCTATTCATCATGAATGAATATATTACTGAAGTCAGAGTTTGCTATATCATTCTGTCCCTTGCTCGATTCCCAATGCGGATACGACATTTTTTGTTTGAGCGTCATGTAGACAAATGGAAACTTCTTCAGCATAGTAAAGGCGATTAAGTTCTAAGGAAGCAACGTTTTATAAAGAAATTCCTTGGAGTTCGGTTAGCAATCGATCAGCGAATACATCCTTCTAGTGTTCTTTTCAGTGTATCTAATTTTATGTACATCAATTGCAACGAGCCTGCACAATCCCAGTGGGTTTGGATCCATTCGTCCTAAAACGTGACAGATGATTTGAAACCTTTAGTACTGTATATATTTATATATATATATATATATATATAAACCAACAACAACAACTTACAATTCTCAGGGGAAGGAGAGAGGTAAAAATTTTTACATACGCACGTCCACAGAATTATCTGGACAGTCAATGACAGGAGTGGCTCAAGATAAAATTTTCACCCGGGCGAGGTAGATTTTTGGCGCCTCTCCCACTTTCCACCTGCGCAGTCTATCTTTCTAGGTCCTCCTACTTTCAACCTTCCTATATAAAAAAAAAAGTTACATATTTATGGTTTTCATGACGAAAAATTGCAGCCTTATGTTTTAAATATTTAGTGTTACTGTTAAAAATACGTTTATTGTAAGTATGTATTGATTTAATACTTGCAAAATAACAATAACCCGTACCGCAACAGCCCGTGAGGGTGAGGGCCAAACAGGGTTGGCATGTTTAAAACAAAAGTGTTTAAAACACTTTGTTTTAAACGTTTAAAACACACGGCTTTGTTTTTTTTACAAATGTTTTAAACGTTTAAAACAATGTGTTTTAAACATGTTTTTTTTAGAAGTGTTTAAAACACATTTTGGTACTTGATATTTTATAATCTATGATATTTTTTTTGTTTGGCAACCCTGTTTTTTCATTGAATCTGTGTCAATTAATCCGTGCTTTATGGGTCTCACTTATCGCACAACACTAGACCAACCTTTTGTTCTGACGTCACGGGAGAAAGCTTTTTAATTTTAGGACACATGCCTACGTTGTATGCACAAGGTAGCAAAACTGTTGTGCGACAAGAAAGACCCGTGCTTTACTGTAGAAATCGAAACTTCTCAGTTCTTTGTTTCCTACCGTCCTATAAGTTTGAGACAGGTGGAAGCTGGAAACTAATATCTGAATACACAATAGACTTAAGCCCCTATCACACGGAACTGGATTTCTAGTTAGAATACCCTAGTTGGCGATGAACTGACTTTCTGGGTAGTAATCATGGCCACCTGGCTGACTGCTTGACTGGTTTTGAGGAATAGGACATGTTCTAATTGCTACTAACTTCTTCGACTAGATTCTGTGGAACAGCCAATCATAGCAAAGTTTGGCCATGTGAAGATAGTCTGTGAGTTTGTAAAGTAGCCTTTTTTTGTCTATGGCTTCCGAGTGCATACAACACGAAAAGCATGTTTACAATTGAAAAAGCTAAAATATTCTTCCATACGTGTATAGTAAACGTTGTAAAGTATGTATTTTATCAGCGCCATTCTTCTCTACCTAAAACCATTTAATGCGATGTGATATTCCTCTCGGTTGGATAGTTATCGTATTTTAAAAGTGTGAAGTGATACGTTGTTTACATCTCGCGCGGCCGCCATTATTCGAACGAAAGACTATCGACAAGTACGGTATAACAAGTACCGTGTGAGGCGAAAACTAGCAAATGGGTAGCGTCCAGTCCAGCGTCAACTAGAGCATTCCAACTAGAAATCCAGTTCCGTGTGATAGGGGCTTTAGACACTTAGGGCCGGTTGCACCATCTCCGCTTAACGTCTTATCCCCCACTTAACACCATTTTGCGGTTGTTCAATGTCCGCCTAACGTTACCTAGCACTTAAAGTTCCGTGTAACGTAAGTGGCGGTCGGTGCTCCGCCTAACGCGTTAAGTGCCAGGTAAACATGGAAAAGCAGTACACTGTGCAGCCAACAGATACGTGCAGCACATAGTATAATCTGTGTTTACACTTTTATAGTTGATAAAATGGCAAAGTCTCGATCAGCTGTTGCAAATTGCGAAAGTTTGCTGCATGTTTTGCATTACCAAATAACAGCAAAAAAAGGCGGATTTGTTAATTATCCCAGGAACGGCAAAAAATAAAGCAACGTTTGTAAATATATGTGTAGAAATGAATATTAGATGGTCATTTTCGTGTGTGTTCCGAAAATGTTGTATATTGATATTAGCATTAGCAGTTTCACTGTAATTTCGTATGTAGGATTTGAGTGCATGCGGATACATGCATGAGTGCATGCGTTTGATGCTTGCAAAATTGTATTAAAATGCCGTTCCAAATAAATGAATGTGTGTTTGCTGTAACAATTTTTTTCAACAAAACGCAATATACGAAATGTACACCATGCATCAGTTGCTTTTTCGCAATCCTGGTAATTTGTAATCTTTAAGATTAAAACACGTGTAGTATTATTAGAGTCACTTCTGTCGCCATTGGTGTGAATGTAACATTGCAAATAAACAAGTAATGTGTTGTTTCCGAATAACAACTGGCAAAGAATGCACGTATAATATTTAGCAGTAGCTACTCTTACCGTCCAGTTCATACATATGTACGTACAAGGAACAATTTCCGAATGGTGGTGTGTTTTTACAAACACACACATTTACAATAATAACCTTGCAAGAAACTACATACCTAGTAGTACATAAGACGTAATACCAATCTCTTAAGAAATGTATACATTGTATATGTGTGATTTTGTAGGTTAACTTCCAAAATTGGCAAAAAAAGTTTACTGGTAACAAGCATCCTTACGATGTTGACATGCATGTACAAGGAACAATTTCCTACTGGTTTTGTACCTAACCTAACTAACCCTACCCTAATATTCATGGGAGAGCATAAGACGTAAATGCCAAAGTTTTTTTCGGTATTTACTACTTAGAGGAAACGTTTTATGCGAAGTAACATATTTTTCATTACATTGTGCGAGATTTTGTACTTTAACTTTAAAACTGGCAAAGAATAATAATAATAGAGACAGGTACAGCAGTATCTTTACGGCGTTGATACACATATACAAGGAACAATTTCCGAATGGTGTTACGTTTCGTAGATACAAAGAAAATGCACCATTGTAATAAACCTTGCACGAATCTACATGCCTGAAGATGCATAAAACGTGCACTCAAGTTTTTTCTGTTTTTTTTTTTTTAACATTCATATGCAATACACATGATCTTGTATTTGATTTTTCAAAATAACTGGCCTAAAAAGACGAGCGGCTAGGGGCAGCATTAGCACCTTGGGAAATACATGCTAACAACACCAAACCTGGCCTGCCTAACCTATCCACGTAGGCATATAATAGCATAAATAAGCATGTAAATAGGTTTGGCAAATTATAATTTGTTTATTTAAGCTATTATATACATACGTGGATAGGTTAGGCAGGCCATGTTTGGTGTTCTTAGCATGTATTACCCAAGGTGCTAATACTGTCCCTATCTGCTCGTCTAAAAAGGAACACAGCTTGTACGTATATACAATGTATATTTTCCTGGTGAATATTACTGTTTTTTGTAAAGAAATATATACGTTCTTGCATTGCACTAGCATGTAACGTTGCACGAAACTAACTATCTGAAAGTATATACAGCCTGGAGTTTCTTCTTTTTTCTTAATAAGAACAAAACATGCGTACATACAGTACTACGGTACTTTACATTACTATGACACGCACCTTCTGGCTTTAGGGCTTTATGCTAGTCTAGTTATAACCCTTTTATCGGACTTCTCAGGGGCTTCTAAGGGTTAGTAGGACCAAGCCCTTGCGAGGTCTGTGGTGTAGGATTTAATTTTAATTATCACCTATGCAGGTTTGAAATAAAAGATCCTTAAGATCTTTTACTCGAAGATTTATTTAAACTGATGATGTTATACAAACACTTTTCCAAACAGACAATTCACCCGGTATAACTTGTAGGCCTAAACCTATTAGTTATACCGAAGTTTATAACCCTGGTCTTTTAATGATGCAGGAGAACACCTTATTCAGAGTTGGGTTTGTAGAATATCTGCCAAAATGGAGTACAAGTACACCAGCCAACCCGAAGATTGAAGCAAGATATTCCCCAACGTCCCCTGAACCATCAACCTTTCGGCAACCAGGAGAATGTCCCGCAGACTCACAAAAGTCTAGCTCTTTTATATCATATTGTTGTTTACAATTTACCATGGTTATTACATAGTTGTTTAATATTTCCATAGTTTCATCATTTTCCCCTGATTTAAGTTCAACAATTCATTACATTAACAATAACACATTTTTAAAGAAAAGATTCCAACATAGATTAATATAATACAGATTGAATAGTTTTTTGCTTGAAAAATCATGTGTTGACAGGGGCGACACATAGCGTTCCCCCAGATAAAAATAAAATTAAATATAAGTGAACGTTATTTAATTTTGTTTTTTAAACATCTTCTAGTCAAACAATCGTCAAATTAGTCTTTAACTCAGCATATTTGAATATTTTTTAGTGGACCTTCTTCATTATGAATCCTTTGGATCACTGCTTATTTAAGAAAGAGTACAGCAATAGTCTCACGGTTAGTGCTATTAAAAACAGTTAATGTCTATTTTTTAGTTTAAGGTTGATACTTTTCTCATAGTGTCGTGATTTGAACAACATAGTTTATCAATTTTTTAGAGATAAGCAACTAACGCTTCTCAGAAGGGACAAACATCAAAAATTTCCTCTTCAGTTGCACTTTCCCTTTCCTTTGGTAAGTAAAGATCCTGAATACTTTTTTAGCCAGACTGATGTCTTTTTTGAAAATCCTTGATAGCTCTTGGGTTATTTGGACCACATTTTTCTTGTTTTTCAAACCATTGTGGATGCAGTTAACGCAAATTATGTCATCCCTGCTGTTTAAAATGTATCCCTCGTTCCACTGTCCTTGAAGGGACCTGTCGACTTTGGCAGACGGCCGGGTATCATCATGTTCAGGGTCTTCAGGTAACGGGGAAATTAGATCGGGTACTTTAAAGGATTTTAAGATCTGCTCTATCTCCGGGGTTTTTTCTTCCTTACGAGAACACACCAGGATATCGTGACATTGTCCCAACACTGATCTTAGAGAGTGATATTGAACACTGCTTACCTCCCTGCTAGTTATTATCTCCTGCTTCAGTTCTTCTGTAGCTCGACTCATTCTTTCCTCCGGATGTTCACTTGTGTTGATCAGACCCCCAACATCTCTAAACCATTTTTGATAAGCCGATGAAAATTCTATATTCCAATCGTCTTCCGTGTTACTTGCCATAATTTTTTGTTATCTGTTTGTTTATTCTTTCACCATGGATTTCCAAGAATGTGAATACAGGTGGGTATGATGACTGCTATGGTTTCCACAATTTCAGTAGTTCCGATTTTCTTTCAGGAGTGCAATTTATTTTTTTTAAATTTTGGAAATTTTCCTTTCCTGAATCTTCTTGAGTCCATGGGTTTAGCAATTCTGCGGCATTGTTTCTGATCTCTTTTACTATAAATGGTTCAGTAAAACATTCGAAAAATTTGGAAATGACATTATTTTTAGCGGAACTTAGCTTGTGTGACTTTTTTAGTACCAAGTCCCCTTTAAGTAGCTCGTAGGCTCTAGGATTTCCCTTTTGTAGTCTTTGTTCCTTTCTTCGAAGATTATTAGACTGAGCATGGAAAAGTTTATCCTTCCACGGCAGTTCGTGAAAACCATCGTTTTGTGGCCAATTTATTTGTTTCAAAATGCTAACTTGCACCGGTTTATTGTAGAAAAGATCTAAGGGAGCATACCCAGTTTCTCCCGACACAGAGCAATTCAATATCCAACAGATTTTCGATATAAATTTGTGCCAATCCTGATGTGAATTATGACAAAAGGTCCTAATTAACCTAACTATCTCCTGATTCGTTCTTTCCACAATGTTGCCCGCAGGGTGATAAGGAGTGGTGTGAACTGCCACAAGTGAGGGTTTTTTTGCAAACTCATACCATTTCTTCGAGGTGAATTGACTTCCTCGATCTGACAGTATATACTCCGGCTTAGGACAATGAAGTAAGTATCCGCTTTCTAATTTACTTATTATCTCCCTGGTGCTAGCTGTACGTAGTGGATATGCCATCATGAATCTACTTCCGACATCTATCATAGTGAGCAGATAGTAATAGTAAGATGATTTTGGTAGCTTTCCGATTAAATCTATGGATAAGACTTCATGAGGCTTTCGATTTGTGGTGGTCAATTTTTGTTTGGATAGGCCTTTTTTATCAGGTTTGTTTTTGGAACAAGTTAAGCATTCTCGTATATATTGGGCTATTTCCTTCTTCATGTTTTCCCAAAAGAACCTATCTTTTATTTTCTTGTAAGTTTTATTGAAACCAAAATGTCCAGTTTCGTCATGTTCGGACCTTAGTACTTCTCCTTTTAGTTGTGCAGGCACTACTTAACCTTTTAAACTTTCGTTCACTTTTTCCTTGGAAGAACAGTAAGTCGTAATGTGAGTTATACTTGGTTGAGTTTCCATCATCACTTCGGACTTCTTCCAGCTTAAGTTTACAAAATGGATCTTCCTGTTGTTCCCTTTTCCATTTGTCTAGTTCTAGTTCCTCCAAAGGTTTTATAAGATTCCATACATTATAAGTCTGGCTCTCTCGAGTTAGTTCGGTAGGCTGATCTTCAGGAACAGGATATCGGCTAAGAACATCTGCGATCCCATTGTCTTGCCCCTGGATGTAGATTATCTCATATTCATATTGTTGCAACTTTAAAGCCCACCGTGTTAATCGAGCATTCCAGTTTTTACTGTTCTCCAGCCATACCAGATTTTTGTGGTCAGAATAGATCCTAAACCTTGTGCCGTAAAGGTATACTTTAAAATGTTCAATCCCAAATATGATGGCTAGACATTCTATCTCTTGGGTTGTGTAATTTTTCTCAGCGGGTTTTAACTTTCTGCTGGCATATTGAATTATACTAATATCTTCTAAGTTTCCCTTTTGTTCTGTTTGTTCTTGGAACAATATTGAACCTAGCCCAATGCTAGAAGCATCACACATCAGCTGGAATGGCCGTTGGAAGTCTGGTTGAGCTAATGCAGGAAGTTTTACTAACTCCTGCTTTAGTGACTGAAAAACTCTTTCTTTTAGATTGTCCCATTCCCATTGTCTACCCTTTTCTAGTAGTTCTTCTAGAACGGCAGTTTTTGACGCTAGGTCTCTCACAAACCTACGTCGCCAGTTAACTAAACCCATAAATTGTTGAAGGTGTTTCCTCGTTTTTGGACGTGGAAATTTTAAGATGGCTTCATTCCTTTTGGGATCTATTCTGATGCACCTTCCTGACACAAGATGGCCTAAGTATTTTATCTCTGGTTTGATAAATTCACATTTTTTTAACTTTATAGTGAATCCTTCACTCTGCAACTTTTCTAATACAAATTGTATGTGCTGAAAATGTTCTTCTAGAGTTTCGTCAAAAATGAGAAGGTCGTCTATATAGACAGTGAGAAAATCTTCTGTCCAAGGCTCGAAAAGGCTATGCATCGTGTGCATAAAAATGGCTACAGCGTTTGATAGTCCGAATGGCATCCTGGTGAAACACCACGCTCGACCTTTGTAGGAGAAGGCGGTGAACTTCTGGTGCTCGGGTTTAATAGGAACTTGAAGGTAACCTGAAGCCAGGTCAAAGCACGAAAAATATTTTTTATCCTGAAATTTTTGTAGAGCTTCTTGAAGTCGCGGCACCGTACTTTTAGGAACTATAATCGTTTTATTTAATTTCCTGAAGTCAATGCAGGGTCTTACTGATCCGTCGGGTTTGTCCACCACTAGCATTGGATTCATGTAAGGAGAGTTACAGTTTCGAATTACTCCCCATTCATTCCATTTATTTAACTCTTCTTCTAATTTTTCACGTTTCGACATCGGAACGGGATAAGGTAAAGAAAACACTGGTTGGTTGGTGCTTAACAAAATTTCGCAGGTATGAGGTATGGTTTTTTGCAAGTCCTGGTTTGTCAGAGAATATAGGGCGATACTCAGTTAATATTCGAAATAGCTTCTCCTTCTCCCTTTGATCTAACAATTCTGGAGCAAATGCTTTCTTCTTCATATCTTCCTCGGATGCGGACCACTTGTCTAACTGAGATTCCTTTTCCGTCACTAATAGTTTTACATACGAAGTCTTATCATTTATTGCTTCAACACTATTTCCTTGACTATCTGGAATCAAAGTTTCTTCCACGACTTGTCCTTTTACCGTTAGATATAATTTGTTCGCACCTGCATCTAAATTGACTTTGTATCTTTTGAAGAAAGGATATCCGAATAACAAATCGGCTTCTAAATTCTTTACCACATAGACTTGATCTTCAAAATTATGCCCTGCAATCTCAAAAAGAATGGTTCGGTATCCCACAATTCGGGACCTCTCATGTCCAACAAAATCTTTTAACCTTATTCCTGGACATCTTTGCAATTTTAAGCCTGGTAATCTCTCTCTGAGCTTTACCCAAACATTATAATTCATGACGGTACATTCACTTCCCGTATCCAAAGTACATCTTATTTTTAATCCCAAAACTTCTATTTGAATTTCTGGCTTCTTGCTGCAATTTCCAGTTACTTCGAAAACATTAAACAATTTCTCTCCTCCCGAATTTGGATAAGAATTTATATCTAAACATAAAACATCTAAATTTTCATTAGTAATTAGTTTGTCTTCTTCGCTCTCACAAACATCAAGATTGTGTCGCGTTGTAGAAGGGAGAGCTTCATCTACAACGACCTCTGGTTTAAATTTGCTCGACTGGTAGAGGGAATATCCCAAGAAGGAACTTTAATAGCGGAGGGGATTTCCCACACAGGTGCTCTAGGGTTCAAAGCACAGTCTTCTGGAATTTCGTCAGTCTGTATTCCACACTCTTTCTTACTAGACTGGTTCCAGTTTCTTTGATTCTGGTTCTTATTCCAGAATGTCCTTCTATAGGAATCCTTCCTTTGGAATCTTAGATTTCCATTAAACCTTTGGTTTATTGGTGTGAGCCTCTTATCTTCTTCTCCTCCATTCCTCCGGGATAGCTCTAGATTCCTGATTCGAGGTTGAGGATTTCTCCGTTCATCAGTTCGTTGGTGATCGGCTTTCCATCCTTCCATTTGTTCAGACGCTTCGAACTTTCCCAGGAAACTCGTGAGTTGGTCTATGTTGGCGGGATCTCGAGTTAGTACCAGTTGTCGCACTCGTGAAGGTAATTGGCCAATGATTAAGTTCAACACTTCTGATTGGTTGACGGTTTCCGTCAGATTGCAGTATGCTGCATATACTTCCCAGCAATATTCTTCCAATGATAACCCCGCACCTTTGCTATAATGTTTATTCCTCAGGGTATTCATTTCCCTTTGTTTTGCTTCAGGTGATGCGTATTGCTTCCTAAAAGCAGAGCGGAAATGTTCAAAAGTTTTCCATCTCTTTTCGTTTGCCATAAACCAAGCCTTGGCTTTACCCACCATTAACGAAGGAAGGACCTTTAGTCGATACATCATGGGCATTTTCATTAAATCCATATAAGTATTTATCTCTTCCAGGTACCTCTCAGCGGATACTGAATTTATTTCTCCATTAAACTTGGTGAGGGAATTGACGTCAGACATTCGGAGAATTCGATTGGATGAATGGTTTAAGTAGGAATTATCTTCAACCATTTTTTCCGTAGCGTATTCTCTAGTTCGCCTCGTTCCGCCACTCCTTTTTCGTTTCTTTCTTTGGCATGGTTCAGAATATTCGGGGGATTCGGAACTGGAAGAATTAGAGGAGCAAGATGTTCGTACACATATTTTCTTCGGCAGAGTTTCCATCTCTTCATTCCTATTCTCCCTGCCCAGCTGCAAGGTCTCCAATTTAGAGTTTATCGTTTTTATAATTTCCACTTGTTGTGTTTGGACCTCATTCGTTTTTCTTATTTCATTTTCTAAATTCACGGATACTTCTCTCTGACTTTCCTTCAGTTCGGTTAGTAAGCCGCAGTTTTCATTATCCTTGTCCTCTCGATTCTTTATTTCTTGGTTCAGATTTTCTTGTAGCTGTTTAAAACGGTCATCATTGGTTTTGGTTTGAGTTGCTGTTTTAAGTCCACTTTATGCACAGTAAGGCTAATTGGGACTGGACCTACAGTTTAAAGTGGGATCCGAACCACTTGTGCCTCCACCGGGTATCGAACCCGGGACCCCTTGATTACAAGGCAATGACGCTACCACTGCGCCATGGGGGAGGCCCCAAAACGGTCATCATCTATCTGCCGATCTTCTCTCCTTTTTTCCACTAGTTCTTCGTATTTTTCGTCTCTCTCTTTTCTGATTTCAGCTATCGCTTCGGATATTTCTTTTCCTAGATTTATTTTAAAATCTTCAAACATTTTCTTACTCATTTCTCGTTCTCTTTCTCTTTCTGCTTTCTGTTCAGTATCTCGTTCACACAACGTTTCGATTAAATGTGCGAACTTTTGGTCATTTTCTTCCTTGTCCTTTAGTCTTTGCTCTTTTTCTGCCTCTTTCTCTATCTGTCTTCGCATTCCCTGTTCGGCTTCACGTTCTTCTAGCTTCTCGATCAAACGTGCGAATTTCTGGTCACTCATTTCTCGTTCTCTTTCTCTTTCTGCTTTCTGTTCAGCATCTCTTTCACCCAAGGTTTCAATCAAACCTGCGAACTTTTGGTCATTTTCTTCCTTGTCCTTTAATCTCTGCTCTCTTTCTTCTTCCTTTTCTTTCTTAAAATCACTCATAAAGGAGATCATCATTTCCCTCCAACTATCACCTGTTGGGGTTGGCATAACTTGTTTTTCCACGCACTGTCTACACTTAACGTCTACCTCCGCTGCTACGTCAGATCCTGGGGTTTTATGTGCGCAACTTTCATGAACGTATCTGTTGCAGCCGGAGCATGGTAATAAGGTTTCCTCCTTCTTTTCTTCGTTCGTACAGCAAACGAGCCTCTCCTTTTGCTGCCTGGTCAAAGGCCTCTGGGAACCTATCATCTTTGCTTCTTCTGTTTCTGGAATAGGCTTCTTCTTCAGTTTCTGGAAAAGGCTTCTGCTTCAGTTTCTGGAACAGGCTTCTTCTTCTTCTGCTGGGCCACGAAGATCCACAGGTGGTTGCTTCGATGGTCCTGTCACGGTCGCCAAAAATCACTGACACGCACCTTCTGCCTTTAGGGCTTTATGCTAGTCTAGTTATAACCCTTTTATCGGACTTCTCAGGGGCTTCTAAGGGTTAGTAGGACCAAGCCCTTGCGAGGTCTGTGGTGTAGGATTTAATTTTAATTATCACCTATGCAGGTTTGAAATAAAAGATCCTTAAGATCTTTTACTCGAAGATTTATTTAAACTGATGATGTTATACAAACACTTTTCCAAACAGACAATTCACCCGGTGTAACTTGTAGGCCTAAACCTATTAGTTATACCGAAGTTTATAACCCTGGTCTTTTAATGATGCAGGAGAACACCTTATTCAGAGTTGGGTTTGTAGAATATCTGCCAAAATGGAGTACAAGTACACCAGCCAACCCGAAGATTGAAGCAAGATATTCCCCAACGTCCCCTGAACCATCAACCTTTCGGCAACCAGGAGAATGTCCCGCAGACTCACAAAAGTCTAGCTCTTTTATATCATATTGTTGTTTACAATTTACCATGGTTATTACATAGTTGTTTAATATTTCCATAGTTTCATCATTTTCCCCTGATTTAAGTTCAACAATTCATTACATTAACAATAACACATTTTTAAAGAAAAGATTCCAACATAGATTAATATAATACAGATTGAATAGTTTTTTGCTTGAAAAATCATGTGTTGACAGGGGCGACACAACTATTTGATTCTTCCTTTTGTGCTAAGATGATAGTAATTCCCAAAATGTACCTTGTACATGGAACCGTTGATTAACGATTTTTTTTGTGCTATTCGAATTTGTTTTGAATACAAAAATTTAATTTTCATCTGCATCGTTAACCAACTTTCACAAAAGCTGCATTATAAATAGAGAAGAAACCTATAAGATGGTCAACGTTGATAATACTAATACTCGCTATTCGCTAAAGAAGGGGTTACGGATTGATAAATTATTAACAGAAACGAATGATAAATTCCGTATATTTACACAAACTCAGATATGTCAGCCTTACACTAAAAATTGAATAAATGTAACTTGCATTTGTTACGACTTCGTAAAATTTTGGTCACTGTTTAGTAGTGTTTAATATTTTTAAAAAAGTGACCGTATGTCTTACTGAAAGATAAGACGAGGAATATTCTTTTTTGCAGTATGTTAATTGGAATACGTGAAAAATAAATTGAAAATTTTGTAAGCTTCCCACTACTTCGAAAGATTACGGGTTATATTGTATCATTTAACATACATTTGATATTATATGAGAGTACGACACATGCATTACCTACTTCTATCAGCTGTTTCATTTTATTGCAATAAATATTTAGTTTTTTAAACATATTTCAGTTGAAAAAGCATCCATTTGGAATTGACAAGCAGATATTAGCACGTAATAAACAAACAAAACACAATCGAAAACACAACTTTCTCCAGTTTCTGTTGCCAGGTCGTACGGCAAGCAGGAGAAAGTTCCACCTTACAAGGCCGAGGATAAAAATGCTTGGTGCAACCCACCGTCGCCTAAATCTCCCGCCTGTCGTTATCCAACACTTTGTAGAGTGGCAGATTAAGTGGCGATGGTGCAACCGGCCCTAAGACTCCAAATTATCTTGGGAGTTGCAAACAAATCACCTATGTTCCAAACTTGCCAGGGTGGTATTTCTACTTAAAAAGCTTAGAACATGCATTAGCAAGGACTTGTTGCTGCAATCATATTATGCATATTTTCATAGCCTTCTGACTTATGGAATTCTCTTGTGGGGAAACTCATCTGGTGCTGGGGATGTATTTATCTGGCAGAAAAAAGCTTTACGAAGCATGGCAGGAGTCTTTGATCAGTCTGTTTCCTGTAAAAATCTCTTTAAAGAACTAAAGATAATGACTGTGCCAAGCTCATATATATTTACCTGTCTAGTGTATACCAAAGAAAATGTACATAATTATAACGCAAGACACACTGTGCACAGACACAATACAAGATTCTGTTACAAGCTCGACACACCATCAATCAGATTAAGTAAAACACAAAATAGTTACAAGTATTTAGGAATTAAGTTATACAACATGTTACCAGAAGCTGCTCACAGTGTCTCTCTTAAAAAATTTAAAAGTGTACTTCAACCCTGGTTAAAAGAAAAGGTCTTCTACAATCTAGAAGAATTCGAAATCCATCCCAAAAATGATTTAATATTCTACAATGTATTGTATTGTTTATTTCCTGTTTTATGAATTATTGTTATGTATATTGCCACTGCCATATTTATATTATTTCATCGTCACTAATATTATAATTGTCTTATGTCTATGTACTCTTACTTTATATATGCATATACTCTCATATTAGTATCTATAACATATTGGAGTTCCATGTAATCCCTCTCTCTATATATAATTATATATTTACATATATACAATAACAAATATGTAACCAATAACTGACGACATCTATTGTATTGTACAATGTCTAACGATGAATAAATATATTGTATTGTATTGTATTGATTTTGATCATGACGTGATTTTTATTTCTCTTGCTATACGATTCATTGGTTTGTATAACTGAATGAAGCGCAGATGGTTACTTTTGGTAACATAATTTTGTACTTGGAAAGATAAATTGATCTGGAGAATTTATTATGACGCTGCAGGTTGTTTTCTGCTATATAAACTGTTCAGGCAGCAGGAATATTTCACCCTGATTTTTCCAGGACGAGGATAGTAATTCAATAATATTTAGTTTCTTGAAATTTAGATGAATATGAATCCTAACCTACTTCAACAGTGACGGAAAAAGGGGGCTATTACCCCCAACCTTTGTCCCTGCAGTAGAGGTGTGCGGGATCCCGAAAAGTCGGGACCGGGATCGGGGGCAAAACAGGCCCGTAGCTAGAGGGGGCAGGGGGGCAACTGCCCCTCCCTGATAGCCTTCTTTGGCACACCTGTGAAAAATACAGAACACATTCCTACCTGAAACTCTCAATAATCTTTACAATTATATCATGTGTTACTCTAGCAACATAACAAATACACTTATTGATTTTGTGATTTATTAGGGTGTGTGGGATTCCGTAAAGGGGGGAATTCCCTTCCAGATTCAGACTTCGGAAAATGATTTCGCAATTTTCAGTATCTAGAAGAGCTGTGACATTTTGAGTAGTATTGTATTAAAAGTGCGTAAAGGTGTCGGATGTTTTTCTTGGGATGTGTTGCTATGAACTTGGAACTGCTTAAATTTTTGCTTCATGTGATAGAGAGAGGGAGTGGATATTTGAGTTTTGTTACGTATCGTTGCATTTCTGCCACTTCTAGCTAATGGCAACAATGACTGATGACGTGAAATTGATGAAGAGACACTCACAAACAGTGCCGAAACCACACGGGGCATGGGGCATTGCCCCCCCCCCCCCCACCTTGGACGGAAGTCCATTCTATGGGAAACAAACATTGAAGAAAAAACAAGACTAGGAGAATCTAAGAATAGCAGGACAATTGGATACTCATGATGGAATTAGTTTTTACGTGTTCCTTGCATTTTTCTTACAGACGGCCAAGGGGATTTGCAAGGGGCAATAGCCCCCCTCCATTTCAAATTTTATACAAATAACAATACATTTCGTAAAATGTTCTTGCTCGCTTCGCTCGCAGTTTCTCCGATTCTTATAGTCCAAGTTCAGAGCCATAGCTATGGGGCGGCGGGAGTCGGCCCTGGGAGCCAAATGATCTATAGTAAAAAAAAATGTTAAAGAGAATGCCATGGCACCCCGTAAAGTTATTTGCCCCCTATTAAAACAATTTCTTTCTATGAAATTTAATATGAAATATTAAAGATGACACTGTAATCCAAGAAGTCATTGATCAGTCAAGGGATTCCTATTTGTTTGTCAGGTGTCAAAACATGTATTTCAACTATAATATAATACAATTCACACAATATTTTGCAAAATGGTTAACGTAACCAGTAGGCAAACATTGTCTGTAGTGATGCAAGAGTCTCCCCTTTGAAGGAAATAGAGTCCGTGGTGGACTAAGGGACCCATGCTTTAATGTTTTAGCAAGTACAAAAAACTGTATTACAAATTTTTACACAATTCATCAAAGTGTAGATAATATGTAACCATTATTATTTAATTAATTCGATTTTTCTTACATAACACAATACAATGGTGTTGTTGGATTCACATTAGATACCTTTGTGAGTAAAAATCTTGCATCCTGGAAACCAGAGGGAATAATTATGAAGCATGATTTATAAAGGGCTCCCTTAATCAGTTTTGCAGAGAGGCCCAAAGCTGTTGGTACATATTAATCATCTATTAACATTATCGACTGTAGATATCAAGTTGATACAGTCTCTATTAGCTTATTTATGTTAAACTTTATATTCTTTGAAGTGGCGTGCCCAGGATTTTCGAAAGGGAGGGGTTATGTCTACATTTTTAAGTAGTCAGTCCTCATTTTGCCATATTTTCCTGCCTTTGACGTTATTTTTTTTTAAATATTGGACCAAAAGGTAGGTGTAAACTCCCACTAGTCCCCCCTTGGCCACGGCACTGATTCTTTGACAATCTGGAAAGATCATTATCGAAATGTTGCTATTTGATGCTGCTCGAAGTTTTTATTGATCGTTGCAGTTTCAAGATATCATCCACTTATCTCTTTTGGGGGAGGGGGCAAGTGCCTGTGTGTACCCTGCTATATCTGCCAATGTGACACAATATATTAAGAAATTACCCCCTCTAGGGTTGACTTCGCCCCCCCCCCCTCCCCTACAAAGAATTCCTGGCTACGGGCCTGGGGCAAAAATTCCCGGCCCGATCGCGACTTCGGGAAATGACTTCCCGACTTTTCGGGATCCCAAGCAGTCGGGAAATACCGAATGGTCATTTTAAAAGGTCGTCAATTCTCGACGTTTTCTGTATTGTAAATGTCTGGAACTTATCGGAAATTGTTAGTTTTGTACCAGAAGTGCAAAAACAAGCACTTAAGATGGAAATTACGTGTAGAATTCGAGATTTCAAGTGCTTTGGGAAATTTCGAACATATCCCGTCCCGAAAATTTCCCGACTTTGTCGGGAAATTGAGAATTTTCCCCGTCCCGAATGTCGGGATTTAAAGAATTTCCCGTCCCGACCCAAAAAATTGTGTCCCGCACACCCTGCAGTATGGTAGACCTTATCTCCAAAGGTAAATAAACTCTCCTTGCCGCCGCTACACTCATAAAAATGAGTATCTTTTCTTTAACGACTTTAACTATAATTTACTGGGAAAAGGTTGACTTTCTTTTGTTTAAAACATGTTTTTTTAACTCGTGTTTAAAACTATGTTTAATACAAAAAAAACATGTTTTAAACAAAAAAAAAGTTTGTTTTGTTCTTTTTAAAAAAACACAAATTTTGCCAACCCTGGGCCCAAAGCCTATCTACCGACTGCCGGGCTCACTGCAAGCAGAGGTGGAAGATCATCCAGACAGTTTGCGGGGTGACGTGTGGTCACACTACGAACCTACAGTCGTTGTAATTTTCCATGACCGGGTTACTCATTCGTAGCTCCCGAATTTCCTTACGATGGTGGATGGCCACCGGTCCCATACGCGATACACACGTCGAAATTTTATGTAAAAAGTTGATACGCTTCCCCCAGGAGACTCGAACCTGCGCACGTCCCGTAGCCGAGCTAATGACGTCACGTCAGCCAATCGGATTGTTTAAAACTGTTGTGGCAGCAATCACTACCGGATTTTAAAAGCCTGAAGATCTTATTGTTGTAGATTAGGCACACACAGGATATGTACGATCTATGGTACCATGTAGAAATTTTCAGCGAGAAATGCAGGCTCGACAGGACTCGAACCCGGGTCTCTGGCATACCGTTCCATTTCTCTAACCACTGAGCTACCGAGCCAGCCTGGCTTCTTCGCTATCGCTGTTCTACCTGCGTGGAATCGTCTCTGCCAGTCCTATCGCAACGGAATCTGTTGCCTTTGAAACACAGTAGACTTCGACGCAGGTAAAACAGCGAGAGCGAAAAATCAGGCGAGGTCAGGCGGCTCGGTAGCTCAGTGGCTAGAGTGATGGCATGTATGCCAGACAACCGGGTTCGAGTCCTGGTCGAGCCTGCATTTTTCGCTGAAAATCTTAGTTCTGCAGTTTTGTCGTTTCATGATTCATGTCTGAAAAAGAGAGTTGGCGTTACCAACACTGCCAAGTTCCAACATGGCCGAAAGCGTCTGTCAGATGACGTTTGAAGCGTAAAGAAGTAGGCGTAGCAGTAGGAAGAGGGCACAGATTGCAAATTGCTGTGATAAATGCTTTATCGAACTTATCAGTGTAAGTCGGTCTGCTGAATTAAAAAAAATTATAATTACGTATATAGTTTGGAAACAGGTCATGGGGAAGTGAGCTGCATGCTCTTTACCTCGTGCAAGGTTGTCACTTCGTAATCAATAGGATGATTTGTTACACATGATAAGTGCATTCAAAGATGATTAAATAAAATTGCATTTTGTGGACAATTAGGGAAAGAGATACACTTACGAATATTGCTCGTATATACTTCTTGTACGTGGCAAGACTGAGAATAGAGAATTTTAAATATATTACTGCATGTTTTTATTCTCATGCTGTGTAAGCTGGCTTCTCCATTCCTAATAATTTAATGGTAAGTTTGATTTTCTAAAGAGGAAATATATTTTAAAAATATGTTCGTAATTACATTTGCCGATACTACTCTCATTTAGTCAAAACATCTATAACTCATTTATTTCGTCCTTTTTAAGATTGCTACTTACTTATTCTGCATTGCAGAACATTCGGTAACAGTTTCATGCATCGGAGACACATTTAAATCGGATATTTTGTCTTTCTTGTGGTTTGTACTTACCAATTATGTATTGCGGAACATAGTGGAAGGTGCCAATATGCTTTTTGCACGAAAACAAACACCTTTTCTGCTAAAATAAACCATTTTCCTTCATGCTACGGAAAGCACGTCACGGTGCGATATCGCTTGCTTTGCGAATTGTAACGCTTCTTTTGTTTTCGAATATCAATATTTCCAACTCTATTGTGCATGAAAGTTGTAAAAAACCGGGGATCAAAAACCATGCACGGGTAGCCCCACAAACCATTGACGTTAGCCCCAAAAACCATCCACGGGTAGCCCCACAGACCATTGACGTTAGCCCCAAAAACCATCCACGGGTAGCCCCACAAACCATTGACGTTAGCCCCAAAAACCATCCACGGGTAGCCCCACGAACCATTCACACGAGGTTAGGTTAGGCCTGTTAGGTTAGGTTCCATTAGCACCCATTTCACCCCTAAATTAATCGAAAAACCATTTTTCTTTCTCGAAAAAAAACCGCGCGTTTCTCGAAGAAAAAAAACTCGCGTTTCTCGAAAAAAATCGCGCGTTTGGAAACCCTGATTCCACTAGCGAGATCGCGTGACTTCCGACGCTAGAGCCATCTGCAGGTACATCTTGGAAACAATGGCATGATGTTGTCGATTTTCACAAAATGCGCAATATTATTACATGAAAAGTGATTATTTATTGTTCTGCTGCATTGTAGGATGAAGTTTTAGGTAGAATATATATCGACGGAGGTTGTAAACCTTGGACAAACTCATTTCCGTAAGTAGTTTCTTGTGTAAAATTGAAGAAATGTGTCTCCGATGCATGAAACTGTTACCGAACATTCTATAAGGTGTAATTATGAATTTCTCACTAAAATAATTTCAATTTTTCATATTACGAGTAATTATTATTGTTCGTTTTCTTCGCTTGTGTGACAGAGAATATGGCGCGAGCGTTCTGGATCGTCGTGCTTGTGTTTTGTTGAGTGATGCAGTGTTTCCAACCTTCTAAACCAAAAAAGTGCCTACTTCCGTGTTATTATTTTTTTCCCCCAGATAGCCCCACGAACCATTCACGGGAAGGTTAGGTTAGGCAAACATAGCTAAAATTTGGAGTCACCTCATCATCTTGAAAAACACGGTGGTTGGAAACAGTGACAGGGGGTTACGTCATCAAGCGCACGGAACATCCGGTTCGTACATGGAAGCAACGGCAATTGCGATATTTTTATACATAAAAACATGAATTATTGCTAAAAAAGATGAAACGATGACAGAAAATGCATTTGGGAACTTCAACAGGTACTACTTCCGTTTTCTTCCCGTGAATGTGAATGAAAGTGGCCGCGGTGGCTCAGTCGGTAACGCGTCTGACTACCATGCTCAAGGTCCCGGGTTCGATCCCCGGCCGGTTCAAATCCGGGAACTTTTCTAACGGTGGAAGTGGCCCCGGCACCCACCCAGCGTCGAATAACATGGGTACCTGGGGGAAACCCTGGGGGGTAAAGGCGGTCAGGGGCGTGATGCTGATCACATCACCCCCACCCACGACCGGATCAAGAAAGTGTGGGGCATTACCCCCACACCCCCTATATGCCTTCATGGCGTGGTGCTATGCACAGGGGAACACTTTTTTACTACTTCCGTTTGGTCAAAACAGCTATAACTCACTTATTTCGTCCTTTTTAACATTGCTACTTACTTATTCTGCATTGCGGAACATTCTATAAGGTGTAATTATGAATTTCTCACGAAAATAATTTCAATTTTATATATTACGAGTAATTATTGTTGTTCGTTTTCTTCGCTTGCATGAAACACAATATGGCGTGAGCGTTCTGGATCATCGCACGTCATGCTTGTGTTTTGTCGATTTGGAGTGGTTATGCAGTGTTTCCACCATCGAAACCAACAAAATACCTACTAATACCTAAAATGTGGGGTCGTATAACCATTCCCGAATAGCCCCCACGAACCATTCAAGGTAAGGTTAGGTTACTTTAGGTTAGGCAAACATTGTTAAAATTTGGGGTCATATTTGGTTTTTCATCATCTTGCAAAACAACGGCATGTTTGGAAACACTGACTCGGGGGTTACATCATGAAACGCACGGATCATCTGCTTCACGTACAGGAAGTACATGGAAGCAACAGCAATTGTGATATTTCTATACATAAAAACATGATTTACCCCTAAAAATTTCACCAGGTGGTGAGAATAGCATACAGAGGTATTTTCATCAGGTGCTGAGAACAGCATATGGGGTTATTTTCACCAGCAAAAGTATTTACCTGCATTATACCATAACGTTGTCTTCTTTCAAAATTTTTGGCACTTTTGTAGTGTTGCTGAAGTTAGTACTAAGAAGTTAAATGGTAGAAAGTGCTGAAAACCAGAAATTACATGATTAGATTTAATGCTAATAGTCCTAAATCTGACCTGCCTAATCTAACAAATATGTACACCATGTGACATATTAGAAGCACCAGCACCTTGCAATATTTTTCCAACTCCACGGTGTGCAGGAAAAAGTACTTGTTGCTGACATGAAAATAGCAGACCAGACTTGTTGAGTTAGGTACCCCCCTTGAGAATTGTGTTTAATTTTTTTTAATCGATAATTTTCGGTGTTTTACATAATATAAAATTGGTTCCAGCATGCGAAAAACACAAGTAACAGAGATATTTGATCCAAAAGTATGGCATGTTTAAGTAAAATCCTGCCATTTCTGAGTACTTTTGCATTTTTTTATTAGTAAAAATGGTAACAGTTCGTTATATCGGAGACACATTTCTTCATTTTTACAGAAGAAACTACTTACGGAAATGAGTTTCTCTAAGGTTTCCAACATTCGTCGAGGTATTTTCTTTCATCGTGGAATCTATTTGACCGGGAAATCATGTATTTTTCAAGAGAAATATCTCACTGATGCACAAGTGCCATTGCTTTTGCTACATGAACCGGATGCTGCATACGTTTGATGATGTAACCCCCTGTCTGTGTTTCCAACCCTCTTTTTTTTTTTTTTTTTAACTATGCTTGCCTAACCTAACCTTATTGGAAATGGTTCGTGGGACTATCCGTCAGCTACCCGTGCATAATGTACAATTTGCACACGTGATGAACACGATAGTAGGTATTTTTCAGTGAAGAAGTTTGGAAACACTGCATACCTACAACGTTAGTCAACCTCTGCCTGCCATATTGTGTGATACGGAAGCGAAAAAAGGAATAAGAAAAACTACTCTCTATGTGAAAAATTGTGTTTGTTTTCGTGTAAAAAGCATAATGGCACCTTGAACTATGTTCCTCAATACACAATTGGTAAGTACGAACCATGCAAAACACACAATATCCGATTTTAATGTGTCTCTGATATAACTAACTGTTATCAGTAAAATAGTTTGTATGGACACTCAAATAGTGAAAGAACATGTCAAAAACCACTATCAGTCCAAAACCTAACCATGTAAAATCATATCGGCTGTTGTGGAATATCATGGCTATATTCACTTGCGCAAAGTGATCGGGCTGTTCTGCTTCACCATAAGGTAACACACTAAGGTAACAGATGTACTTTACTTCGCAATAACAACATTTCCGAGAACTAAAAATTACTGAAAACAACAAAATCTTCATAATCAATGCAAATTTTTTCACTTTCTCGAGTTGGGGGGGGGGGGGGTTACAGAGGGTCAAGGCTATTGTCGTAGATCATAAACATGCACTGGTGAAAATAGGTTTACCACCTGGTGAAGATAATCGCTCCATTTTTTCTTCCCCATAAACAGACATCCACCGTGAGACTCCATTTTAAACAAATATAGTGGAAAGGACCGTTATTACTGTACATGAAAATTTTAATGTAACTCTCAAAGTTTTATGTGTAACTCACACAATTCAGTTCAGTGCACTTGCACATGGGCACCTTTGGTGGCATAAAGAATGTCCGACTTGTAGTCAATTTCACCTCAAATGCTGGCCAACACTTGGCACGAGCTTAAGTATACTTTGGATTTACAGATGTGTTAAGTCCAGTATGTCCTTAACTCTTGTAGTGTACACTGTCTTTGACATGCTCCCAAAAGTTTTGTTGCACTTGGGTAATGTATTTTGTACCATCACACAACTGTGGTTCTAGCACAAACTACATTTAAAAAAAGGAAAGTTAAAGCCTTGTAATTTTGTTGGTGGAAGATAATTATCAACACTGTTGAGGGGGGAGGGCTCACAGGCCCACACTTATTTTTGTCACTAAATTTCAAGAAACCATTTTATTATTGAATCACTACTTCCTTTCCTGATTATACAGGGTGAACAGAGACTATAGGGACAAACTTCAGGAGGTGATTCCTGACAGGTAAAGGAAAAAAAAAAAGGTTCATATCAACATGTCCGGAAATGGACGGTGAGTCTGCGATAAAGCAATAAGTACACATTACATGGCATGACTTTCATCCATGTTACAACAGGTGTTCAAATTGGCCTCCATGGGATGCAATGCAAGCGTCCACACATCGCATCATGGATTACCTCACTCGTTAGAATATTCCAGCCTGTACCCGAATAGAGTCACAGGCTATGCGGACACACTGTTCAAGGGTCTGCACATGAGGAAATGGCTCAGCATACTCAACAGTTTTCAGGTAACCCCACAAGTAAAAATCAAGGGGCTTTAGTCCGGAGATCGAGCGGGCCATGCCGCAGGACCTCCTCGTCCGATCCATCTTCTGGGGAAGATGATGTTGAGGTGTTGATGAACAATAATGCGAAAGTGGGCTGGCGTTCCATCATGCATCAGCCATGCATGATGCAGGATTAGTGCAACTAATACTGGCTTTTCAGACCATGAAGCACAATGCATAAACCAAATACACTCACCATGCTAATTCATAAATACCACAAAAAATCAATATAGAATAGAATAGAATAGAATGGTCTTTATTTAAGCAGGCGTGTTTCGGCCTCATGGGCCGTTCTTACAACCAACCCTTGTCAAAGATACAATAAATGAATAAAAACAAAAAGAAAGAAAAAAAAACACATAATGATCATGATAATACAATAAAGATAATATAAAGATTATACAATGATAAAATAATACATTGAATAGATTAGTATATATACTGTTGAGTAAAGATAAGTAATAAGTCTTCGGTAGTTCAATGTGTATGCCGGGGGGGGGGGGGGGGGTAGGTTAGGTATGCATTATATGATGTATAAGTGCAGGTGCAATTGTTAACATATGAAGGTTAATTAAGTTGTTGGGACAATAGTAAGTTCTTCAGATTTTTCTTAAAACTTTGATGGCAAATAATGTTAGTCAATGGTGCAGGCAGTTTGTTCCATTCCCTGATCCCTGTAACAATGATGGACTTGTTATATGTGGCGGTTTTATGTTTGGGGATTTTTAGATTGTGCTTGTTGCGGATATTATGTTCGGCTGATGTTCTATGAGAACAGATCTTATCGGATAAGTATTTTGGGGAGCCACTCTTAAGTATTTTGTGCATCAAGGTGAGTGTTAAGTATTTTCTTCTATTGTTAATGTTTAGCCAAGAAAGTTTCTTTAAATAGGGGGATACATGTTCCTTTCTGTTTAGGTTAAATATGAAACGTATACAACAATTCTGAATTTTTTGAAGTTTATAGTTTAAGCCCTGGGATATATTACTGTACACTGGAGCGCAATAGTCTAACGTGGATAGGACAAGTGATTGCATAAGACGATCTTTAACATTAGCGTCCAGAGCATGTTTTAAATGATACAAAGATTTAAGTTTCCCCATACAGATTTTCACAATAAATTCGACTTGTGGCTCCCAATTTAAGTGTCTATCGAACACAATCCCCAAGTTTTTGCTTGTATCCACTTCGCATAGCGGTATACTGCCAAGAGTTGGAGGAGAAGGTGCGTTTTTGTGAAGTTTCTTAAGAGTACCATGAGTTCCTATGGTCATGAAGCAAGATTTTGTTGGATTTAATTGAAGGGAGTTCCTCCGTGACCAATTTGTTATAGCATCAAGGTCGAATTGAAGTTTGGTCATCGCATTATCGTAGTTTTCTGTATTACACTGAATATAGATTTGCGAATCGTCAGCATACTGATGGTAGTGGCAATATTGGACAGCGCGGTCGAAATCAGCTACGTAAATCATGTATAGTAGTGGACCCAATATACTTCCTTGAGGGACGCCTTGTTGAACAACTAACCATTTAGAGTATGTGACTTCCGGTTCCCGATATTTCACACGTTGTTTCCTGTTGCCGAGATATGATCGAAACCAATTTAACGCGTTTCCGGTAACGCCATAGTGATACAGTTTGGCCAATAACAATTCATGATTGATCGAGTCGAACGCTCTTGAATAGTCCAACAAGACTAAAAGTGTAACTTCATTTTCATCTATTCCTTTACTTACATTGTCTACGATATCTACCAGCGCAGTGCAAGTACTATGCATTTTTCTGAAACCAGATTGAAAGTGTGGTAGGAAACCTTGAATATGTGAAAGTATTTGTTCATAAATTACTTTTTCAAGTATTTTGGACATTGTGGATAGAATGCTAATAGGTCGTAGATCTTTTATTTCTGTGGGGTTGGATTTTTTAGGTATAGGTGTTACTTCGCATTTTTTCCACTCTTGAGGGAACCAACCTTTGGAAAGGGAAAGATTAATAATGTGCGTAAGAGCTTCTAAACAAAAGGGGATGCAATACTGTAAAATAGTTAGGTTTATGCCATCAAAACCGCACGCTTTCGATTTCATTTTGTTAAAAATTTTACGTACTTGTTCGCTACTTACTGGGGTAAAAAAGAACGTGTCATTGTTGGGTTGCTCAAGATACGTGTTGGTTTCATCAATCACCGCTGCATTGTTATCTGAGGGTGCACTCGGCTTAACAAAGAACTCGTTTACCGCATTCGGCCGAAATGTATCTGGGGAGAGCGCATTACTCTTTTTATTTGGTAAATGTCCCTGGCTTCTGAGGTTAGACCATAAATTTTTAGCATTTTTTACATTCATATTTACCGTTTCGTTATAGTGCTTAAATTTTGCATTTCTGACTGCTTTTTTGGCTCTGTTTCTGAAGTATTTGTACGATAGGAGAGCGTCTGGGTCTCCTGTATTTACATATCTCAGATGAAAGAAGTCGCGCAACTTCCAGAATTCCCTTACTTGATTTGAAATCCAGGGGGCGGGAGGTTTGGTTACACGAATTTTTCGCTGGGGGGCGTGCTTATCTATTAATCTGATAATGTTATCATTCAAGGCCTCCACCGCTGCATCTACGTCCTCGTTTCTTTCGATTTTGCACCATTCCACATTTTCCGCGTCTTTACGAAACTTGTCCAAGTCCATGGTTTTGAAATTTCTAATTTTGATAATTTTTTTAGGTTGCTTTGGTGTGTACAGGTCAAATATGGAGTATGTTATATGGTGATCTGTGATTCCAGGTAACTCGCTCTGCCCAATTTGCTTTACAATTAAATCTTGTGAACAAACGATTAAATCAATTAATGACTTTGACGTCGCTGTCACTCTGGTTGGCTTGGTAATTAATTGTTTCCCGTGAACTTCCTTGATTATACTCTGAAGGAGTCTAGTACTGCTTTCGTTTTTTCTTAACATGTTGATATTCCAGTCGCCTAACGCAATGAAGTAATCGTAATTTAAGTATAGGTGTTGGAGGATATCTGCTACGTGACTGATGTGAGTATAGCTGACATTTGGGGGTTTATATGCTACCATAAGTCCAATTTTTTTCCTATCGATAGTTAATTCGATTACAAGGTACTCTACGCCGATATCATTATTAACGAACCCGTCTAAAAGTTTCCATTTAAGCGATTTAGAAATGTATAAGCACACACCACCTCTAGATTTGTTTAATCTATCTTGTCGAACTAATGTGTAATTTTCGATGTCTACTATATTATTACTAATATTCGGTTTTAACCAGCTTTCTGTAATGGCTATCAGGTCAAAGTTTAAGTTCGATATCATTTCTTTAAATTCATCTATGGAGTTGAGTAAACCTTGAATATTTAGATGACATAATTTAAAGCCATTTTCAGATCTATTTATTTCAGCTTCAAGCTGTTCCTTTATATTGTAATTGCTGTGGCGGATATTAATGGGCGACTCATCAAAGTAACTGGAGTGAATTCTGATTGGGAGTGGCGTTTCTGCACCATTGACTACATTGGTAGGGTCATTTATATTTATCGTTTCCTCCACTGTTGGTCATGAAGTATATATTCTGTCCCAAGTGTGAATTGCATATTGGAATAACAATGAAAATGTGCATACGCATAAAAAAACAGGTGCTAGTTATCATAGTGACTTATTACTACAATCAATTTTTTTTAAAATGTAAAAAAATAATGAAGATAGCTTTAATTTCTTTAACAGTCTAATAAGTAAAGAATCTTGGGATGAACTCTACACACACACACAGATATGTACACATACTTTGAAATAAAATGAAAGTGGATAACACCTGATATCAAAGAAAACTAGAAAGATTTCATTACATTGAATAAATGCAGACACCAACTCAAAAGTGAACCATTTGTTGCATACCAAAAAGGAACCTTGACAATGAATCACTGAAATCGTGATTTTTTTTATACCCTTGATCCTCTGTACCCCTTGAAAAAACGGAAATATTTTGCATGGTTTCTGACGATTTTGTTGTTTATGAACGTTTTCAGTTAGATTTTAGCTTGCAGAAATGTGTTATTTTGAAGTAAAGTATGTCTGTTACCTTATTGTGTTACTTTAACGTGTAGCAGAATCGCTAGAAGGCTTCGTGTTTGTGCAAGTGAATATAGCGCCCAAAATGACTTTCCACAACGGCAGCTATAATTTTACGTAGTTACGTTACGATTGCTAGGTTTGGTACTGATAGTTATTTTCGACTGGTTGTTTCACTGGTAACATTATAGTATAAGGGAAACTGATTTCTTCAAATTTACAGGAGAAAGTACTTAAGGAAATCATTTTCTGTAGCGTTGTGGAAGTTCGTGAATGTAGTTTTGATGCATTTTAATGTCAAAACATGTTGTTTTCTGCGAAAATCTCTGTCCGACACGCTGTTTCTGCTGCCGCCATTTGCTTTCTGCAAGAGAGTACAATGTTCCATGTGTTAAGATGATGCAACCCCATAGTCAGTGTTTCAGCCTCGTCGTGTTTTCACTAGACATGACTTGTAGAGTATTTTTAATTTTGTTTTTATTTTTTTAACTATGCTTGCCTAACCTAATTTAACCTAACCTTATGGAAAATGGTTTTTGGGGCTAACGTCAATGGTTTGTAACGTATTAGCATAATTTTAAATCTGGGCACGAAAGTAGGTATTTTCCGGTGAACGAGGTTGCAACACTGCATAAATCGACAAAACGCTCGCACAACGTGCCCTGAACCAGTACGCTATCGCCCGCCATAATGTGTTACAGAATCGAAATAACAAGTAACAGTAAGTACTCGGAAATGTAAGAAATATACATTATCTTAGTTAGAAATGCATTATTTCACCTTAGGAAATGTTCCGCATTCCAAAATAGTACGTTAGCAATGTAAAAAAAAGTGCGAAATATATGATTTATAGGTGTTTCCCTTATACTATAATAGTACCCTTTCACTATTTCAGTGTGCATACAAACAGTTTTTACTAACAAAAAAAACTGAATTGCAGGTTTTAACTTATGTGAGCCATACTGTGGGATCAAATATCTCCATTATTTGTGTTTTCCGCATGCTGGAACCAATTTAATATTACATAAAACATCGAAATCTGTAGATTAAAAAGATATTCAACATAATTCTCGAGGGGGTACAGTGGGTCAATGACCCTGATTTTTATTAAAACTAGCATTAACTAAAATTATTATCTATTTGTGTGAGAAACGTCATCGTTAAGTGTCCATAAATAAAGTTCTTTTTTGCAGAATACGAGAGATAATGGAGAAGGAAGGTGAGGAAGAGTGGAAGTCTGGGGCAGTAGCCCAGCCCCAGCAAGTAGGTTGGCAGCCGAACGAACAATATTTGGAAATCTTAATGGGTATGGGGATATCAAGGAATGTTGCAGAGAAGGTGAGAACCATTAATTAATTTATATAGTGTTGATCATTTCTTTTATATAATCGCCTAAAAGAAATATACTAACATTATATGTACAGTGCTTTTTTCCTGGAAAAAATTTTCTGGTACTCTTCAGTATGTTTTGTTACTATTATGTTGTTCGTTATAAGAATTGCTGAAAATATTGTGGTGTATGTTCATAAATGATGGTGCACCAATGTAGTTACACACACATTTATTTTGTTGCAAGGATTGTCATTATTTTTATTCTCACCTACACAAATGGTGCTGGTATGACGTACTGCCAGAATAAAAAGCACTGCGTATATATACAAGCAAATTTATCATAATTGACAATAGGGGTGTGTGAGTGAAAAATTAGTTCAATAAATCAATACAGCCAGATCCTTGATGGTTGAAATTACTGATGGGACAAAAATATAAAAATTTTGTATTTGTAGCTGCCTGAAATGCTAAGTAATAGAATCCTTCCTATCTGCGTTATCTGCAATCATGTGCCTGCACTTACTACCTCCCCCTGCCTTTCTCAATCACATTTAAGAAACCTCAAAAATTATAAATATAGGAAATGGTCAGGTTGGATTTAAAAAAATCATGATTGGTGATTCATTGATTTAAATCAATTTTTTTATCAAAGAAAACATGCTTAAAATTATGCGTGTTTTTTGACACTCTACATGTAGATTTATCATTTTTTGTAGAAAAGCTTTTTTTGGTAAACAGGTCTGTAAAATGTTTCAACAGTTTGATTCAAGCAAAATAAAAATTTTTGTAAATATACATTTTTCTGTTTCTGATATGAACTTAGTTGGAAAAGTTGGTTGAGTGTGGTAATGCAACTATAATAATTTCAGTAACCTTTCTTCCAGTGAAAATAAAACATTCTGGATGCACTATATAATTGAACTTAAAATATTTAGTCTTTGTAGCTGAATTTTGGTAATATATTTTTTTAATTATGGTTTGTAAAATATCAGTTGCCATGTTTATTTATAATGATAATGACACTGTATGCTATTTTTCCCTATAAAGATTACTGAAATTCAGTGGAAATTTAAGTGTGTTATAGTTTATGTATGAGCTTCATCCCATCAGTTCATGTATTTTGTTCCCTTGCTTTTCCTTTCAAAATATTAGAGCCTAATTAAATGATTGCGATATTAAAGTACCTTCACCAAAGTGATTTAATCTGATTTTAATGAAACCACCTTGAATGGTTTCAAATGTTTGATGATTTCATCAAATTTTGTAGGAGTTTTAGGAAGTCTTCTTAAAATCGTTTTAGTAAACGATTGTGGAGAAATTATGATTTGGAAAGTAGTTTACCAGAACATTCACACTTCCTAGTATATGGTCATCTCAGACACAATTTTCATGCAATACCCCGAGACCAGATATTAGATGATCACTAATATGTTACTATGTCATGTGGTAGCAGAAGCAAAGTCCAAATCCTAGACAATAGTAAACAAATGGCTGCTAGCAAACAAATACACTAGAAATTAGGGATGAAACAGATTAATCAATACTCTATTTGGTATGGGTTGATATAGACATATCGGTTTATCGGTAAAATTACAGATTATTTTACGTATCCGATATCTATAAATATCTTATAATTTAGTGTAAAATTCTTAACATTTTGCTATATTTTTTATGGATAATCTGCCAGTTTTAAAAAGGAAATGTCTAAATAGGCAACTTCTTTTGCACTGCAGTCACCTCGAAACACACATCTATTAAGAAGGGCATGAACCTTTCAGACCTTCAAGGAACATTTGAAATTTTGTATCAGATCTGTAGAATATTTGTTATCGGTATTGGTAAATTTTTTATCGGTATACTAGATACTAGAAATCAAGCCATGTAAAAATGTGCGCCATGATAAGTTTACAATAAAACAATCAGAACTTGGGCTTTAATATGCAATAGGGAAACTAAATATTCAGAAAAATAAATCTAAGAGTATGCAGATAAATATCTTTCCTGCTTCTAAAGTATCAGAGCTTTTCGCTCAATCTCCTCTGTAGTTTGCACAGGTGACGCTAGATAGCATGAGGGATTGAGGAACATTCCCTCACCGTGATGTCGGAAGATTGAAAAGTGCTCGATTAGGTAAACCAAGTGACGGACACTCAGAGCTACACAGTATGTTGTCAGATATGGAATGTTAAGTGAAATTATTATGCATTGAGAGACATTGTCCTGTGTACATCATGAGCTGTGCAGCTGGTGCTCTTCTGACCACGTCTGCGATTTCATCATGGACAGAAAGTTAGAACAGAGAAAACCTGAAATTCTGTGTGAAACTAAACAAATCCGCCACAGAGACATGCGTGCTTCAAGAGTGGAAGAACATCACTGGAAGACGTCACGCTGACGGAGTTCTTGGCAGACTTGGACGTGCTGTTCCTTCTGCTCCTGGGTCAGTAGCCTGGGGACAAACTTGGTAGCAACACGGCGCATGTTCAAATCACACGTGAGGATTGCCTGCACTGTTCCGTATGACACACCGACAATGGCAGCAATGTTGTGGATTGTTCTCCGATGATCCTCATGCACAAGTTGCCGAATGGTTTTGACATTTTCGGGTGTTGTGCTCGTTGAAGGTCGTCCGGATCTCTCGTCATCTTCCAGTGATGTTCTTCCACTCTTGAAGCGAGCGTGCCACTCAAAACACCTCGCACGACTCATTGCAGCATCGCCGTACACTTGCCGAATCAAGTCAAGCATTTGCCCCGTTTCACACAGAATTTCACGTTCGCTCGTTGTTGTAACTTGCTGTCCATGATGAAATCGCAGGCGTGGTAACACACGTGGTCAGAAGAGCACCAGCTGCACAGCTCACGATGTACACAGGACGATGTCTCTTAGCACACTGACTTATGAAGGTTGGTGCTCCCTGTGCCTGTGCATGCAGCCTTGCGCTGCCATCTGTTGGCATGTTACAGAACTAGTCTCGAAACTTTTTGAAACCACCTTGTAATGTTCAAATGTATCAGGTTTCAAATAGTGTAAGGCCTGCTGTAGACGGATGCATTTCCTGTAACATTTTTGTTAGCATAAATGCTATGTAACTGCCTTAAAAAATCTTGTATATAGTGGCTACTTACTGAGAATTCCTTGAATTCTAGGAATTATGCTTGAATTATTGGCTCCAGGAATTCTGCATGAATTTTTCTCCATAGACATGAAAAATTACAACTTTTATTAATCCAAATTTTATTGAATTTATACATGTTAATTTTGTTATTGCATCTGCCCAAGAAGATTAATATGTTCTCTTTGATTTCAGGCTCTGTACTACACAGGAAATCATTCAGCTGACTTAGCAGCGTCGTACATATTCGATAATCCAGATAACGAGGACATGGAATCACCATTGTTCTTTGATTTCGTAGTAGAGAAGAAGGCAAGGAAACATAGAGGTGATGGGGAAACTGCAGATGAAGAAGATGACGACGATGAATTAGATAGATTCAAAATGGTATTTGTTGTCAACTGTGGACTGCAGATGGGGGTTGGCAAAATAGCTTCTCAGGTATGCTAATGAAAATTGTGAATGTAATGCACTTTAAGTTGCTAACAGCTTTTAAAAAATATATGAGTATTGATGGATATAGTCAAGACAGATGGGAGTATATTTTGAGTACAGATGCAGCAACGTATGGGGTTACTCAAAAAGTATGGTGCACATTGCAATACGACACAAATTGCTGTGCGGGCATGAGTGTTCATTGTGAGTGTCCATCAATTTCTTGATACCATGACTCATTCTCATTTTTGCAGTTAGCCAAAAGTGGAAGAAATATGAAGTGAAATAAACCGAATAAGTCAATCAATGAAAAAGAATGGTGCAAAAGTTTAGCTGATGTATTCATACCATTCATTGGTCAAATGGTGTATGTCAGAGTGGATAAAAATCATGATTATTATTAAAAAAAAAAAATTGATGATTTTTTTATTTAAATCCGATTTATTTTTATTTAAATCTATTTTTAAATTTTTGTAAAAAAAAACATGAATTTAAATTGCTTGCATGGTTTTTGGCACCATACATATAGATGTGTTTTCAATGGAATGGCTTTTTCTAGTAAACAGCCTTGTAAAATATTTGAACAGTTAGATTAAAGAAAATGAAAATTACCTGTAAATATACATGTTCCTGTTTCCGATACTGTATATATGATCTTACTGTGGAAATGTTTTTTGCGTGTATTAACAAAACTATAATAAATTCAGTAACTTTTCTTCCAGTGAAAATAAATCATTCTGGATGTACTCTATAATAATTATAACTTAATATATTTTTAAAGTCTTTGTAGCTGAATTTTTGTGTTTTTTAATGATAGCAAAAATCAGGTGCCATGTTTATTTACAGTTTAATAATAATGACACTATTAACAGTTTAACATGATTAGTATTTTGTATACTTTTCTACACAAAATGTTTGCTATTTTTGCCTATAAAAAATATTGAGTTTTAACTCAAGAGATATGTAAGTGTGTTTACAGTTAACATATTACATTTCCTTTCGTATGAGCTTCACCCCATCAGTAGATATACTTTGTCTCCTTTCTGATCATTTCACCCTGATTTACATCAGTCCACCTTGGTATATGTGGAGGTAGTCATTCAGTACGGCCCATGAGGTGATATCAAGTTCCCAATTTACACAAACAGCCACAAGTGAATTTGAACTGTTTCGTCAAACATGCAGTGCAGTTTCAATAAGATGCATTCTTGTAGATTTTGTTTTCTGAAAATAGCACTACAATGTCATGACAGGCCATGTTTGAATTCTAGCATACAAAATGCATTATCCTTACAACAGGGTTTGTATTTTGCACTAGCACCAATAGTGATGGTTACCTGCCTATACATATTCAGACGAGATTTGAGGCTTTTCTTGTTAATTTCCGTACTTGTATAAGTTGCCTGTTGCTGCCTTTTTCTTTTTTGTTTCTTTGTCTTCTTCTTTTTTCATTCTTTTTTATTTTTATTTCTCATTTATTTATTTATTTTTGTTTCCTTCTTTTTTCGTTTTCTTACTTTCACTTCTTCACCCTCCTCTTTGATTAACACTATTTGTAGCTATCACCTTGAGTTTATTATGCTTGTCTCATGCTTACCCATTGGTTTTATGACTTGGAACCAGTTTCTCATATTGCCAGTTCTAGAATTGTAGAATGTGGAATTCATGGTTTGTTAGTATAACTGTGGGCAGATGATGTTTCATCCTTCAAGCTCCAAAAGTGTTATGTACGAAGAGTTTTCAAGGTCTAGCACATCACCTCCATATTCTCAAGATCGATGAAGGGGCCTCCCTGATGCAGTTGTAGCGTTGTTGCCTTGCAATCAAAGGGACCCAGGTTCGATATCCGGTGGAGGCACAAGTAGTTCAGATCCCACTTTATATTGTAGGTCCAGTCCCGATTAGCCTTACTGTGCATAAAGTGAACTTAAAACACCAAATCAAGATCGATGAAGTCAAGATATAACAATAAATTCAGGATTGTTGCTTATCCAACATTGTGAACCATCACTGATCAAGGCTGTTTTTTTTTTTTTTAAAAAAAAAAAGAACTACACATTTTTGACTTTTGAACTTCAGTTAAAAATAATGTAAATCCTTATTTAATCAAGATATTTGTATTTTATTATGTAACGTCACTTTTCTGCGTTATGTTAATGAGAATGATGAAGATAAAAATTAGGTGAAAAAGATTAGTGAATTCAAAACACTACCCATAGACTTCTACTCAGAATCCACACTGAGGCATTCCATATGCAGCTTTTCTTTTACGAATGCACAGAGATCTCATTTCATGATCTGAGCTTCAATTTTTTTCTATTTGATTTTCTCTTGTTTCGTGCATTTTTTAAAATCTAATTACCATTTGTCCTCATTTTTGCAATTAATCAACCTAGGTACACAGAAAACCAATCACAGCATTTTCTTCTGACATTATTCTGTATTCATGATTCTGTACAGGTTGGTCATGCAGCAGTTGGCCTATATAGGAAGTTATTGAATAGTCAAGCAAAGTATGGAGAAGACCTTTTACAATGGGAAGATCAGGGGTAAGATATTGTTTTGTTTTCTTTAAATGTATTGCATGTAAAATTTTTATCTCCATGATTTCTTAAAGAACTTGCATGTTTAAGTAGCATGAATGCTATGAATTTCCTGGTGTATATATTCATGTCATCCATTTCATATCTACTTATAGTTTATAAGCATCAAGTACCATATTATCCAAAATTATGATAATTGGGCTAGGACCCACTCATATACTTTCTAAGGGAATGGATTTACATGTAGCAAAAATGTGTTAAACATGAAATTACATATTTAGTTTATTTTCACCAAAATATGGACTTAAAATTGTAAAAAAAAAATACCTTTTTATTAATATAACACACTACACGAGCTACAACAGCTATACATATTGAAAGTGTAGATGAAATTGAGCAGAATGCTACAACACAGATGAGATCTATTATGAAAAATAGGTTTCAGGAGGCAGGAAGGATGGGAGCACTGCATTGCAAGCACGAGGGAGTACAGGGTGATTCTTCTAAAAGCAGCCCGACAAAATGAGCTGTAATATAAAATATGCCATGTAGACATTAACATAATTTATACATGACGTACTTTGGATAGTGTTCCATTGATTGTGATCAGAGCATGTGTTGAGTGTGTCCGCCGTTTTCAAGAATTCACGCCTCCACCTGTGTTTGCATATTCGTTGTTACCCGTGACTCACCGGTGTTTCTTCGGTGATGTTCCTGATTTCAGCCGAAATGTTTACCCTTTAAAGCTTGTAATGTCTACGGGGTTTACTGAAGGACAAGGTGTATGCAAACATATTGCGTATGTTACAAGATGTAGAAGACAACATTTCGGCTGAACATCAGCGAAGAAACACTGTGGCAAGTCACGGCGAATATGCAAACACGAATGGAGGCGTGCCTTCTTGGAAACTGCGAACACTCAACACATGCTCTGATCACAATCAACGGGACACTATCCAAGGTACTTCATGTATAAATTACATTAATATCTACATATATGTTTTATATTACAGCTCATTTTGTCAGGCTGCTTCTATAAGAATCACCCTGTACTTTGAAGGGGACAAGCATGTGTAATGTTGTAATTACAGTAATAAAGTTTGTCTTGGAAAAGTCCGGTCTTTCAACAGCCCATGTACATTACAGATTATTATCGTTACTAATTGGTTTCTTTTCTTTTGGTTACAGTGAGAAGAAAGTTGTTCTAAAAGCACAGAACTTATCACATTTAATAAATATTCAGAAGCAAGCATCTTTTCTTAGTTTACCCACCTTCTGTGTTCAAGATTCAGGGCTCACTCAAGTTGCCCCTAACTCCACCACGGTGTTGTCCATATTCGGAAAAGAGGAGGCGCTGAATCAACTGACAGGCGAGCTTCCCCTGTTGTAGAGTGTACATACTTCTTTTGCTCTGATGGATACTGTTCCGAGGACTGGATCGTAACTACGTAACCTAGTTTTGAGACTTCTCCAGTGAGTTTGTTTGTTTTTAATCAAAATGAGTTGATGTATGTTTGAGGTCAGGTGCTGTGGGTGATTCATTCATTATAATGCATTTTGTTTTGTCAGACTGTTGCGTGTGGGTGAAACAAAAAGATATTGATAATGTACAGGGTGTGGCTGTACAAAGCTGACACACTTTCGCAGCACGTAGAAGATATAAAGACGAATAATTTCTTATTAACATGGTGCTTGTTATGTCTTCATTAAACAGCATTTTCTATCCTGTATGTTTGCAGGTGTGTAGCAGATATTCTTGTTTTTTTCTATTGGTTAACATACTAAATATGATAATAAACTCCACACAGAAAATCATGCCAGCAGACACACCAGCATGGTGGAGTTGCTAAGCTTAACTCCTCCCATATCATAATTTGTGCTTTTGCTTCTTAAATGGGTTTCATGCTTTTTTGTCTAGAAGTTTTCACACCTGACAGGTCAGCCTTTGCCGCAATTTTCAATTGTGCACTGCATATTTGTTTCTTTCTGACAGAAAATATAACTGCCAGTGGCAACCGTGAATCTATGCTGCATTACTGTGTACATACAGGATAGATAAATGCTGTGTTTCAAGTTCTCATAAGGTCCAAAGTAGGCCTTAAGAGAAACATTATCAAGAAAAGTTGTTGTCTTGATATACTCTACATGCTGTAAAAGCTGTGTTGTATGACAACACCCTATTGTTTATGTATAATGTAATTTTAAGTTATTCACTATACAGTATTGTTTGTCATTTTAAGTCTTGCAGCATTTTTTTTGTAGCCACATTCATGTCCGATATAATAATATTAATAAGAACTGTACCTTCGTTTTGAAGCTACCATCTCAAAACTATTAGCGTGTTATGAAGTTACAGACTTGCTTTGTAATTACAGATGATAATTCATTTAAAATCTTTATTTATAGTTCTAAAGTTGGGTACATATTTCATACATTGGTTTTTGATGATTGGAAATAATTTATCTTGGTCACTTATGTTTATTTTTGTGTAATATTCCCTAAAGTTGGTGACAAACCAGCCTTCTATAACTTTATTACAACTACTATTTGCATTAATGGTGTTTCTGTTTTCTTATTTTGTTTTTGTTGACAATTCTTCCTGGCCCTTTGTTAATAATTGCCATTATATAGTATATTCATTATCAAGGGAGTAGCCTACTGAAATAGTGCTACAGTCAAATAGGGGGTGGGGGGATAGGGCTGAGCCGATACTAATATGGATGTATTGGTATTAGCTGATACCAGTGGTATCGAATATTGGAATGCATTGGTTGGGATTTATTTTATGTTTAAATAATGGCTATTTTAATATTTCAGAATAAATATGTTGAATGTATTGGAACAAACCAGTATATTGCTTCATGTAATTGCGGTGGAATTACAAATTACAGTTCCTAAAATGTTTAGGAAGTGTGTTCCAGAAAAATACAAATACAGTGGAACCCCGATTATACATTCCGAAGTTTTACATTTTACCGCATTATACATTCAATCTTGATGGTCCCAACAAAGCAAAATGCTGTTAAATTTTCCTCGATTTTACATTTTCTCTCATTTTAAGTTTTTTCAGCTTGGTCCCCTGAAAAAACGTAAAGTCGAGGTTCCACTGTATAGTTTTATTTATTAACAAAATCTTATGGTATGTCAGTACTTCGAGATGTATGGTATTGCAGGCAGCTTTATGTTGTGATTTGTGAGCAATATCTGACTTTCTGCATCATTTTCTGATTTGACACAAGACTTTGTTTGGATAAATATTTTTTTCTTTATTTATTATTTCTGGGTTGATGTTGATTCTGCATTGGGTCTGATGGCACACAACACATTAGTATACAGGAAATGATTAGTTCCAAGAAAATAATTGTTGCAATTTAATGTCTTACAAAATATTATTTGTGAAAATAATGACTTAAAAAATAGGGTATCCATGCTTCCCAGCAAGCAGTCATTCTTCGTTCACTTTCAACTTGGACAAGGACTACTACAATTTTTTTACATGCTGCAGCGAAGTCATTTTCGAAAATTCCTCCTTTTTGAGAAACCACCTGGTATTCCAAATTATGTAAAATTACACCTGTTTAGATTTCCTTCTGAGGCATTCAAGAGAATTTTTGTGTGGTTTACTTTGGGTGTGGTCTAGATATCTAAGATAGAAAATAAGCTTACAGTACCACGAAACTACATTAAGATTATCTAGACCAGGCATGTCCAACTTCAATCAAGTAGTAATCGACTTTTTATTGTTACAACAGGCAATGACTACTATTAATCGTTAATCTTTGCAAAATTTTGTACCTACTCAGCCATTATACATTATTGAAGTTGAATTCAAATAACGTAGCTATATTCGTATCATTACACTAGATAACTGCGATCGACGCGTTGGATATGCCTGATCTAGACAATGCTGAAAGCAAACCACTTTAAGATTGGCTTCAATTCTCCAGGATAAACATATGCATTTTTTTCAGAATTTCAATATCGTAGCTGTTCTCGAAAGGGTAGGAATTTTTGAAAAATGACTTTACTGGTGCAGTGCAGCCTTAAGAATAGTCAGACATACATTTGTGTAATTTCATCTTGCCAGCAATATAAGTTAGGAATTCATGCTTCTTTTATATTTGTATCACTGATTATTTTGTATACATATGTATGAGGTCTGGTTAAAAAAAAAAATATATTACTGAGTCTGGCAATCATGTTGGAAGTGTGTGTGCAGTATAGGGGAGCACATGGACATGAAGCAACCCTGAAGCTTCAAGAAGTTGATGACAGAACCCTAGATCGCTGTCACTCGTAGTTAGTCTGTGAGGAGTGCTAGAGGTCCTCAATCGTGTTGCCGTAAAATTGCTAATATGAAATTCGAGCAGCACATTAACGTTAAATTTCTGGTGAAATTGAAAAAAAGCACCGAGTGAGTGTCTACTGACTCTTCATCAATGCCCCACTATGTCTGCTATCATTCGAATGTTGACCTGGCCATCGTTCAGAATAATGTCATTAAATTTGCCACTTTTTTTCTGTTGTGGCCATGACAGGGTGGCCTGGTCTTTCATTGTCTTCAACATTGTTGCATCCTGCAGCGAAGCGTTTGTGTCAATCAAATACACGCACACCTGACATCCCATTATCACCATATGCCTACTTCAACAGTTTCACACACTCGCTCGGTAATGTGCTGCTCAAGTTTCATATTTGCCACTTTACGGCAACACGATTGCGGACTTCCATCTTCAAGTAATGTTCACAGACTAACTATGAGTGACAACGACCCGGTGTTCTGTCATCAGCTTCTTGATTCTTCAAGGTTACTTAATGCACATGCACTCCCCTCTGATGCACATACACTTCCAACATTGTTGCCAGTCTAATTTTTGTTTTTAGCCAGACCTCATAAAGTTTTAAAGTACCTTTTAGTGTTGATATTTTTTATTAGAATTTCCCTAGATGATTTGAGTTATGTATGTTTTTAATGTACATTGTAGTGAATCATCCATAAGCACTGTACCAAATTTTTGTAGACAGTTTAGAAATTCCATAGATTCTCTTTTGTAAATATTATTATACACATATGTATGGTAAAAACTTAACATAAGGAAAGACACACCAACTCATAGTATTTATTCTTTTTTAAAGTCACACACTTCAACCCTCACTTGCATTATTTACAATATATAAGTATGTATGTGGATTTTATAGGCTCATTTTTGTGATGTTTTTTACTCTTAGAATTAATAATTGTTCATGTTAACTATATTATACGCTTACATTTTTAAGAATTTTTTAGCTGGTTATGATAAAGGAATTTATGTGCATGTTCCCTATGTTTGTACACTCCTGTTGAGATAAAGTGGCACATATTTAAACTCTTCGACCTTATAAAATGTGTCATTTTATGTGAACAGGAGTGTACATAGAGTGAGTGAACGTAAGTTAATACATAGAGGTGAGGCTTTACGGGAATTTCCCTGTGTAACACTGAATGTATTTCTAATTGGATGTAGAGCACTGATCTGACCACACGTGTGATACGTTGCATTGCCAGAATGTCAATTGATGTCAAACGTGTTTGTTTATTGTAAGTCACCACATTGAGTGACTGTGCATAAGTTTGTGTGGTGTACATTTTCGGCAGCTGATTTTCTTGTTCGTGTTGAGAATACTTGACGTTCGTGAGACAAAACAATCTGGACTCTTGTGCGTAATTGTTGAACGACTTACGTGTCTTTGTTGAAAATACATGACAGCGTTGATGCTTTTGAGTTAGTAATATGCTTGTATCTATACTGTGTTATATGGAAAGTGCCATACGACAAGCTTGTTTGAATAGTTACATACTGTATATAAGGATTAAGAAAAGTTTATATGTACATATGACAGAGATCTTGGAAATAGTTAAGGATAGAATATAATGTAGTAAGTAACTTGTTTCTCCCCTTGCGATGGAAAACACTGTATTGTTTTTGTTGTTCAATAGGGTTTTATTACATTACTCTTTCACCCCCCTTTCTCCAGTGATGCGTCTGTATTACCTCATGCAACAAAATGGATTGTGAGAATTTACGACTTGACCAGTTGAATCTTTTACTATGTTTTTAATGCTTTGTCTAATGAGACAATTTTGAAATATGATGTGTGAGAATATAACCGTAAAAGACTTATCATTTGACAATGATTACTGATCCAAATGTTGTAACACATTATGTCTAAAGGTTCATATTACCATCGTTAATTATTATAAGCTCAGTACAAGTCAAAGTAATTACGTATGGCATTTTCTTCTCATATTCAATATTTCAGTCATCTATGTGATGACCATCCTCAACTAGAACTGTGAATGACTGACTTAAGCCATTTTGACCTTAGTGTTAATGTTTTAAACATGTACTTTTGTGTTTCTGCAGAAGGTGGATGACTGAAAAATCGAACGAGGAGAGAAAAATACCACATAAGTACTTTATCTTGTATTAATGTTATTGTAAAACTCTGACTGCTACTTTAAAAAATAAAGAACACTGTATTTTTGTCCACATTGTGACTGTGTGCCACTACACTTTCACCTTTTATATTAGAAATTTGACATAATTAGTGTTTTATCCCCCAATTGATGAAATTCAACTGTTGCAAATTAAGGGAGCTTAGTTGCTAGTATTTTTACCTTGAAAATTGACTCTTCTTTATTGAATATCACAGAAGTAAATGTGTGTTAAATTAAAATTAGACATAAATGTATTTATTGGCGGAGAATTTCAACATCAAATGTTATTAATGCTAAGAATGCTATATTTGCATCTGATTAACAGAATACAACTCTCTGAAGAAACCTTAATAAATTCAATTTGATATATTAGATCTACCCCAATACACAGATATTTTAAAAAATGTTAACTATGTTAGCAACATTCAAACTGAAGCAACACACAACATGGTGGGGTTTCTGAAGATCTGAAGGTTCGTTTTGAGGTGATATGTGCTACGTGTCATCTGTCACATCAGTCTGAATGCTGCCTTGAGATGCATTTCACTCAATATATTGTGAACTACGAGCATAATTAATCTTTGTCTCTTAATGTATCAGTTACTTACGACTGTTAAAAGTATTGTTGAAAGTGAACAAAGAAGCTAAGATAATATTGCTGTTAAGGGAATATGAAGAAAAGCATTTTAGGTATCGTGTAGTGAATTTAATGTAAGAATTAGGGATGGGTCGATATGAAATTTTGGCTGATACCGATAAAGTACCGATATAAAATTTGTCAATGCGGATAACCGATATTCTACCGATCCGATAAATCATTCCAAATGGTTCACTGATCTTTTTAATAAATGGTGTGTTACCAGGTGAATGCAAAAGAAGCCTCATATGTAGTCATATAATTTAAAAAAAGTACATGTCCAGATTGTTTATATACATAAAAATTATGGCAAAATGCTGCACTAAACTAGGGATGTGACGAAGCTGAAAATTTACCGATGCCGATGTACTCACCGATAATTTTTGGAACCGATACCGATATTTAACCGATTCCGATACATAAGATTATTAAACAGAAATGGGATGTTATTTTCTGCATGACAAAAATAAATTTCCTATGTACATTTCTATTGCATATCATATGTATATACATATATATTCTCAAGAGATGCGAATGTACAGTTCCATCTACAAAATGTTATGTGAACCTTTAAGAAGAACATGGATTCTCAAGAGATTAAACATTAGTACACAAACAGTTCTTTGAAATGCAAAATGAATTCCTGTTCTGCCAGATTCAACTTCAGAAACACGAGATTTTAAAGCACTTCAGGAAGTAGCCTACTTCTTCTCTTATCTCAAATCTGTTCAGCAACACTGAACACTCAATCACTGAATACTGATGCAGCAGGTATGCCCAAGTATTTTCTCAGGACTTGCTTCAGGTTTGAGTATTCATTTTTGAATTTCCAATACAACAGCAGATCCTGGTTCAGCAATGTACTGTTTTATTTCCGATTTATAGTTAGGTTGATCCTCTGAATGAGTTTGCAATAATATTATTACAAAAACTCTACAATAATGACGAATCATAACCAAATTGTCAATAAATCTTAAAAAACTAGAATATAAAACTTATTAGAAGGTAAAAACTCTAGTATAATCTGTACCGGTTTAAATATCGGATTTTTGCCGATTCCGATGCCGATGTCGATATGTCAATTTCGGCCGATTTTCATATATCTGTAATCGGCTTCGGCACATCCCTACACTAAACTATTAGGATATTTATATCGGATCAGTAAAATTATCAGAAATTTTACTTGTAAATTGATACACCGATATGCCTATATCGGCAGTTACCGATAAGAGTTCCGATTAATCTGTATCAACCCTAGTAAAAGTTATTCACTCATTTATTGTTTGATGATAAACATTTGTCGAATGTGGTCATAACTTTTATTTTATTCATTGATGCAGTACCATAGAATATTTGCAGAACATTCTTCGGTTTACCAACTTGATTTTTTTTTTTGTTTGTTTTGTTTCTTTATGGAACTACTGCAAAATTGATTCACATGAAGGAAATGAACAAAAAACATAGTGATAGTTGTGAACTTAGCATTACTTTGAATGGGTAATATCGTTGGAATAAAATACAGTTAAACAAGTTGTTATTGAAGGAATCTCGAAGAATTTTACTGCATTTAAACAACTGATATTGTAATGTGTACAGTATTTTGCATTGTATTATTATTTCTTTCGTTCAGAATGATTTTGCTTTTTATGGTAAAGATATTGTATCCAGCATCTCGCACATGTGAGGTGCTTTCATGTTCCTCAATATTTTTCATTTGACGACCATCACTAATGCATTCAGGGTGTGGTTGAGATACATATATAATTCTGATTAATTGCCTCTATTGTTCAGTACACTGGTATGTGTAAAGGAGTAAGCACTAAAAAAAAAATATCATTCAATGATGGGCTTCTTTTGCCAAGTATTGGAATGCATTTTTCTTGCAAGGGAATTTGTGTAAGAACTGCATCATCATTATGATGATTAAAAAAGTAAGTTGTTTTTGCAGATTGTTTACACACCCAGTCTTGCAAGAACTGGCAACTTTCAGAATTATTGTACTGCATAAAATGTGTAATTTGCTTTCATGTTTAAATAACATCAAGCCTAATTTTTATCTATTTTTTCCTTTAGTGTTTGTGTGTAATTCAGTTATTAAAAGAATTTGCTTTTGTTAATTTTCTGTAGAATATTCCCATGATTTTGCTTTTCAGAATCGACACGTTTGGAAACCTTATTTCAACTCTCATGAAGATATTGGTTACTAAATAATGTTTAGACTTCATAAGAATGAAACTACTTGAACTAAATTATTATGGGTATTGTATAAATAAATTTATGCATGTAAGAGAGATGAAAATATATTTATTTGGAGCAAACAAGATGTAATCCATACAGCTATTCAAGATATCATCTATAGAGTTCCCCAGTTACTTCTGAAATCTAACAAAAGTCTAGTCCTTGCATATACCAGTGTCCCAAGCATAACATACCATGAAATGTTGAGTAGCATTTATTCTGGTTCCAGAGTTTATGTATTCTGGAAATAGTCATTACCGCATTGTAGAGTAAGAGTACTATTGTTAGATTCTTGATATTGTACTTTATATTAAAGAAGTAAAATTTAAAGTGTATACCTGTGATGTACAATAAACATTGCTCTGTTGTTTTTATTGAATTTCGATCTTTGTAAAATGAATTTCACAAGTGTACAAGTGTAGTTTGAGAAGAAAAGGATAATATGCAGCCTACTTGAACTCTTAGAAGAAAAAAAAGTAATTTTCTGAAAATTAAATTTTCATGTTTGAAGGAATTAAAGCCATTGTATTATAACAAATAGTACAAGTAAGCGAATTACTAACTTATTTCTGAGAAATAATACTATTTCTCGAAAATAAGTTAGTAATTTGCTTACATATATTTGTAATGATATTTTATTGGATGCAATAGCAGATATTCCAGTGAACGAAAACATAATTATTTGGCTAACTTGGTTGGCGATCATGGTAAGTGATCAACATTCAATTTCATGACTGAAGTTCCCCGGGTTCCAATCTTTGCCTGGGCATGGGTGTTTTTGCAAGTGTCCCTTCATCAGTATCGCCTGATCAACATTCATCAGCATCTTACAATAACAAAAATACAATTGTCAAGTCATGAACACTTCTGTTTTGTAATGACAAAGAAATGCTCTTGACTGTACAACAAAATTTTAGGCTTTAGTCCTAATGAGCATTTGTTTATGAAAATCACTATACCTAGTCTGGCCATAAGTACTGTTACACTATTTTGTGAATAAATTTAATATGGTTTCAGATTTTTAAATGTTCTTCTAGTATGGTACACTTACATATATTACACACAAATAGCACCAATCAGTTTTCAAAATGCCCACTTTTTGCCATCTCTCAGGCTCGAAGTCTCCCTGGCCAGGCATCTATTGCAGCACGGATGGTCTTGATGGGAAAGTCCGCCCCTGCTGCTATCAAGGAGAACTTTTAACTTTCAGTTATAGGGTGCCTCTTCTTGCAGACGGACCCCTTTAGCTCTGGGCACAGTTTGTAGTCCAAGGTACTGAGATCATGGCTATCAGATGGCCAATCAAAAGTGGAGATGAAATAGAGTACACTGGTCTCCAGTCACCATCGTGTCATCCTTGACTTATGAGCTGGGCAGAATATTTCTTGAACATCCAGGATTCATTATGAAACATTGTTTGGTTCAACAGTGTCACGAGAGGGTCCAGGACACTTTCCACATACGCTTTCACATGGCTTTTAAGCCCTTTTCTCAAAAATGAGGCCTGGTGGAACTCGCATAGCTCACCCCCCAACAAACCATGACTGAGGAGGGCTGGTGCCATCTCTGATTTTTGGGAACTTTCTCCCAAAGTTCTTGAGAGTTTGAAGCATACACCCTTTCATTTTGGCGATTAAAACTTTCTTTAGTGGTGAACATTTTCTTATCAGTTAAGAGAATCCTGCAATGCCCATTGGCAACGTACCACTGCAGGAGCCATCTCGATTTCAGTTCCCTCAGCTTCTTCACTTGTGGGGTCAGAAAATTTGCAGTACTCCACCGGTAAGCTACAATTCCAAGGTCTTCATTAAGTACCCTGAACATTGATTGTTGTGAAAGGTTCAGCTCCTGTGCCATTATCACTGGCTTCCGGATGGGATTTCGGCGGATGCGAGCCATCACTGCTTTAGCAGCCGCAGCTGTCCATACGGTGTGAAGTCGACAAAACTCTCGGGTGATCTTTCGTGCTACCAGTCTCGGTGAATCTCTGGATTGTCTGATACACAAACGTTTTGCTGATCCTCTGGATTTTTAGGGGCTGGAAATTCTCAGTAAGTGACTTCCCAACCATATACAGAGCAATTACGGCTACTCTGTTTTCATATTCGCCCCACTCCATGCTAAGCACAAGAAGATACACGCTTGCTCTTTCACAGCTGAACACACAATGGTCAGGAGTGAACTTCAGCACAAGCATGGTTCATGAGCCTGACTACCAGATGAGTAGTAGTATTGATGCTATTATAAACTCGAGAAAGGAAGAGCTCTCTCCAGCAGAATTGTTTACACTTAAACCTAGCTCAACATGCTCAACATGAGCTTTTTGCTCTAGTGTGGAACCCCCTATAATCCAAGAATTTTGTAAAAATGCCCTCGGGAATTTCCTCAGAAAGGAAGAGCTCTCTCCAGCAGATTTGCTTATACTTAAACCTAGCTCAACATGAGTATTGCTCTAGTGTGGAACCCCCTCTAATCCAAGATTTTTGCTCAGAAAGGAAGAGCCTCTTGCCCATACTTACAAAAGTTGCATCAGCCAGATTTTTGTCCATAAACTTGTCAAAAATATGCCCCTCTTGATATTTTTTTGGCCACACTTAAAACTAGGCCATGATACACCTACCCACATACACACCTACACCCACCCACACCCACCTATACCCACTCACGCATATTTACTTCCGGTCCACTTCCGGTTTGCTGCAAAGACCCTCTAGAATTGCTCCGTGACTCTCTCATTTCTTACATCATAAACATATGATTTTTCTCCTATGAGAATAACACTACATATAGTGTCATCAGGTAAAGCCTCATGGAATTCACAGATAATTTTAATGTTTGTTCTGTCATTCACCACAACCTGTTTTCTTTTTGAAGTGTTGATTACAAACATGGGTCTCTGTGCTTTGAATTCATCTGGTGTGTAATACATGTCAGTATTGCCTGTAGTGACCCTCTTGAAAGCCGAAAAAGCCTCATATAATTTAAGGAAATCATTCTTGGACATGTCTAAATTGTAATTTTCTCTAGGAAAGACCTCATTTCTGCCATTTTTAAGATAAATGTTCTTGATGTTGCAGCTATCAAATTTACTTGAATTTTTTTCCTGATTATTGTGTCTCCCAGTCTGAAACAGTACTACTACAAAATCAGGCATGTCATATTGAATACTGGAGAATGAATTTGTAGCATCAAACTCATAATATGTACCAGATGCGGGCTTCTGTACACATTGATATGTATAAAATTGCAGAGGAATCTGTGGATTTTTTATTATATCTGCTTTGTATTTAAGACCATAGCTGGCCTCATACTCAACAACAGGGATTCTTAGCTCCATAGTCTGAATAATGCATTTGCCTGCATCAGGTAGGGTATTAGGCAGAGCTTCTCCTGTGGGGTTTATTGCACTGTACCTCATCAAAGCATTGTTATCATTTGCAGCTCTTCTAAATGTGATTCTTAAACCACCCTTCCACATAATTTCTTTGTAATCCGAGAAGAATCCTGGCAACAGGCGCATCGGGAACAGCACAGTGTGGTTCTTAGATAATATCTTATCACCAGCCTCGAATCCTCCTATTTTGTAGTATGAAGCCTCGGTTTTGGATAATTTTAATGTGGCCAAAGCTGTGGAGGTAATGTCGGGATAATCCACTCTGTTTATGACAACACCATGCTTTCTGATCTCAATTTCAGAGAATAGATGTGGTACAAAATTATCTACAAGTCTTATATTTGAATTTGCCGGATAATCTGTTCCATCGAGCTTTACAACATCAAACTTGATGTATAGATCTGCTCTGTGGGGGTGTATAAATCCGTCCCCTACATCAAGATCAACCTCTATCTCTGTGTTGGGTTGATTTAAATTTGCAAATGTCCTCCTGTTTGGAGGGAATGATTGTAACTCATAACTCTCAATATTTTCCATTGTATGTATTTTTATTTAAATATTAATCTCTATGATTGCAGTTGTTGTGGCTCCAGCAAAATCAACTAATTCTTCTTTTTCATTAGTGACCATCAATTCAATATAATCTATTCTGTTATGGCACACAGGAAAATATAATGTTGGGGATGGATTGTAGATGATTGGCTCCATAAATTCAGAATTAGGTTTGAATGTTGCAATGATGCCGGTTTGTTTGTGAGTGCCTATGCCATTTGATTTGGTGATCATACCCTCGGCCACATTACAGTGAATATTCAGAGTCTCTATGGCTAAGAATTTAGGTATATTCATAGCAGTGTGTTTGATGGCAGGTTCAAGTTTTGTGTTGTTCTCAAATCCCAACAGCTCTCCTATAGTACCCAGATCCACTGTCTCTGTAGCAGATACAATTTCTACTCTGTGAGTGACAGAATTTTGACTTAACACTACACCTCTGGGTAACTGAGCATTTAGAGTGGAGAGATTATACTGCCCTGGAGTGATGACAATTTTTTGATCCCCAACTGCAATTGTGTTGTTGTGGTGTGTTATATTAGGGATCAAGTACATGCCGTAAAATGCTCTGAGAGCTATTGTTTTGGGATACACTATGTCATCATGTAATTTGAGTTTCAATATTGAATTTTGGCTGGTGAGATGGAATACCCCCATGATGTTTCAGATACCACAAGGCTTTTTGAAAATCTTCAATTGATGGTTTATTTATTTGAGACATATATCTAAGAACAGATAAACACAAATGTCCGCAATTAACATCTTTGAAGTTTTGAACACGGGCATTATTGTAATAAAGATTAACTGAATTTAGATATTTTATTAAATTTTCAGGTGGAACACCTCCAAATGAATCAAACACAAATGCCTCATTTTTTAAATATTTAAGATAGCAAATCCAGTGAGTGCCCTGATTTTTGTACTTATCCAAATTAACAATGCCACACTCTTTGTTGAGTGGTTGTTCCGGTAAAGAATCAGACATGTACACACCTCTAAAATGTTTGATGCCCAGTGGCTTGATTAAAGCTTCAATATCTTGGTTCGTAAGCGGCTCTTGTTTTTTTAAAACTTATTCATGGCTCTCTTAACACCTTTGCCTTTTTTCTCCATTGCCAGGTTATGGCGCTTCTGCTCATCTAATTCTGCCCTATTCTTCTTGGCATCTATTACTGTTTTTGCTATGGCGGCTGATCCCCCGGCCAAGCTCCCAACAGCCCCGAGAGCAGCTAAGATGGCAGGGATGGTAAATATGAATCCCCCCACATGTGATTTTTTTCTTGATTGCTGTAATTTTTTTAATTGGGGGGTGCTAAGCAACAATTTCATACCATGACCCTTTGCAAGACAAGAATTTTTCTTCTTGCGCTGCTTTTTGGTCAAAAGACTGTCAATAGTTTTAAGAGATTTGAGACCTGCATAAGGTATTTGGTACATAACACCCTTGGCCTTCATTGTAGGTTTATTATATACATAATCACAGCCCCCACCCCAGTTTTTGTTTGGTGCTCATAGCTATGGTGGTCCCCAATGCTGCTATTTTTTCACTCAAAGATGCATCTTTGCTTACAAATCTGCCAAATGCAGCCTCTTCTAATTTCTTGTCTGCAACATGTCTTTTGTCAAGATCAGAATGTGTGTTGTATGCTATGTCATGGTCTCTACAAGCAGCATCTAAGAGATTAACACCAGGATCACCTCTGTTTAATCTATGATCTAGTTTTGTGCCTGGACCACAATACTGATAGCCTGGAATGTGTAGTTCAAATGGCAGCTTGTTTATAATGTCATTAACAAGGCCCCGACCCTCAGAAATATTCCAAAATTTAGGTGGTAGAGTATTAATAATTTTTATGAGATATCCAATCCCCTTAGGATCATTCACTATAAAATTAGACAATTTTGTGCTTATCATGTCCATAATTCCAACCTTTTCATTGTAAAAATTGTGGTTCCCAGCATTTTCCTCCCCAGCTATCACCAGCAGCCTATCTACAAGTTTCCTGACATCATCAACCCACACAAATTCTTTAGGCAGGGTGTTGTATTGTTTGATCCCACTGCCTGTCTTGATCTGTGACCATATGGGCTTGATTAAATTATTGTATTTTGCTCCACTGCTCGACTTGACTCTTTTTTGTGTGGGATCATTGTTCTGGTATAGAGCATCTGATTTTATTAATATTTCTTTGTAATCCTCATAATCTTGATCTGTGTAGCTGCCAGGTCTCTTCCTAGTCATCAATTCCCATAATCCAGGTGTGCCGGTGTACTTAACAAAAGCACCTTTTTCTCCGAGACGAGATTCTGAATATACAATTATATCATCCCCCATAAATGTTACCCTAAAATTGCCAATTCTATGTATGATGCTCCCATCACGCTCTGTGTCAGCATATAAGCCAAAAACCTCATCTTTGTTGTCTTTAGGTGTTGTTAAATATTTTTGAGCAAGAAGACCCAATTCAATAGGATCCTGACTAGCCTCAATTCTTCGAGGAGCAATAGGACTAGGTGTGTGAATACTGGAAAGTGGGGTGAATGGATAATCTAATATGTTTCTTGCAGCTACAGGTACAAGCTCTGTGATCAAATTTTGATTTTGCTCTGTAACAGTTTTGATATTCTTACCTAAATTATTAATAGCATCAATTACAGGCTGTTCTGTTTGTTTGTGTTTTTCATAAATTCCCCGGTTCTCTGATTTCCATCCCTTAAATCTTTTTACAAGATAATCTCTTAACTTAAGATCATCAATTATTGGCCTTTTCATGGTTATTTATATACGTCTCAACGTCTAGAAAATCGTTGATTTTATTTCTGTATTTGCCACTACTGGGTGTTCTTGTCATATCAATTGTGACAAACCCATAACTGTCCTGGTTCCAGCACCTGCTGCAAAACTTGGAAAAATCATTGTAGCTCAGGTCCCCACCTACATATTCATCATGTATGTGTTTGAGGTTGGTATGGTCTTGATGAAACACACATATAAAATTGCTGTTGTCTCGGATCAGCTGCTTCGGTATTTTTGAAAAAGTCTGTGCCAGGTAGAAGCAATCAATGTTTTTGTGCCGGCCCTGTGTAAAGAAATTTCTAACCTTGTTTTGATTATCCAGTATAATGTCATCAAACACAACAACAGAATTATCGAGACAGTCATCAAGTGGCTTAACATCTGGTTCAAAAGTGGCAATATCCAATCCATCATATAGCTTCATCAGCTGCTGATATTTTAATTGTTCCAAGCTCTTAGAGAAGATATACAAGTGCCTATTTTTCCAGTCTAACCAGTTGGGTGCCAATAAAAAGTTATCAACCATTAGTGTAGTTTTACCACAAGCAGATGGCCCAACAATAAGACACCTAATATTATCAGGCAGCAAGTTGCCATTTCTCTTATTCTGCTGTTCAGGTTCTGGCAGCCTTTTTATAACATCCCAGGTGTTCATATTATCACTTTGTTTGCATCGATCCAGCTGTTTTCCGGATGACCCAGCCATTTGACAAATAACTTGTTGCCTTTTCTGCGGATGATTTTTTCTATGAGATATGTGTCAGGCTGTTTAGTTTTGCTGAGCTCTTGTTCATAGAACCTGCCTTTGAGAATTTCTCCTCGGTGGTCTTTTATTATATATGTGTTAAGGGTCCCGGGTTTAACCTGAACCACTGTAAATAATTCAGTGCTCCAGTTTCTTGTAAAGCCTCTCTTGAATAAGTGCTTATATTTGCTTATTCTTACTTGATCACCTACCCTGTATTTGGCCTTTCTTGTTGTTGGCTGATATTTAGGATAATAAACAGTGCTGATCAATTTTTGCTCATCAGATGAAGTTACTTCAGAGGGTTTCATGTTGATTGTGGAATGGACCGAGTTATTATATTTATGTAGAAGTTCTGGAAGAATATTAATCCATTTATAATTACCTTGCAGGGTAAATTGTTTATACATAAGATTTTTTAAGGTTCTGTTGAATCTCTCTACAATTGAGGCTTTGAGATCACTGTAACTCGAATAATGTTTTATTGACTGGCTTTTAATAAATTGTTGGAACACAGAATTATAAAATTCTTTGCCATTATCTGTTTGCAAATAGCGCGGGGATCTTCCACTCTGATTGATGATTGTCCTGAAGGCTTCTGTAACACATTTGCCAGTCTTGGATTTGAGTGGCACAGCCCAGGCAAATTTTGAAAATGTGTCTATTACAGTGAGTAGATACTTGTAGCCCTTGTTGATTTTGTCTAAGTTTTTCAACTGTCCAGTTGCTAATTCAATCAAGTCGCTCTGCCATAAATCATCTATGCCCTTTGTGACTACTGGCAGTCTCTTAAAATTATGTCTGGCCTGTCTGTGTAATTCATCAACAATAATTTGTCTAGACATAATATGTAAACAAGAATATTGCAACTATAGGGTGTTCAGCAGCTGATACTGCAGGATTTTCTAAATATAATTTGTCTCCAATTTGTATTTTAAATTCCAAAGTGCCATCATCTTCGGTATAGGCTGTTTCTAATGTATCGGGATCTGTAAAATCCTCCAATTCTACACTGGTGATTTTTGGTTTGTTATCAGCATTTGTTATTGATAATGTAGGGTAGTGGTGTGCCTGTGGCTGATGCCAATATTTGATCTTGATTGGTCTCAATGTGCCCCCAACAAAAAATTGGTAATAAAATTGTGCAGGGGACAGCATATATATTTTGCTACCTGGTGTAAATGGTGAATCATATTCTCTGTTGGGGATGCTGTACAATTCAAGAATTACTGTATGTTTTGGATTCTCGATTATGGCTGTTATTTCCTTTTCTGCTGTGAGCAATCTGCTTGTTACAGATTCAAGATGCTCATTGATGGTCCTAACAATGTTATCATGGTCGGGCTTTATTTTTATGTCTATAGCAAGTTTCTTGTATTGTTGCACAATTTCTTGTAGCTGGGTGGCAAAAACAGACAGAGCATTTGCTTGATTGGATTCCATGGTCCCTAGCTGTTGCTTGATATTAGCTACAATTTGCTGTAAATTTTCAACAACTGCCAATTTTGAATTTTGAGCAGTAAGATCATGGACCTGTCTTCTGATATCCTCAAACAGGGCATGCAATTCATTAATATGTTGATTGGTTGGAAGAGTGGCCACTGTCTGAGTAAGTTGTTTGATCTCTGCTTGGATATTCTTGATATCTTCTGATTTCAATATCCTATTCACTGCCCTCTTAATATTTTTAAGTTCCTGTGATGTAGGAAGATTTGACACAGTATTTTGCAAATATTCAAGTGCCAATTTTACATTGTTTAATTCAGAAGCATCAGCCACATTTTGCATAGCATTTTGGAGCAGGGCTATATCTGCCTGAGTGGGTGTTGAATGTTGTAAAATTTCAAGCTTTGTTTGGATATCATCGATCAAGTGATGAAAATGAGATAGTTCAGATTCAGTGTTGAGGTTTTCAAGCTTTGTGATTTGTTGCTGGACACTGACAAGGGTATCTACAATCCCAGGCAATCGGGATTCTAGTACATTTGCCAAATCACTTTGCACTGCTGCTATTGTACCTTCAAGATGGGTTATGGAACTTTGAATTTTTCCAAAATCTTCATATGTTTCAAGTTGCAGCTTAATATTTGCAACACTCCGAGTTATTGCATTCAAAGCATCAGAAGATGGCAAGTTGTTCATAAAATTTTCAAGTGTCTCAATTTTTTCTTTAACCTCGGCTATGGCATTGTTCAGAGGGTCCAGATTAGGTATTTGGAGTGACTGAATCTGTTCTTTTAGAGTGGAAATCACTAGATCAAAATCTTCTTGTGATTTTATGCTTTTGACAATTGTTTGGAGCTGCGTCTGGACATTATTTATCTGCTCTTCCAATTGTTGTTTCAATTGCTCGGAATTGGTGGCCTGGGTCTTAAATTTGGCTTGAAGAGCTGCTACAGCTTCTTCTAAACTTTGAATATTATCCAATGTAGCCAGATCAGTATATTTCTGAAGCAATAATTTGAGTTCAGAATCAATTTTAAGAAGAGGGTCCATGCATTGTGATTGTAAATTTGTAATTTCTAATTGAAGACTGGCATTGAGTGTGGTTTGTAAAGCTTGTAAATCACTTCTTAATTTCTTGACTCTGACATCAAGCATCAGAATCTCATCACTGTGATCTTCATGTCTTGTATGGCCAAAAATATCATTAGGCATTTTGATTTATTGGTTATTTATAATAGAGTATCTGATTCTTAATTCTATAAAAAAGGGTATAAGCTTATCATAGGATCCCGGGACCTCAATATATAAGCAGTCACCAGCAGAAACAGTATATACAGTGCCAGAAACCATGTTTGAGTGCTTAATTCTGTAAATATTTCTCCCTACTGAAATTTTAACATCACCCTCAGGGGTTGTAATAAATTGCAATTGACCACCTACAGGTAATTGGTAGTGATTCAAATTATTGTTAAATATGTACAATATTTTACCTGTTTTATCGTCAACATCTGTAAGTATGCTGTTCAGATGAATAATTAAGAAACCACTCAGTTTAGACAGCATATCAGGAGAGGGTTGTGGTGTTGGCAGCTCCATAATAGCCTGTTTTTTGAACCCAAATAAGTTCATAGGCATGTTTATTTATTTCAAATCATGCTCTGTAATTGAGCATTGATTGCCATTTTTCAAATCACAATGCCCCCATGGTAGAGTATGTATGCCACATGACAAAATGCATCTCTTATCATCATGTGGGTCCAGAGCCACTTTTCTTACAACATTTGAAGTCAATAAGTGATCCACACTCTGAATTCTGGATTCTGAAGTTCTGATTGAACTCTGGGATTTGAGGCAATTTTTATAATCTTCAAATTTAAGCTCTTTTTCCACAGCTACTTTGCCAATACCCTTGGCCTTTTTGGCAGCAACACCACTACATGTTTTAAAACTATACACCTTGGCACTTAACCCAGCAAATTCCACAATAACATCACCAAGTGTTTCATCTTTTAACTTGCCAGGCACCTTTTTGTTGTGGGGTTGAATATTCAAATGGCCTGGCAATTCACTGATATCAAAATATTTAAACAATTCAGGCTGGGCCATATCTTGATAAACATCTTCTGTTTGAATATCAAGAACAAAACTATCAGTGTCCATGTATATCAGTTTTACTCTATCACCATAAAAAGGTTTGAGCACATCATAATAGAATGTTAACATACGTAATTTGGATAAATCCAATATTGCAGCCCCTACATAAATAGGTTTATCAAACTTAATCTTTGTTTTTTTCATGTTAAAAAGTGCCATGTGCTCATCATAAATTCTTCTGTAATTGAAATTAGGCTTTGCAACCAATTTTTTGCTCAGGCTGGGGTCAGTAATTATTTTAACATCGGTATGTTTTCTGACATTTTCAATTGTTTTGCCATATACAGAATTCACCATCAATTTAAACAAGCCCTTATCAAATTCGCTCTTTGCAGATGTTCGAAGCTCCGTGTTTGTATCAATATATGGTTTCAACCATTCTGAGTGCCTGAACCTTAAGACTTTGCCAAGTTTGGTCACTTGAACACCATGTTTCATCAGGAACTGGAGGTACTTGTAATGTATGACATAGCCCTGTTTTGGCTCCAGTGTCATCATGAGCTTCTTTTGTTTAGAGCCAGGTGAGCACTGAACCTCAGGAATTGGGGGCAGATCAGAAAATTTGTTGTGCAAATCATCAGGAATTGCCAGATCAACCTCTAAGAAGAAGCCATATTCTCTATCAACATAATTCTGAAGATCCTCAATATTAAAATCTTCAACCCATTCAAGCTCTGCATATGGCAGTTTTTGCATCATTGCGTGACCATAGAGACTGTTTGCATCCACATACAGTATATAATTTGATGGCCGTGCTGGATCATAATCAGGCATATATTTGTTATTTGCTCTGGCATATCTCTGAGAACATTGCACCATCCCCCCTCTTATATTTTCCTCTATAAACAGATACTTATTTTGATCTGGGATCAGATCCAATGGCTTTTTGATGTTTAAAAACATTGCAGACCATGCTAGGCCCGGGGCACTGAAAAAATACACTGGGTCCAGTCCATAATTTTGCATAGAAAATTTTCTGAATGCCTGCATTATATCAGCTAAGAGGGTCACATCAAGTTTCAAATAAGCCATGTGATAATCGCCAAATGTCTTGCATTTTAAATTGTTCCACATCAATTGGGCATGGTGATAATCATCATCAGTGATTCCAGATCCTCTGATTTTGCTGTAAAACTCATGTTGTGGTGGCAGGGAACACTCATCAAATTTAGAAAAATCTGTAACATAATCATATGGATATACACCCTTCCGCCTAATTAATTTCAGATCCTGATTTGGAAACAATGCACGTGTGATTTTGAATTGATCATCAGATAATTGACTGGCCAGTGTAGCCAGGCTAGCAGATAAAATTCTGTAAGAATCAAGAAATCTCATGTGAATAGGAACACCATTAACTTTAATTGTTTTGCTAATAGATATATATTTCTCATCATTTTCAGCTAAAATATTTAAATTCTGCTTGTCAAACCCCTCATATCTGATTAGATGATGGAAATCATAATTGGATGCTCCATGGCAAAATATGGGGACAAATTTTGGTCTCTTGATCTTAATATTACAGCTATTACACAGGGCCATTAAGAATTTACCATCTGTATGAGAATGGTGTTTCACCTTGATATTTATATCTGAAAATTCAGAATCACATACCGGGCATTTTTCTGCATTGTTGAAATCTTCAATCTGTTTCTCTGTTAAAGGCAACATGGGCTTTGATTTTAATAAGATGTTAGATGCTATGTCACGGCACTCATTTTCTATTCTATGTGCAAATATTTTGATGGCATCTGGTCCCATGTATAAGTGTGGTTCACTAGCTACACCATCCCGTATAACTATATAACAAAAGCTGGAAGGCTCATGTAGCTGGTATGGTGTAATTGAAGAATCTTCAGGATCTGGATTGCAGAATGCAAGAGGTTTGAGGTTCGATTCAAAATCACAGACAATATATGCTGGGTGTTCCAACAAGGCTTCAAACTTTTTGAATTTGCAATTTTCACTTGGATTGGGCATCACCATATGAACAGGTTTATGATTTTTACAGTATTTCAAATGCTCAATTAATTTGTTTTCGGCAATTTCTGCATTTTTTTCCCGAACCCCATTCACCATTTTTTGACCATCAAATACACTAAAACATCTTCTGCACAACTTGAATATTCTATTAGATTTCTCTAGTTGTGCCCTCACTAAAGCTTCAAGATTATGTATCAGAGTGTAATGATATTTGCCATCCTCTTCAATTAAGAGCAGATCAATCGGAACAGCTGAATCATCATCAAATGCACTGTCTCTGAGAGGTTCTATCAAGCATTTATCACGGCCAGTGGAGCAAATATATACATTAATAGATAATTGTTTGCCATTGATATCCCGGGCCTTTTTTTCAAATTTATCAATATTCCGTACAGACATTGGATATTCTAAACCCTCCATTGCATCATCAAAATCGTGCTCATGTTGTTTGTAATAACTTATTCTCTGAGGATTCCTTGAAACTGGAAACAGGGCAGCTAATATACACCACAAAAAGCATTTCTGGTCGGTATTTTCTATATTAACCACGGCTCTTCTGTTTTTAATATTGGCAGGTAATGGCAGATATGTAGATCCTTGTAATGGGCTGAATTCAGAAATATTAACATAGAGCCTGTGTGGAGAGCCGCATAGGCTCCATCCAGACTCTCTTGCCTCAAATTCAGAGTGTTTAATATTCAATTGATTTATCAAGCTGTTTATTATTGTATCTGAATTTATATTTGAATATACCGGTACAGTTTCTGTTATGTGGGGCTGTGTAAATTTAGTGCCATTTGGTTTCTTATATTGAGTATACAATTTGAGGGACAGCTTATAAGAGCCATTTTGTGCATTGAGAATTGCCTGCAGATCAGAATTTATACTGTTCAAAAAATTCTGAATACCACATCTTGGCTCTGATACAAACCGGTAATCCCTAAGTTGGCCATTAAAACTGCTATGGATGGGTGCATAGCATGGCTGCTTTGCTGCTCTGGCATTAAGAGGTGATTCATGTTTTCTTTTCAGACCAGATGTAGATGCTTGTGGGGGCAATGTTGATGACTGTGCAGAACAAGTATCTCTATGTTTATATGTGAAGTATTCCATGTTATATTTTCTATTGCATTTGGGGCAAATTTTTGTGGGGGTTCTGCATTTGTCTGGGTTACAAATCTTTTGGTGTCTAGCCCAATTAGAGCTAAATATATTTTTATTGCATTGGTCACAATATTTTTGATTCGGCATTTTTGTTGTTAGTTTATTATATATATTTCCCGGGCTTCAATTCAAAACTCTATGCTGGATCAGTTGGGTTCAGCACTGTACTGTGTGTGTGTCTGTGTGTATGTGTGTGTGTGTGTGTGTGTGTGTATTTGGTATTTATATAAAATTTCCCGGGTTTTAAATCTAATCTCTATGCTTATCTTATGACAGGTTGTAAGGCCAATAGCCCACAAGTGGAAGAATATTGATTCACACTGACCTTCCGCAAATGCCTGCACGAACATGTATATCTTGAATAGCAATAACCTTGTTATGTATTAATTTTTGTATAACAAGCTGGGGCAAATATAAGCCTGACCCTAAATAAGAATAGATTACAACAAATATCAGATTTTATATTGTTCAATATGAATATTTAAACCAAACAGGTCTGTAAGTATGAGGAGCACTGTTAACAACACATCTGTTTTCCCCTGCCACTCTCACAACACTGACTGATGTAATCCTCGGGAATTTCTGTAACCAGCAGCACCGGTATTGATTTTTGTTTTACATGTTCTCCCCAGCGCCACTAGTTACAAAAATTCCCGAGCATTGCGTCAGTCGGTGTTGTGAGAGTGGCAGGGCTCCAATTAAACTTAAATTGGAAGTAAATAGGTGTGTATATAGGTATGTATGTGTGTGTGTGTGTCTTGGCTTAATTACTGGTGTTGACAAGTTTATGAACAACAATCTGGCTGATGCAATTTTTGTAAGTATGAGCAATAGGGCTCTTCCTTTCAGAGCAAAAATCTTGGATTAGAAGAGTTCCACACTTGAGCAATACTCATGTTGAGCTAGGTTTAAGTGTAGATAAATCAATCTGAGGAGCTCTTCCTTTCTGAGAAATTCCCGAGGGCATTGTGGGTGGGTGTATGTGGGTGTATGTGGGTGGGTGTATGTGGGTGTGGGTGTAGGTGTGCGTGGGTGGGTGTGGGTGTGCGTAGGTATGCGTGGGTGTGGGTGTATGTGGGTGTATGTGGGTGTATCATGGCCTAGCTTTAAGTGTGGTAAAAAAAAATATCAAGAAGAGCATATTTTTGACAAGTTTATAGACAACAATCTCACAGAAGTGCCTTTTATAAGTGTAGGCACTTCAATAGGAGAGGCTCTTCCTTTCTGAGAAATTCCCGAGGGCATTTTTACAAAATTCTTGGATTATAGGGGGTTCCACACTAGAGCAAAAAGCTCATGTTGAGCATGTTGAGCTAGGTTTAAGTGTAAACAATTCTGCTGGAGAGAGCTCTTCCTTTCTCGAGTTTATAATAGCATCAATACTACTACTCAGATGTACGAAGTACAGTCCAAGCCGAAAGTTTGTAACAGTATTTATGGCCAGACTAGGTACATGTGTTAACATGAATTAGAACTAGGTACATGTGTCAACATGAATTAGAACTATAATGTTGTAAATCACTTTTGAAAGTACATAAAGGATCCAAACTTGCAATTATTTGTATGGATGCAAGCATATTTCTAATTTTGTTGTTTTACATTGCTTTCCTATAATTGTGAAAATCTAGATGAATGATTATGTGAGACTGATGGGACCATCTGTCACAAGATTAACTTCAGTTTTTTCATCTTGGTCTTTTTTTTTTTATTTATTTAGTTGGTAAAGTCTGTAATTTTTGTGTTTGTGACTGCACTTGTGTATGTTTTGTTGGGAAATTCTGAGAGATTTTTTCATTTCAATTAAACTTAAGATACTGGGTTGGCATAGAAGTCAAGCCCCTCCATATTTTTCTGGTCTTCCACCACTCCTCTCTTTCCACGGTGTTCCAATCTTGTCCTCTTCTCATAACACGATCTGCTCTTTCCACCAACATCTTGGTCTCCACCTTGACCTTATTCCCACTCCTTGTGTATGGTAAGCTCTTTCTGCATCCATCCTCTTCATGTGTGTGAAATAAGTAGCCCAGTTATTGATACATTCATCAATGCTGAAATATTTTAAAATATTTTGTTTTCTTATCTGCTTCCTACTGTGTTATTCACTCTGCTATGCTGCCACGTGACCCTTGTTTACAGTGCATAATGTCATCTTCATAAAAATATTAGTTTGTATTCAGTAAGAAAGTGTTGTAACTGGCTATGGGGAGTTTGGATGTGGGATAATTTTTACAAATCAAATCCCAGCTTCTTTTAATTAATTTACCCCTGCCATAGATATACTGTGGAGACCTAGTGAAATTTAATGAACTACAACCATCTGATACATGTAATATTATTCGAGTCCGTGATGATGAAAAAATGAATGCATTCAATTTTTTTGTGCGCATCTGCACATATGGCCATTTCCTTTAAAGTGTATGAGGAAAAATCCTCATCTAAAATCCCTTACCTTAAAGTGGTGTAAAGAGCCCTTTGAGTATGGTGAAAAGTGCAAGGTTGTGAAGGGACCTGCACAGGACACGCAGACGTTAAAAAGGTAAGAAGCGATTAAAAATGTCCTCTTCAACAGTGCAAGAGGCTCGCTCTTCTCAAAAAGCTAAAAACATTTGTTAAAACACTGTCATCTCCCAGCATGGATGATAAATAGTCAATAATGGTGGAAAAGTTACTGGAAGGGTATGAAGCAGGTTAACGGGAAGGTATAGAAATTATATCTTTATTACAGTCCAATCATCTAGATTGTGTGTGTGTATAAACAAACTGCCAGACAGTGGTGTATTCTTAAAATTCCACAAATTCTTATTTATTGTATATATATATAAAAAAAATATTATGCACTCCATGTAGGTTAATTGGATATAATGGAATTAAAACACCAGTGGAGACATGCAAGTACAACAAAAAACAGAAGTCCAACAAACTCAAATGTTCCGACAATTCCTATATACAGGAGAAAGTAAGCCAGATAACATGGGAGAATATGCCACAGCTGCCAGAGTGGCAAGTGTGCAAGGCTTTTCTCGTGTTCACCCAAATGGTACACTAGAAAATGGCAAAAGAAATAGCAGGCCAATTGTCCATGACGATTTTCAACCACACTGTTTTCCACAATGTGGTGGGCCTCCCCAGTGGTGGTGTCGTTGCCGTCTAATCAAGTGGTCCTGGGTTTGTTACCTGGTGGAGGCACATAGTGGTTCGGAACCCACTTTAAACTGTAGGTCCAGTCTCAATTAGCCTTACTGTGCATAAAGGACTTAAAACACCAACTCGACCAATCCACAATGTGGTGGTGGTGAAATAAAAATGTCAACAAGCAGAGGACAACATATGCTTTGCTTCAACAGGATTCCTTCCATTTTACAGAACATGAATAAAAAAGAATGAAAATAGTGATGAACAATTTGCCTATTATTTTCTTTGCCATTGGCTGTATACAATTCTTTGAATATTATATTGCTGCCTGAACCTGTTGACTCAGTCATGGAAAATTACAGTTTGAAGTCCTGTCCTAGACCATAAAAAATATTTTAAGTTAACAGTTATATAGTACACCCAATGGCGAAACAGTAGGCAAATTAATTGTCCACCACCATTTTCATTCTGTCTGAATTACAATGTTATGACTAGGGCCCGGATTTATAAGCACAATCAAACAGTAAAATAAGTAAGTTAATAAGCACAAAAACTGAAAAAAATAAGCATAAACAAATACAGGAAAATCTTAAAAAACATTTGTTTATTAGATCTCTTATCTTATTTAAAGCTGTTACAGTATGTAAGGAAGGTCATCCTGAGATTTTCTTGTGTGAAGCTCCTGCGTCTGTCAATGAAGAATGATTTGTACAGTGAAAATGTTCTTTCCACGTAGCATGACATTACAGGATCATGTGAAAAACACCACAGTTCTTCTTCGGTGAATTCCTCTTCAATGTCTGTTTCCACCAGAAATATTTTTATAAATTTGACACAGTGTTTTGTAACCGGAAGTTTTCAGTAATACCTGACTGAGCTTGTTGGACACAATTTTAGCAACACTGTGAGTTTCTGAAGACATCGTTACTGAAATTTCATCAATGAGAGAAAGCGAATGTTGCAATGGATTATTTCGAGCTTTCAACTGTGTTATATCAGGTAATTTGGAAAAATGATTTTGGATGTACTGCATCTTTTCTTGGATGCCGTTTTCGTTTAGAAGCATTGATCTCGTCATCCCAATGCCACCGTGTGATTGAAATAGGATTGAAATATGACAGATTTGGGTAAAATATGCTATTTTAAACCAAAATCATAAAATAAGCAAGCATAACCGTTTCCTGCAGAAATAAGCATTTATAAGCACTTTCAACCTTAGTTAAATAGCTCATCAAGGTATGTAATACAAAGTATAATCTTTCTCCTTAACATTAGAAGTGTGGAAAAAAATATGCATTTCGCTTACAAATCCGGGCTCTAGTGCTTGCAATAAATTGAAATAAAGATGTCAATTAACAGAGAACAATGCCTGCTTCGAACCAACATAGTTTCATTCCTTTAAACAACACAGGATGTACAATACAAAAGTAGTGAAAATAACAGTGGACAATTTGCTTACCATTATCTTTGCCTTTGACTGTACATACAGAATGTTCTATTTTCACTGGAAGAACAATTTTTTAAAATATTATAGTTTAATGCATTCACACACCCGACAAACTTTTCCAAAGTAGGGTGCAGTATATGATATGTTCTGATATGTACAGTATCACAAACAGAAAAGTGTATATTTACATATAATTTACCATTTGCTTTGATCAAACATTTTACAGGGCCATTTACAAGAAGAAAGTCTTCCTATAAAAAAAGACATATCTATATCTACAGTGCCAAAAAATATAAAAGCAATTTTAAGTTTTTTGAAATCAATTTAACTGAAAAAAATGATTTAAGTATGAAAAATCATCAAAAGTAATTTTTTAAAATAAAAATCATGATTTTTATTCACGCTGATTCTTACCAACTGAAAATATATTCACATCACCAAACAAATTTCAAAATTTATTTAATGTAGTCGGGAAAAGTACACGAGGTACCATGCACAACCAGTGTACATTCACAGTGCTGATAAAAATGGAGGAAAAATATGTATAATTCTGAAAAACCCTCCATACATCACTTTGATTTCGTTACACCTATTGTTTTTGGGGTGTATTTTTTGTTTTCTACATATTCTGTACAATGTTTTGTAATGTGATTAACTGCAAATAGAACAGTGGGGCATTGGAAATATTCAGTGTATTTGAAAAAGAATAAATTATTGATCACATAGAGAAACAAAGGAAAATTCAGGGAATTTTATAGATTTGGTGAAATGGCTTTTGAAATGAGGCCCAGTACTATAAAAACATTTTAAACATATGCAACAAAATTATATTCACAATTATTATCCAACTTCTGAAATTTAAAATGAACTGATACAATTAATGAGCCACAAAGTCATAACGGCTATATTTTATAAAGTAAAATTATCTAAGTAGTGTTGCTATTAGTTGATTGTACCAACGGTTTTGCATGCACAGCAAATTACTATCATTTTAAGATTTGTTGATACTGTAACCAGTTGTGCATTTCGTTGGTTTCCTTTCCGTAGAAGAAACAAATTCTGTTGTACTAACAGACACCATTTTGAAAGAAGTCATCAACAACAACTTTTATAGAACTTTCAGCTTTACATTTAGCTGTTACTTGAGAAAAGTAGAAACCTTGAGTAGAACATTTGGGTCTTGGTATCAGTCAGGGTTATGACAATGGGGCAAATATGGTTGGTGTAAATTCAGGTTTTAGAACACAAATACAAGCATTGAATCCATGACCATGAGTATTTTTCATGCCATGTGGTTATAATTTCTCATGTGAGAACCAGAGGGATGTAACCATAGGCGTAGCTACGGGGTGTGCCTAGGCACACCCTAATGGGCTGCTTTATCAAAGAGAATTAAAGATAGATATTTCAATAAGAGAGAAAATAAACTGCAGTTTGTAAGAAGTTGAATATGTCATTACTTGATACAAACGTGTGCATTATCGCTGATGTCTATAGATTTTCGATTTTTTGATGTCATTGGAGAAAGAAGATATTTACTGCATTCTACTCTGTACTACAGCACCTTTCTTCTATACCTGTCACAAGCTGCACGTGTGAGAGAGCTTTCTCCAAGCTTTCCCAAGTTAAAACTAAATTAAGAGCAACTCAGAAGCAGGATAGATTGGAAGCCCTGCTCTTGCTATTTGTGGAACAGGAAAAAAGCTTAGTCTATTGATGTAAATGAAGTTATTGATGAGTTTAAGAACATTGTACCTTTTGACAGACATCTCTTGTTATAAATGATGTGTATTTTGATGTATTTGTTTGTAACATTTATGAACATTTTGTGTGTGTGTGTGTAATTTCTATGCAATTTTATTTTTTTTCTACTACATATATTCAGAAATTTTCAAAACTGTCATTTAGTGAATTTATATTCCTTTACAAACACCAGTGCAGTTAAAGAGCCAAGTGATTGTGTTGCAAAATATGCTATTAAAAAGGTACAAGACCTCATTTTTTTTGTGCACACCCAAATATAAAGTTCTAGCTACGGCTATGGATGTAACTCTAATTTATCATGGACGAGGAAATAATATATTCATAGGAATGTCCGACTTAAAAAACCCGGAATCTTTGGCATCGCAGCACGTTGTGATAACCACTCTGCCACAGAGACTGCAGTTCGACACAGACACACTTGGTCTGACACTGTGTTTTGTTTACCTTTCTATCATGGATTTATTTGACGCTAGCAGGCTTACACTCGTTGATAAATAATATTGAGTGCGATTGCACAACTCTCCCCCTTTAATTTTTCTAGGTTTTTTTATTATGCTTAACTTTTGGACACTATAGTGTACATTGAAGTAGCGCGAGGAAGGCATTTCTATTTTTTTAAATTTTATTACATCCTGTTCGATTTTGAAGCCTCACCGCAGAAAATGTGCAATATGGCTGCAGACAGATGTTGCACTATTTATAGATACGAAGGTGTTAATTATATCACTAGTCCAGTGGCGACGATTAAGGGGACCCCCCCCACACACACACACATTTTGTAACTTTTGCTCCCGCACTATGCTAAACCTTATCTACCAAGGGAAAGTAAACTGTCCTTGATCCCCCAGTTTTGGAACCCAATCGTCGCCACTGCACTAGTCTTATCTTTAAGTGTAAAAGAAAGCTAGAATTAATTATGTTCGACAGGTATATGGTTTTCATTATCTTACTTAGTAAGTAATGCAAGGTAAATCCAAAAGACTGAAACCTCTTCTCTTATACATAGTACGATGGCCATTCTACAGAGCATTCCCTGACATTCGCTACGAGACTCGGCGGCAAGCGCTTGTCTTTCCCGGTGAACGGGTCCGCGACAGTCGCACGCTACAGTCTGTTTTTTTCACTCTCTTTCCCTTTCTGTTGACGATGCAGACTGACGCCAGTATAATCCTCCCTCAGAATTTGTGTTGTGTCGTGTCCGCGCGTTGAAGATTGTGGCTTAATATGGCACCACAAAAGTTTACATTCCAACAAAGGATTTATCTTGTGTGCACCTGGAAGTTTACCACCAACAACCGTAAAGTTCAACATCATGATCACTTCAACGGCAAATACATTGATCCTTGGTGCAACCGGTGTAATTTGTTGGCCCAGGACCCTCGCGTCATTCCTGTGTTTTTCCACAATGGCTCGGGGTACGACTTCCACCATCTGGTGCCACATCTTGGGTACGACGACATGCGAATCAACGTCCTGGCACAGAACGAGGAGCGTTACATTAGCTTGAGCAAGTGGGTGCGAATCCCAGAAAAAGGCTCTCGCATCGAACTTTGTTTCCTCGACTCCCTAAGATTCCTCCCGGCCAGCCTCGATGCCCTGGCGAAAAAGCTCAGCGACGAACAAATGCTCATCACCTCTGCCATCTTTCCGAACTTGGACGCCGGTCTCTTCAGGCGTAACGGGGTCTACCCCTACAAATACATCACCGACTCTACCAAGTTTGCGGAGAAGTCGCTGCCTCCTCGAGCAAACTTCTACAGCAAGCTGCGAGGCTCAGGCATCTCTGAGGACGACTACAACCATGCTCAGTCCATGTGGCGAGAGCTGGATTGCCAAAATCTTTGGGACTATCACGATGCCTACCTAAAACTCGATGTGACGCTCCTTGCTGATGTGATCCAGGCGTTTCGTGCATCTGCAAAGACCATATACAAGCTGGACCCTGCATACTTCTACAGTCTTCCTGGACTGGCATGGTCGGCCATGCTCCTTGTTACGAAAGTCAGGCTTGAGCTTCTTTCGGACGTGGACATGATGCTGTTTGTAGAACGTGCCGTCCGGGGTGGAATGGTCCAGGTGTCGCAGCGACACTCGCAAGCCAACAATCACCACATGACCACCGGTTACGACCCCTCCCAACCGTCCAGCTACATCATGTACACAGACGTCAACAACCTCTACGGACACTCCATGATGCTGTCACTCCCCTCCAGAGGGTTCATGTGGGCTGATCCCTCCAAATTTGACGTTGAAGGTTTCAGAGATGTGGAATACAGGTTTTTTTTGCCGAGGTGGACCTTGAGTTCTCCGAGAAGCTGCAGGATTTTTTCTGCGACCTTCCGCCAGCCCCGGAATTCAAATGTCCACCTGGCTTGAACCAACCAAAGCTCGTCATGGACTTCAAGCCCAAAGAGCGTTATGTTCTGCACTACCGAAACCTCCGGTGGTTGATGAAGCAAGGGGTTACCTTTCGCACAGTACATCGAGTTCTTATGTTCGTGCATTCTCCATGGTTGAGGCCATACATCAAGCTCAACACCGAACACCGCACAGTCGCTACTTCTGATTTCGATCGTGATTTCTTAAAGTTAATGAACAACGCAGTGTTTGGGAAAACCATGGAGAATGTGCGAAATTGTGTGAATGTGAGGCTAATATAAAAAAAAGCACAATGTCGCAAGCTTGCTCTGGTGCATATGAGGAAGAGCGAGGTGTTGCTCAACAAGCCAATCTATGTTGGTGCCTCAGTATTAGACCTGAGCAAGCTGCGCATGTTTCAAATATATTATGGGATACTATGCCAGCACTATAACAACAATATCAGCCTACTCTACACGGACACAGATAGTTTGGTGTACCACGTTCGCACGGACGATGCATATACGGATATAGCCACGGTACCAACTTTTGTGAACCTTTTTGACACGTCAGGCTATTCCCAGCCGAACCGATACAAAATACTGGCTCGCAACAAGAAGGTGCCTGGAAAACTCAAAGACGAGAAGGACGGAGATGTAATTCTTGAGTTTGCTGGTCTTCGCGCCAAAGCCTATGCTATTCGGGCAGAGGGTTCCATCACAAAAAAAGCGAAAGGTGTGGGCAGGCAATTCGTCCAAGAGCACCTCAAGTTCTAGGATTACGTTGAGACTCTTCAAACTAGGATGCCAATTCTAGGAGTGGAGCAGCGCATCCAGAGTGTCGACCATGTGTTGACAACCAACAAGGTGAGAAAGGTTGCCCTGGACGCACACGACGACAAGAGGTGTGTTCTGAAATGTTGGATTCACACGCTCCCGTGGGGCCACTATCGTTTAAAAACTAGTGTAGCGACAGCCACTGTGGTGTAGCGAAAGCCACTGACTTTTGCTGCCACCTAACGGGGGGAGAAGGAACTCCTTCCACCTTACCAGATGCGAGGTGAGTGACCCCTGGAAGCAGGGGTGAAAGACAGGGGACAAAAACACCACAGAGAGACTCGAGGCATCGCGGAGACGACGGGAGCGGTCTCCTTCGGTATTACTCAGTGTTTGTAGTGTAGCTGTAGTGTTCATCTAGAATAAACAATAAGGTAAGACAACATCCTTTGATTTGGTGATTCTACCCCAAACTGGTGACCCCGACGTGATCTTTTTTGGGGGGCCGTGAATTGTGATTGCCCCCTTTGTGTACCATACCCGCCAGATCGAACAAGTGCACGCTAGACGACGCGCCCAATCCCCCTTTGTTTGTTCTGGACGCACCAACTACACCGCGATGACAGGAACTTCAAGCGCAGCTCGACCAACTGAGGCGGGAAAACGAGCAACTCAGACAGCAAGCACTTCAACCGAGGACTCCAGCACCACACCCAGTACCACCACTACTGGACCCCGTACATCGAGTGAGTGTGAAGCTCCCCCCGTCCTGGCCCGAGGACATGGAATTGTGATTCTCGCAAGTGGAGGCCCAGTTCACCATTGCCCACATCACCCGGGAAGAGACGAAGTTCGCATACGTCGTGGGACAGTTAGAAGGTCGGTACGCGTTCGAAGTGAGAGACATTATACGTACACCACCGGCGACCGACCCTTATACCCGGCTGCGGACGGAACTCACGCGAAGATTTTCCCTGTCTGAAAAGCAACGATTGCGGCAGATCCTCATGGAAGAAGAAATGGGCAGTCGCAAACCGTCCCAGTTCCTACGTCACCTCCAGTCACTCGCATGCACCACTCCCATGCGTGACGACTTGCTTCGTACGTTGTGGCTCCAACGCCTGCCCGCTAAAGTTCAAGCGATTCTGCAGGTGCAGTCTTCGGAACTTCCGCTGGACCAACTTGCCACGCTCGCGGACCGCATCGTGGAGGTGAGCCCCTCCATGCTCAACCCCACGACAAGCAACATCGCCGCACAGTTTGTCTCGCCCAACCCGCCGGCTATCTGCGCGACCGCGACGCCACTCGCGCCCGCCTCCGAGACGGTTTGGCTTCTCCAACGCGTCGAGGAGCTAACTCGCCAAGTCGCGTCCCTGCAAAGCGACTTTCGCGCCTTCCGCGGCCGCTCGCAATCGCGTGACCGTACCAGCCCACGCCGTTACGGCCGCAGATCGCCGTCAAGAGGAAGAGATGAGGGAATATGCTGGTATCACCACCGCTTCGGCGACCAGGCTCAGAGGTGCAACGACCCATGCACGTACGCGTCCGCGACAACAAACACCAACGGCAGCCGCTAGTCGCGGCAAACGGCTGCCGGCCTGGTGGAAGCCGCCTGTACGTGACCGACCGCTATAGCCGCCACCGCTTCCTCGTCGACACAGGGTCGGATATTTGTTGTTTCCCGAGACGTTTGCTCCCGGACCGACTACGTGCTCAGTGCCGCAAACGACTCGACGATCAAGACGTACGGAATTCTGCCCCTCTGCCTCAAACTCGGCCTGCGTCGCGAGTTTTCATGGCGTTTCGTCGTCGCGGACGTTTCCGGGGCCCATCATCAGATCGGACTTCCTGGACCACTTCGAGCTGCTACCGGATTGTCGCAAGAAGCGCCTGCTCGACGGACGAACGGGACTCTCGGCACCCTGCCAGCCAACGGACACCACGCAACCCAGCATCAAGGCCTTGTCGGACGATTCTCCATACAGCGACGTCCTAGCCGATTTCCCGACTCTCACGCGTCCCGCCGGCACGCCGCGAGAAGTGCGTCACTCCACGGTTCACTACATCCGGACCACCCCGGGCCCTCCCGTGTCCAGCCGACCTCGCCGCCTCGCTCCAGATCGCCTACAAATAGCCATGGCCGAATTCGACTCCATGTTGCGCGAAGGCACCGCACGTCGTTCCGACAGCCCCTGGTCTTCGCCGCTGCACATGGTACCCAAGAAAACGTAGGGCTGGAGACCGTGCGGGGACTACCGTGGTCTCAATGCCCGGACGATTCCGGACAGCTATCCAGTGAGGCACATCCACGATTTCAGCAACCACCTCCACGGATGCACCGTCTTCTCGGTCATCGACTTGGTCAAGGCGTACACACAAATTCCTGTCCACCCAGACGACATCCCGAAGACAGCGATCACCACGCCATTCGGGTTGTTCGAGTTCCCATACATGACCTTTGGACTACGCAACGCCGGGCAGACGTTCCAGCGTTTCATCGACGAAGTGCTCTCAGGACTGGATTTCTGCTTTCCATTCATCGACGATATACTCGTCTCAGCACGCAACCACGAGGAACACCGCGAACACCTCCGCGCCCTCTTCAGACGTCTCTCGGACCACGGCATCCTGATTAACACCCAGAAGTGTGTGATTGGGACCCCCTCCGTCATGTTCCTTGGGTACGAAGTCTCCACTGCCGGCACACGACCGCTTCCCGACGGCATCGCAGACCTACAGGACTTCAAACGACCAGCCACGGCTCGCGGCGTGCATCGCTTCCTCGGCATGATCAACTTCTACCGTCGTTTCCTGCCATCCTCTGCCGAACACCAAGCTCCTCTGCATGCTGCCGTCACCACCCTCCGAGGATCCCAGCCATTCCCATGGACGCCGGACTTAGAACAAGCTTTCGAGGCCTGCAAGACCAGCCTTGCCAACGCCACGCTCCTGGCCCATCCGCATCCCGAAGCCCCGCTGGGACTTTTCACCGATGCCTCTGCCACCTCCGTCGGTGCATGCCTGCAACAGTTCGCCAACGGCTCGTGGCAACCCATTGCCTTTTTCTCCCGGAAACTCACCACCAAGCAGACCGAGTGGCCACCGTACTACCGCGAACTTCTCGCAGTCTACGCAGCCGTTCAGCACTTTCGTCACATCCTGGAAACGCAACACTGCACCATATACGTGGATCACAAGCCCATCACCTACGCCTTCCAGCAGCGGCGTGACAAACTACCTCCAGTGCAACTCAACCAACTTTCCTTCATCGCTCAGTTCACCATGGACATCCGCTACATTGAAGGCACATCTAACGTGGTGGCGGACGCGCTATCGTGGGTGGACGCAGTTCGCGGGAACACCCACTTCTCCCGATCTGTGCTCCCTCGCCTCCGCCCAAGAAGAGGACGATGAGCTCCGTGAGCTCCTGAATGGCGATTGCGATCTCCACCTCCAGCTCATGGACATACCTGGCACTGAAGTCAAGCTCTACTGCGACACCTCCACCGCGAAACCCCGGCCGTACGTACCTGCAGCGCACCGCCGCCGCATTTTTGATGCCTTGCACGGCCTCAGTCATCCCGGTACCCGAGCATCCGCGCGCCTAATCGCGTCGCGTTTCGTCTGGCCCAGAGTCCAGCAAGACTGTCGCGCTTGGGCCCGATCGTGCCAAGACTGCCAGCGCACCAAAGTATCCCGACATGTGCATGCACCATTGGGCAATTTCGTTCCTCCGTCTGCAAGGTTTCAACACGTGCACATCGATCTGATCAGGCCTCTCCCATCAGCGGGACCCTATAAGTACTGCCTGACAGCCGTGGACCGTTTCACCCGTTGGCCCGAAGCCTACCACTTGGAACGCATCACCGCGGCGGACGTCGCGACGGCCTTCACATCGGGCTGGATCTCGCGATTCGGTTCCCCTGCCCGCATCACAACAGATCAAGGGCGGCAATTTGAATCAGAACTCTTCAGCGAACTAGGATGGACCATCGGCTCCGATCGCCATAGCACCACCAGCTACCACCCATGCGCCAACGGCATGGTCGAGCGTTTTCACTGCCACCTCAAGGCAGCACTCATGTGCCACCCTGGCTCCACCTGGATAGAAGCCCTGCCCCTCGTGCTCCTTGGAATTCGCGCAGCCATCAAAGATGACCTCGCAGCATCGCCTGCCGAACTGGTGTACGGCGAACCTCTCCGACTCCCAGGAGAGCTCATCGTGCCACCAACAGCCACTCGGATGGAAGACCCTTCAGAACTGGTTTCCAGACTTCAGCAACACATGGCTCGCCTGCGACCACAATCCGGTTGCCGTCACAATCAATCCAGCACCTTCGTCTTCAAGGACCTGTCAACCTGCACCCACGTCTTTCTCCGTGACTACTCCGTACAAGGCAGCCTCCAACCACCGTATTCCGGACCACACCAAGTCCTAAGCAGAAACGGCAAGACCTTCACCCTGCGTCTCAACGGTCGTGAGACCCGCGTCAGCATTGACCGGGTCAAACCAGCCTACACCTGGACGGAGGACGTCCCACCAACCAAGGATTACTCAGAGACGCCAACGCACCCCCCCCACCAACCAACCACCATCGGCGCAACGTCAAGAGAGTCCGTCACCCATTCTGGTCGACGCGTAACATTTCGCCTCCCACACAAGGTGTAACCCTTTTTCTCCGTGGGGGGCTGGTGTAGCGACAGCCACTGTGGTGTAGCGAAAGCCGCTGACTTTTGCTGCCACCTAACGGGGGAGAAGGAACTCCTTCCGCCTTACCAGACGCGAGGTGAGTGACCCCTGGAAGCAGGGGTGAAAGACAGGGGACAAAAAGACCACAGAGAGACTCGAGGCATCACGGAGACAACGACGGGAGCGGTCTCCTTCGGTATTACTCAGTGTTTGTAGTGTAGCTGTAGTGTTCATCTAGAATAAACAATTTGATTTGGTGATTCTACCCCAAACTAGTAAGACATGCCTCAAATGTAGTCTGAAGTAGTAGATAGTATGTAATAATGAAAAAAAAACCTCATATAACAGAGGTTCCAATTTAATATAGCCAAGATACTAGAACAATAGTGTTTATCTTCAAATGCAAACAGGTGGAGGTTTGGGATTTTTTTAACAGAACTAAGTCCCTGCCGTGACCTACGGGACGAAAAAGGGGCACACGCAGGGCCAAAGAGGAAGTTTCTTTGTGCGCTCAAGTGTGATTATTTCTAAAATGCATCAAAATTAAATTTTATTATTTTTTTTCTAGATTATTCTCAAAAAATCTTCTCTACAAATGTAAGAAGATGTTCCATGAAGTATGTTCAATTATCAACCTCCACTCTTCGCAGTACATCCTGGACACTGCGTTGCAAGTTAACAAAAAATCTAATGTTTGAACCTACGGTCAGTATAATTTTTATAGAATTATGCGATTTTTTTCTTGTACTTAAAACTGTTCGGTCACTCTTTCATTCTTCACATCATACACAAAAGTTTTCTCTGCAATAAGGATGACGCTGCACAGGGTGTTGGCGGGCAAGGCATCGTGGAACTCACAGACAATCTTGATGTTGGTGCGATCGTTAACAACCACCTGCTTCCTCTTAGATGTGTTGATGACGAACATGGGTCTGCGAGCTATAAACTCGTCAGGGTTGTAATTCACCTCCACGTTGCCGGAAGTCACCCTCTTGTACACTGTGTACGCCTCGTACAATTTCAGGTAATCTTTGTTTGCAATGTTTAGGTTGTAGTTCTCACGTGGAAAAACTTCGTTCCTACGATTTTTGAGGTAGATGTTCTTAATCTTGCAATTGTCGAACTGGCTGGAATCTTTCTCCTGATTATTGTCCCTCCCTGTCTGGAAGAGTACAGCCACGAACTCTGGCATGTCGTACCGGATGCTGTTGAACTGTGTGGTAACATAGAATTCAAAATGATTGCCAGAAGCAGGTTTCTGCATGCACTGGTAACCCTAAAACTGGAAGAGGACTTAGGGATTCTTCAGGATGTCTGCTTTGTACTTCAGGGCATAGTTAGATTCGTATTCCACTACGGGCATGCGCAACTCCATGGACTGGATGATGCAATTGGCAGGATCGGGTAGTGTGTTTGGAATCGGGGTGGTCCCGTCCGCACCCAAGGTGCTGTAACGCATCAGCACATCTTTGTTGTTGGCGCTTCTGCAAAAAGTGACGCGCAAACCACCCTTCCACATAATCTCTGTGTAGTCTGAGAAGAAGCCTGGAAGCAGGCGCATGGGAAACAGTACTGTGTGACTTTGGGTTTTGATTTTTGCACCTGCTTCGAATCCCCCTGCCTGGTAGTACTCTGCATTGGTCTTAGAGACCTTTCAGCGTTCCCACAGCTGTGGAGGTAATCCCGGGGTAGTCAACCCTATCGATGACGGTGCCATGCTTTCTAACTTCCACCTGCGAGAACAGGTACGGTACAAAATTATCTACAAGTCTTAAATTTGCATTGGCAAGAAATACTTCGCCGTTGTCTCTCTTCACAACATCAAACTTGATATACAAATCAGCTCTGTGAGAGTGAATAAACCCGTCCCCAACGTCTCTCGATTCGCTTCATTGAGGTTGGCAAATGTGCGACGATTGGGTGGGAAGGACTGCAACTCGTAACTTTCGATTTGCTCCATAATGGTTATTTATTATATGTTAATATCCACGACGGCAGTGGTCGTGGCTCCTGCAAAATCAACCACCTCCCCCTTCTCGTTGGTAATTGCCAATTCTATGTTGTCTATGCGATTACGAGATACAGGAAAGTATATTGGTGGGGAGGGTGTGTAGATAATTGGCTCCATGAACTCGAGAGTTTGGTTTGAATGTAGCGATAATACCTGTCTGCTTGTGACTCCCTGGGATGCCGTCCGAGGATTTGGTGATCATACCTTCTGCCACATTGCAATTTATGTTCAGAGTCTCGATGGCTAGAAATTTAGGAATGTTGGCACCGATGTGCTTGATGCCAGGTTCGAGCTTTGTGTTGTTCTCGAATCCCAGAAGCTCTCCGATGGTACCCAGGTCTACAGTTTCCGTGGCAGACACCAGTTCCACCCTGCGAGTTACAGAATTTTGCGACAGCAGTACACTTCTTGGCAATTGAGCCTGCAAGGTAGACAGATTGTACTGGCCAGGGGTGATGCTGATTTTTTCGCTGCCAATTTTGATGGTATTGTTGTGTACAGTCACATTAGGTATCAGGTACATGCTGTAGAATGCACGAAGAGCAATAGATTTAGGATAGATGATATCGTCATGCAATGCGAGTTTCAGAAGTGAAGTCTCGCTTGTGAGATGGAATACTCCCATAGTGCTTCAGGTGCCACAATGCTTTCTGGAAATCCTCGATCGTTGGGTTATTTAATTGCGAGAGGAAGACAAGCATAGAAACGCAGAGATGGCCACAGTTCACATCGCTGAAACCCTGGATGCGTTCGTTATTGTAGTAGAGGTTGACAACACTGAGATATTTTACCAACCCAGCAGGTGGCGTGCCTCCGAATGAATAGAAAACAAATGCTTTGTTGTTGTCGACTTTCAGGTAGCATATCAAATGGGTACCTGGATTTTCGTAACTGTCTAGGTTAACCACACCACTCTCTTTTTTCTTCACAACCCAGCGTCGAATAACATGGTTACCTGGGGGAAACCCAGGGGGGGGGGTAAGGCAGTCAGGGGCATGGTGCTGATCACATCACCTGCACTCGCGACCGGATCAAGGAAGTGTGGGGCGTTACCCCCGCACCCCCTATACGCCTTCATGGCATGGTGCTAAGCACAGGGGAACACTTTACCTTTTTTTAAACTTTTGCCGTACATGTTCAGTACAGTGCTAAATTTTATCTGTCAATTTTGAACTGTAGATTGCCGTCCGCGAGCGGTGTGAACTTTTCTTCGATCACTTGATAAAAAATGTAAGTAAATATTTAAGTTTTTAGCATGTATTTTCCACACATTTGTTTTTATTTCTCTTTCTCTCTCTCCCATCTCCCCCATCACTCTAATTCTTTTTGAATAATTTTTGTGTTATAAGTATGATGCCATTTCATTATAGCTTTCGTATTCTGATACCTACCTATTTCGTACCAATTTTTTACTTTTATGATATTGTTTATTATCACAATGGATGATGATGGTTGACAATATTGTCAGGTATACAAATATATTTATAGATAAAAAAGAGTAGAACGAGAAGCCCTATTCTGTTATGTGCAACACGTACATGGAGTGTTCCGATCCTGATGAAGAATATACAGATACGAAATAGATTTCAATCATCTCATGAGATCTTAATTATCTCTATTACAAGTACTTTTCCTTCCAAAATTCATTTTCTCTTAGTACCAAGTGAAGTGGTTTTTCCTAGTCATATTTCAAAGTTTTTTCTAGTTTTCTTTGTGCCAAATTGAATTTGTATGCTGCTTCTACTTTAAACTGTTTTGGAATTTATACATGGCTATTTTTAATTCGACCTATTCCTGGAAAGGGGTAATGCTAGAGCACATTTGCAACAAATTTAACCCTATGCTTCGGGGGTTGGAAATCAATGGGTTTCGAGTTATTGCGGTTTATAGATTTTCTTGACAAAAACTACTAATTGTGAAAAAACTACTTCACCCTGGGCACTTAATTGACACGTTGCCAACAGCTGATGAATGAGTGACTACTGGGAGAAAAATTCATGCCCAAAATTCCCATACCCACAGAAAGAAGCAGTCAATTAGATCACACGTCGTGAACAAATTTGGAAACTATCTTTTAAATTGAAGAGGATGACTCAAAAAATGGTAACACACTGAGCGTAAAAAGTATGGAAAAAAGTTCCTCATTTCATAAGCTCTCCAAGAAGATATTGGGTTGGTGCGAATGAAATGTCCGGCCCAGGTGTGTCATTGCCAAAGGCCAAAAAAATCAAAACTACAATACCTGGTCAATCAAAATAGTCGCCGTCTGCAGCCACACACTTTTGTCACAGCTCAGCCAACAATTGGATTCCATGGCGAAAGAAGTCTGGAGTCTGCGACGCAAAGATCTCCTCAACGGCATGTTTCACCGCCCGATCATCAGCGAAGGTCTTCCCCGTCAGGAAGTGATCGAGATGCCGGAAGTGATGGTAGTCATTGGAAGAGAGGTTGGGAGAATATGCTGGATGAGGAAGGGTTTCATATTGCAACTCATGGAGAGCCTGCACCGTCCTTTGCGGGACATGTGGGCAAGCATTCTCGTGCAACATGAGGACACCATGTCTGTGGACCATTGCTGGATGCTTGTGGAGAAGTTTGTGGTGCATTTCATGGAATTCAGGAACTGTAACAATTTGCATTGATGGTTTCACCTCGCCTGAGAACGACATGATGGATCACACCCACCATAGACCACCATACCAGCAACAACACCTTCCATGGGTGGAGACGTGGTTTCTGAAACCGCCCTGGACGTTGATCACGATCCAACCATAGTCCTGATCATTTATGATTGTCATAGCAAATTCATTTTTCATCTGAAGTGACAATCCGATGCAGCAAACCATCCCAGTTATTCCTTTCACTCAGAGAACTGCACACCTCCAGACGGCGAGTCTTGTTGACCGGTGTCAAATCATGTGGTACCCATGAGTCAACTTTTTCACTTTACTGATCGCACGGAGCCACCAAACGACAGTGGTATGGTGTATGCCTAACTCGTCTGCAATGGCATGAACACTTTTCCGAGGGTCCGCTTCCACGGGGTTCCTGAGGAGCTCATCCAAACATGATGTTGGTCGATGGCCACTGGGTTCATTTTGCAATGCTGTGTCACCGGAACGAAATTTGACAAACCAGCGGTGAATGGTGCGTTCATTTACCATTCCTGGCCCAAATGCACTGTTAGTGTTTTTGGCGGCTTGCTGAGCAGAATGTCCCAGTTTGAATTCGTAAAGACAAATCACTCGCAATTGTGTGTTCTCCATGGTGCACTTTCAGATGACCCTGTTCAGCAACACACTGCCTCCTGACTGTCTGGGTGATCCAGCCTGTTTGCTGGACGTATACAGAGTTTATGACGTTAGACCTGTAACCTCAGTCAATCCCTGTGTTGTGTTGTTGAGGTGAGTTTCCCACCAGACGTCAAAGCGGACATTTCATTCGCACCAACCCAATACAAATGTCATACGGGTCGGGGGAAAAAAAAAATGAATAAAAACCGGAGAAGGCACATTGTAGACCTCTTTTTAAAGTGAAAAAAATGTCAGTTTTAAGAAATAAATGAACGAAAATGAGTGAAGTAATAATGTTATTTACCATCCTCATGATTCCAGGGTGTTAGAATTAACTGTTACAAAAACTACAAATCCCGTTCAAATTGCCTCCCTCGGTTACATATGCAAGCATGCAGCCCATGGTGTACTTCAGACAAAGTCACTTGCGGCTGCCACAATTCTCTCTCTCTCAACTCTTCTTGGGAGTCCACTGACTCTTTCATGTGACCCCAAATGTAAAAGTCGCATGGCATGAAATCCAGACTCCTTGCCGGCCAGGGGGTCAGGCTGTCGCAACCAATGCATCGCATGGGATAATGTTGTCCAGCCCCTGTCGCACATCCCGGAAAAAGTGGACTGGGCAGCCATCATGGTAAATCATACCCCTTCTTGTGGTAAGCAACACATCCTCCAGCAGCGTCATCAATTCTTCCCTTAGAAACTTTTCGTAGGTAATGCCATTTAGGTTTAGAAAGAATGGCCCGATCACATGATTGTGGATGATTCCCATCCACATATTTAGTGAGAATTTTCTCTGGTGAGCCGATTATTTCGATTTTCTTGGGTTATGACCATTAGGGGCCCAAAAATGCACATTGTGAAAATTTGTAATACCATCACAGTCGAAATTAGATTTGTCTGCCACAGAATTCTTGTCAGATGATGGGGGTCTTCAGCGTTGGTATTTAGTAAAAATCAACAAAAATCCATCCTTCTGACAGGATCTCCCTCCTCAATAGCATGCACTGGCATGTAATGGTATGGATACAGTCGTGCTGTATGCACAGCGAACCAGGCGTTCCATTGAGTCAAGCTAAATTGCCTCTACACTATTTCCTCCTTCGACAGGCTCATGAACTCGGGGTCTGCCAGCATTGCCTTGGCGTCGTTGAACTGATCCAGTTTCTCGAATGCGCTGATATTTATTTATTTATTTATTTATTAAACAAATGATGCTACAGAACATTGTTCCATTGAGGGATACATACATTTTGTGCATTACTTATGTTTGTGCATTATAATACCAATGCATATTCTACGAGTGAGCGTACTAGGGAAACATACAAAGTTATTAATATTGATGTACTTTTCAGATCTTCCCCAAATCTTTTTTATGAATCCTAATTGCTTGTACGCTTGGTTAACGATATGATTCATATACTCGTTAAAACAGATTTGCGTCATATGTGACACCAAGATCCATGAATTTAGTGACCCTAGTTATTTGTTTTCTTTCCACATGATACTGGAAGTTTCTTATTGTTTGAGCGTTTGTTATAGACATTACCTGACATTTTTCAAGATTAAATGAAAGTCTATTATTTTCGCTCCATTGTATTTACGTCTGCCTGAAAGTCAAGGCTGTCTTCGCCAGAGCAAATTGTTTTAAATATTTTTATATCATCAGCAAATATAAGGCAATGCGATTTCGTGATAATTTTCGGGAGGTTGTTAATAAAGAGTAAGAAAGGGATGTTACTTGCCCCCCCCCCCCCCCACTTTACCTCCGCACTCGAGGTTCGGTGCTCTTTGTGCTCGGCTCAGATTTGTCTAGGAGTATCTTTCTTTGTACGACAATGCACGTGGGTTGCTACAATTCAACATAATTATATAATTAACTACAAGAGACAATGGATAACCTTTTGCGAAACATTTTTGATCAGGGGATAAATTACCTTGTCCAGTATATGTGAAATTAAAAACTGAAATGTTGGGTATTTTCTAGAAGTTTAATTAACGTAAAATTTGAAGTATACACATGTCGTATCCGAATGTTCATTTCTCTAACAGGCCAAAACTCTAATTTTGATGTTGGAATCTCTATTGTTTGTAACTGGATGCTTTACATTTAATGAATTACATCGGGAGTACGCTTGTCACAAGGGAGCTCATGTTACCCCAAGAAAAACATCTTAACCGGCGTAAGGTTGCCCAACTTGTACATTTCTCAACCTTCACGGTGACAAGGCACTTGGCTGCCTGGCACACCATAATTACTTCAAAATAACATCCAGTACAAACTACCTTTTTACCTGTAAACTGCACACCAAGGCACTAGCTTGCCTGGCAATCCAATCTCTTAAAGCATACGTTGCGGGAGATCTGTCCTCCGGTCCTAGCTGACTGAAGCAAAAACAGCCTCTCCCTTCCAAGTTTCAGTTCCAACAGCCATCCTCCCCCACTCTCATCTTGGAGTTTATATGTGTTTGGTTGACTTCTGTTGCCAACAGCCCTTGTTTCAAAATTTTTAATCTTTAACAGCTAAACTGCACACCTTTTCCTTGAACGTTTGAAACATGAAGAAAGAACAGAGGTACATGGGAATATATACGAACCTAAAGATGCATAATAAATTGATATACACTAATCACACATATATATGTTTATACACTTGATTATCTAATTAATTAACATATTAATAAATATTTCAATAAGAAAGAAAGCACTTGCCCTGACAGGGGGGCAGGATAACAAGGAATGGGCCCAAAATTGGATCCCTGTGGCACCCCAGAAGGCATAGTGTATTCCCGAGATATGTATCTGTATCCTCTATAATTGACAAATTGCTTTTGGCTCATTAGGTAAGATTTTAGCAGAATAATTACGTTTTTAGAAATATTTAGAAATATTAAAATAAGATAGCTTCTGAAGTAAAATATCATGATTTACTGAAACAAACGCCTTGGCCAGGTCAGCATAGAATACATGCTGTCTCATATCGTCTAATTCATAAGCTACAAAATGTGTAAATTCGGCAAGGTTTGTTATTGTCGACTTCCATGATATAAAACCATGTTACATGGGAGATATAGCCGGTCGTACGTTGGCCAGTATTCTCTCGTACAGTATTTGTTCAAACACTTTGCAAAAAACTTAGAGAATTTACACTGGCCTAAAGCAATCAACGTTCTTTGCATTTTCCTTTTTTTGGGATTAACTTTAGTGATTTTTCATTTTGATGGGAAGTTGTGATGTTCTAAAATGTTATTGAATTTTATACTCAATGGTTTTATTAGCGGTTCAGCACACCCCTTGACCACATAGGGAGGAATGTTGTCAATCCTCGCTGCTTTTTTGGCTTTCAACATTTTAATTGCTTCCTCGATATCGTTCAATTCGATATGTGATATATCGAGTTGGGAAAGCACTCCGGTTTCGCACTTATCTGATTCAACTATAGAGTACTGTGAAGCATCTTTGTGCACCGATAGAAAATAGGTAGTAAATGCATTTACAACATCGTGCCCATTGTGTAAGATTTCATTGTATTCAAAAGTATTACTACCTGAATCCCTCTTTTTATTTCTAATATAAGTCCATACATTATTTATATCTACCCTTATGTTTTCCTCCATCTTACGGATGTACACTTTGTACGCTGCTGTTAGCCCTTTCTTTATCTCTTTCCTAAGATTCTTGTATTTCCCTTCATGATACTCTGCGTTGCAATTACCTTTTTTCCACTTTTTGTAATGATATAATTTTGACTTTATTTTCCTAATAATGCCACCATTAAACCACACAGGATATTTATGTACCTTGATGCATTTCAGCAGTACAGTCATTCAAAATATTATAAAAAATATCGTAAAATGCATTAGTCAGTGTATCGACATCCTCAATATCACATAGATTTACCCAGTTATAGTAAGTTAATTTTCGATATATCTTTTTTGAAGTTATATTGAAAAACTTTATTTTCTGCTTGAGTTGAATCATTCAGTGCCCTGTTCCTAATCTCAATCAACAAGGTAATGTGCATCCTCGGGTATGAGAGAGTCTGTTTCTCTGTGCACAGACGTTTCCTGCATTAGATAACAGGAGATCAAGTGTTCTACCCCTAGCATTAGTGACCCTATTTAGAGTTTTTAAGTCTAAGTAACCGATAAAATTTGATAGGTCCCTGACTTTCGTTGACATGGGAAGCATGAATTCTTTCCTGTTAATCTCTGGAATATTAAAATCCCCCACTAGATGCAGGCGAGAGTTAGGAGTGAGAAGTTTGTCTAATTTTTCATAAAGTTCCCTGTATACATCCGCAGGTGTTTCCGGTACAAAATAGACAATGCAAACATAAAGTGATGTACAATATTTCACTTGCAATTAGACTAGCAGTACATGTTGTAAAAAGGACAGTTTAATATCTTTGGAGTTAAATTTCCTTTGCACTACGAGCAAGACCCCTCCCCCTCTGCTTAACCTCGTTTTTTCCTTATTTCTATCACACCTATATACATTATACCTATTGTCAAACAGTTCGCAGTTCAAAATTGAGTCAGAAATCCACGTTTCTGTAACACCCACTATCTTATAATCGTTACTTAGAATATGCAGTAAAAAGTTTTTGGTTTTTGTTCTCGGGCCTCTAATATTTTGATAAACAAGGATCATGACATTTTCACTTTTCCAATCAGCTGACTTACCATGTGGTGCAGATCTTCCTCGTTGACACTCCTAGAGTTTCCCTTCGTTGCCTCAGGCTGCCATTCCCTGGTTGTTTCCTTGCTTCTTGGGGTAGTGCTGGGTGGCGGGAGGGGTGGAATGTTGACCCACTTCTGACACTGTCACGCTCCTTGTAACCTTGTTTAATACTATAACTACCTCAGTAACTCTTGAACAAAATGTTTTATTCTTCTCATGCTTTTTTTCTCACTTAGGTTTTCCCAAGAGGAAGATGAGGTCCTCCAATACTTGGTTACGAAGCATGCTGTTAATATTCACACTCTCTTCAGAATCTGTTCTAGGGATCCACATCTACTCTCCCTGCGTTACTTGAAACTAAGAGAAGAAATCCCTTGTTGTAGGTATTCCTTCTTAAAGAAGATTTTGGTCATGTACTAGATTGTACTACATGTGCCAGTGACAAGGATGAATTTGTCTTTGTTTTAATAAAATAGGTGGCTCGTTTTTTGGGGGACGGGGGTTGGTCATATTGGATTCTTTGCCATTTCAGCAAAACTATTGTATTTCGAGCCCCAGGTTTGGGTTCATAAGTTCCTCATATTATATTTTGCAACTAGTTAAATAATGAAAAGATCTCGGGCTATCGACCAGGTGAGTTGTGGAAAATATTTCAAGAGCTAAAGACACACTCGTTCTATCCTGAAGATGAGAGTGACGTTAGCTCTCGAAAGCTTGGAATCTTTTCCACAACTCACCTGGTCGATAGCCCGAGACAATCTTTTTATCATTGATCACCAGGAAAGCTTCAAGATTTACTTGTTAGTTAAATAATCTTACAAAATGTGAGAGCTTAGGGAGATATTTTGACCACTACTTCAGTTGTCAGATTTCTTCTATCTGATGTGTCTGTACAAGGTGTGGCTATTCAAAAACAGGACTGGCCATCTGCTGGCGATGTTAGTAGAGGAGAAGAGTTGAGAGGTGGAAGTGTGATAATCCACAGGAGACTAACCATTAGTGTGCCTGTGAGCTCTTTAGGAAGTGTGTGCTGTGCTGTGTGGTTATGGTGGGAATTATGTCGGATGGAAAGAGAGTGTGAACCTCAAATTCCTGGTGAAATTGAAAATTGAAGTGTGTATAAGGAGGACATTGAAGAGCTGAAAGACCATGAAAATGTGGGTTGACAGAAAACCTATGAAATAGTCTGTGACGACTGATGACTGAGTATCCGCAAGATAGCAGAGATGGTAAACATTGATAATCAGAGTGAGAGACAAATTTTCCATGAAGGATTGAAAATGCTTAAGTATGGACAAAATTGGTCCCTAGATTCCGCACATAGCAGCAAAAGGAAATAGGAAAGACATCTGCTCTGACATCCTGCAACAGATCCGATATCATCCCAACTTGCTGGAACAGGTCATCACATGTAACGAGACCTGGATTTTTCAACATGATTCTGCAACAAAGTGGTAGTCATGCATTGGAAAAACTCCAGTTCACCACGAATGAAAAGAAAAGCACATGAGCAAGTCCAAACTGAAGGCGGTGGTGATTGTTTTATTGACATCCTGGTTTGTTCACGATTGATTGGGTACTGCAGGGTCAGACAGTTAGCACTACTACATGAAGATTTCGATGACTACGAGAAAGTTTGGGAAGGAAACGTCTGTCTGAACTGGAGCATGTCAATTAAAATCAGCACTTTCCAAATTATTTTTCTGATATTGGCCAGAGAAAATTAAATATTCCATTAGATCCTGTCATTGTCGTCTAAGTGAAACATATTTTTATATTTGTCATGTGGTCTTTCGATATACTGTATATTTTTAAAGCAAAATTCATGACGACCTGATATGAAATGAACCAATTTTTTTTTTCATTAAGTTTGTCCCTCTTTCACCTAATTTAACATGATTGCAAATCCCAGGGCATCTGTGATAGATTACATTTGGTCACTTTATATATAACAATTAACCTTTCATTTAAAGAAAAATAAGAAATGCAGTATCATAGAACAGAGTAGGTTAAGTTATTCTAATTAGATAGTTTTATCTAATATATATATTTTTTAAATGAGACCTTTAAAAGTCAAAGTAATAGTGGTAGAAATTTTGTACTGTATGTAAAATGTACATCTGAGTGTTAGTATGTTGATTCTAATATCTTGCATTTTTCTTTTCAGATCTTTTCACTAACAAAGTACATTATGTGTTTATTTAGAAGAGGAACATCGTGCAGTGGAGATGAACAAAGTTTCTGCTCTGGATAAGAAGATAGAGAGAGAGAGAGAGAGAAAGGAAGAGTCCTTACTTGAAGGTTGGAGAGAAATAATACGAAAGAGCCAGTCTACAGAAAGCTCTGAGGGGGAAGATGTGGAAGTCAGTAAGCCTGAAGAAAATAAACGATCAAGTAAGTGCAAGGCAACAAATGAAAATGTTGATGCACGTTCAAAAAATGGTAAAATAAACAACTTGACATCTCGGAAAGATGATGCTCGATGTCAAGAAGATGTTTGTGTTGATGCCTTTTCCATTTCACATAAGAAGAATGAATTGAAATCACTCACTAAGCCATTAACCGAGGAAAGTCTTGTTGATACTGATTCACACGGAAACACAGTAAACAAAAAGAAAAAGAAGAAAATTAACAGCAGTGACAAATTCGGTCTCCATATTGAGAATTCTATTGTATCACAGTGTGCCAGTGATAGTCTGGCACATGGCTCGGACACGTCTAGCATGCGTAAGAAAAATAAGAAAAAGTACATGTTGGAAAGTAACTATGACTGCCAAGCTGCTGCTGGGTAACAAATTGATGATGTTTGTGTTGAGGAGAATGAATTGAAATCACCCACTAAGCCATTAACCGAGGAAAGTCTTGTTGATACTGATTCACAAGGAAACACAGTAAACAAAAAGAAAAAGAAGAAAATGAACAGCAGTGACAAATTCGGTCTCCATATTGAGAATTCTATTGTATCACAGTGTGCCAGTGATAGTCTGGCACATGGCTCGGACACGTCTAGCATGCGTAAGGAAAAGAAGAAGAAGAAGTACATGCTGTGTAACGTTCAAGTTTGCAAAGGTGCTTTTTTTTTGGTTTTCAAAGTCGTGACTGGGTTTGATCTTACGTGCTACCTCAAAGGCCGTTGATTGGTTTTAGCACCTTGGTATGAACTTACAAAATCAATTGGGGGGTGGAGGTTATTGCCACGTTGTTCGCGGCACTTCAAAGTTGACTACGAACTTCACAATTCCTAATTTCAATTTGAGAAAATAAGGGGGTAAACACAAGAATGTTGCTGTTTGCGAATATATCCTGGAAATTAAGAAATAGGCACTGCAAGAACTTCCAAAATGCGTTATGCGTTACAGTAACCTTATTGCAATCTAGTATTATTCACCTCCACCAAAAACTACAATTACATGCAACTACAAATAAATATTTCACTCTTCTTTTGGTATTTTTGACCGCGCAGTGATAAAGGGAAAATTAAGTTTATATGAAGTCAAAAACGGATGTACAAATTTCAACAATTCAATGACACATTTTTATTCAACAATTAAATGTACACAACAAGGAGTATATTCTTTTTACATTTTACCGCAACAAGATTTCGTTAAATAAATCATTAACAAAGTTCCACCATAACATTAAGATAACATTGGCTAACCCCAATCAAACAACAAATTACGCCCCTTTCGACGTTGACTAGAAACAATTTGTTTAAATCATTTTTGTACCAAATTCATCACTATACTTGTATTTGTACTTCATAAATGTTTAGCAACTATTCAACACACAAAAAAAGGAAATGTTCAAAGTTTGGAAATAAGCATAATTTATGAAACCTGTAATTTTGTTATCTTACTTTAGTATCTATGCTTCAATCATTTTTTGAGATGAAGATTAAACCCAATGATTTTAATATTTCAAAAACACAGTCATCACTATCATAGGTGTATAAACAGCAAAAAACCATGCCTAGAAATTGCGACAATTTCACATCAATTTTGTACAAGGTACTCTCCTAGATGCTCATTCAAAAACCAAGTAATTTAACTACTTTGCCATATTCGCCAGTAAATTGACGGAATTCCAAAAATGGGGTGAGGGTGGAAAAAGCTAGGAACGGTGTTGCTTAACGACGTAGTCGCGATTAGTTAAGGTAACTATTTTGCGACGCATTCAAAAAAAATCCTACAAGTCTTTTCGCAAAAATAACGAACACACCACGAACGGCAATTATCAAACGGTATTGTATTGGCATATTAAGACCACCATTTTACTTTCATCCATTTGTTCAAACTGTACTAGGTTCCTAACAAAAACACGTGACGCACCATTAATTTTCCCACGTGTTGCACTAAAGTTACGTCTTTGGTATCAATTACAGGATTCAATCCAGTCGTTTCTCTAGCAATCCCCTACACATAAATGTACTACGTAAAACTGAACTTGTCCAGTAACAAATAGTTATTTTTAGCAATTTGAAGCAATCGTTACGAAAAATCAGTTTTTTTTTTGTCGAGTAAAAATCGACATTTTCTTGACTCACACTCTAATTCACCAATAACTACAAATTCACTTTCCTACTTTCGTTTTGTGTGTCGCAACTTATAGGTTCTGGCAGGGGACGACTTCCTTCACTCTTGGGTGTACGTGCCTCGTGGTGAGAAACCAAAGTACCTCACTCTCCCGTTTTCCATATGACTGGCTGCATACAAATTGTCAAATGCCGTATTTCTTCATATGCTTCAATTCTGCAACTGGCACCATATTCGAAACGCAGGTACGTCTATTTCGCATTGAAGACTCTTGATTAAATGTTCTACAAATCTCGGCAATTCATCAGGAGTTCCTGAAGACGACAAAGTCCAAACTACGTATCTCGAGAGACATTTTGCAGTGGAGCGCGAGAATTACGTGTATTGCCGATACCAAGTACAAGACACAACTGTGCTGTGCTCACGCACATACCCACACACTCTGCCTTCACTTCCTGTAACTTCCGAGCTGCAGATGGCATGATAACAATGAAATATTTCACAAATACATGTAGTCAATGGTGCCATGTGGCGAAAGATAAGGGAATTAACTGATAAGTCGTTTTTTATCGCTATTCTGAGCGGAGCAATTTCCAACACAACGAGTTGGACGTTGTAAGATTTTGCAATGTGAATTGCAGAAAATCGCTACAGTTGGAAAGTAATGATGACTGCCAAGCTGCTCCTGGACGACAAATTGATGTTTGTGTTGAGAAGAATGAATTGAAATCACCCACTAAGCCATTAACTGAGGAAAGTCTTGTTGATACTGATTCACAAGGGAACACAGTAAACGAAAAGAAAAAAAAAGAAAATGAACAGCAGTAACAAATTCGGTCTCCATATTGAGAATTCTATTGTATCAAAGTGTGCCAGTGATAGTCTGGCACATGGCTCGGACACGTCTAGCATGCGTAAGAAAAATAAGAAAAAGTACATGTTGGAAAGTAACGATGACTGCCAAGCTGCTGCTGGGCGACAAATTGATGTTTGTGTTCAGGAGAATGAATTGAAATCACCCACTAAGCCATTAACCGAGGATACTGATTCACAAGGAAACACAGTAAACAAAAAGAAAAAGAAGAAAATGAACAGCAGTGACAAATTCGGTCTCCATATTGAGATTTCTACTGTATCACAGTGTGCCAGTGATAGCCTGGCACATGGCTCGGACACGTCTAGCATGCGTAAGAAAAATAAGAAAAAGTACATGTTGGAAAGTAACGATGACTGCCAAGCTGCTACTGGACGACACATTGATGTTTGTGTTCAGGAGAATGAATTGAAATCACCCACTAAGCCATTAACCGAGGAAAGTCTTGTTGATACTGATCCGCAAGGAAACACAGTAAACGAAAAGGAAAAGAAGAAAATGAACAACAGTGACAAATTCGGTCTCCATATTGAGAATTCTATTGTATCACAGTGTGCCAGTGATAGTCTGAAGGTTTCGTATTGAACTTGTCCACTTTTACTGAAGAAGCAAAAGATATGTCTGGAAAACTTCCAACATTGCTGGTTGCACAATGCTTCATCTTCTTCAAAGATAAACTAAATTTCTTATGCTTTGGTCATGACAGAGCAGTTTTTTCTGACATATCAGTATGACTTTCATGAATCTTCAATGTTTTGTATAACCCATTATGACCTTTTTGCAACATCATACCTTCATCAGATTCATCTGATACTACAATAACGCTATCGTCACTGCTTGGTCTTGAATTCTTACTGTGGCACTGAGAAACAGAAACAACTCTTTCTGCAGAGCTCATATTAGAATCACTGTCTTGCAATTCTTCACAAGCCAACGTAACATTTGTAGCTTCATTCCTTCTACCGGTACATTTTGATGTTTTTTTTCTGATTCCGTTAGTTTTTGATGAAGATGGAATACTGACACCGAATCCTTGTGAATCAGTATCAACAAGACTTTCCTCAGTTAATGGCTTAGTGGGTGATTTCAATTCATTCTCCTCAACACAAACATCAATTTGTCATCCAGTAGCAGCTTGGCAGTCATCGTTACTTTCCAACATGTACTTCTTCTTCTTTTTCTTACGCATGCTAGACGTGTCCGAACCATGTGCCAGACTATCACTGGCACACTGTGATACAATAGAATTCTCAATATGGAGACCGAATTTGTCACTGCTGTTCATTTTCTTCTTTTTCTTTTTGTTTACTGTGTTTCCTTGTGAATCAGTATCAACAAGACTTTCCTCGGTTAATGGCTTAGTGGGTGATTTCAATTCATTCTCCTCAACACAAACATCATCAATTTGTCGCCCAGCAGCAGCTTGGCAGTCATCGTTACTTTCCAACATGTACTTTTTCTTATTTTTCTTACGCATGCTAGACGTGTCCGAGCCATGTGCCAGACTATCACTGGCACACTGTGATACAATAGAATTCTCAATATGGAGACCGAATTTGTCACTGCTGTTCATTTTCTTCTTTTTCTTTTTGTTTACTGTGTTTCCTTGTGAATCAGTATCAACAAGACTTTCCTCGGTTAATGGCTTAGTGGGTGATTTCAATTCATTCTCCTCAACACAAACATCATCAATTTGTTACCCAGCAGCAGCTTGGCAGTCATAGTTACTTTCCAACATGTACTTTTTCTTATTTTTCTTACGCATGCTAGACGTGTCCGAGCCATGTGCCAGACTATCACTGGCACACTGTGATACAATAGAATTCTCAATATGGAGACCGAATTTGTCACTGCTGTTAATTTTCTTCTTTTTCTTTTTGTTTACTGTGTTTCCGTGTGAATCAGTATCAACAAGACTTTCCTCGGTTAATGGCTTAGTGAGTGATTTCAATTCATTCTTCTTATGTGAAATGGAAAAGGCATCAACACAAACATCTTCTTGACATCGAGCATCATCTTTCCGAGATGTCAAGTTGTTTATTTTACCATTTTTTGAACGTGCATCAACATTTTCATTTGTTGCCTTGCACTTACTTGATCGTTTATTTTCTTCAGGCTTACTGACTTCCACATCTTCCCCCTCAGAGCTTTCTGTAGACTGGCTCTTTCGTATTATTTCTCTCCAACCTTCAAATAAGGACTCTTCCTTTCTCTCTCTCTCTCTCTCTATCTTCTTATCCAGAGCAGAAACTTTGTTCATCTCCACTGCACGATGTTCCTCTTCTAAATAAACACATAATGTACTTTGTTAGTGAAAAGATCTGAAAAGAAAAATGCAAGATATTAGAATCAACATGCTAACACTCAGATGTACATTTTACATACAGTACAAAATTTCTACCACTATTACTTTGACTTTTAAAGGTCTCATTTAAAATATATATATATATTAGATAAAACTATCTAAATAGAATAACTTAACCTACTCTGTTCTATGATACTGCATTTCTTATTTTTCTTTAAATGAAAGGTTAATTGTTATATATAAAGTGACGAAATGTAATCTATCAGAGATGCCCTGGGATTTGCAATCATGTTAAATTAGGTGAAACAGGGACAAACTTAATGAAAAAAAAAATTGGGTCATTTCATATCAGGTCATCATGAATTTTGCTTTAAAAATATATAGTATAACAAAAGACCACATGACAAATATAAAAACATGTTTCAATTAGACGAGAATGACTGGATCTAATGGAATATTTAATTTTCTCTGGCCAATATCAGAAAAATAATTTGTAAAGTGCTGATTTTAATTCACATTCTCCAGTTCAGACATGGAAAAATTCCAATTAATCAGAATATTTGCATTTCAATACATTTCTTAATGAAAATTGATGCTAAAACTAAATTGACCGCATGGTGACCATCAGTCAACCTTCTTCGACTCAAGACAGAAAAAAGAATGATGTCCATTTTAAACCCTTATAGGATATAGAAATAAAATATTCAATTGAAATGCAAATTTAAAATAATTTTAAAAGGATGTAACAAAGGTTCATCAAAATGGTATGAAATAAACACATGTTAAGTAGTTTCTCTCCACTATACACACACACACTCACATGCACAAAATGTTACTAATATTGTAAATGATATACAGGTAAGCAGCAGTTAGAAACAGTGTTGCCAGTGTATCATATTTAGATCATTTTTTTAAATATGGAGGACATTTTTGGAAAATTCCTTCCAGGTTACATTCAATAATATTGCCAAGTCTGAGTGCACCTTCTGCAAAAATACCATATTGTCCAATTTTCAGATATTTTGAAATGGGATGTTTGACAAAATAGTTTCTTAAAAGAAAGTTTTTTTTTATATTTTTACAAATAATTTACTACATAATATTAGATGTTAGTACAGAAATGGCATTGTCCAGCTTCCATATTCTATAATCCTAACAAAATAACAAAATCCATGTCCTGTGGTATTAAACTTTTTTTAAAAAAAAATAATAAAACTGAAAAAATTAAATTCTCCTATTTTGATTTTTGATTTTAGAGTTGAAGGGGATTGTGGAAATACGAACAGGTTTTCCATGTGAACTCAAAATGTATTTTCCCTGGGTTTTCCAGAATCTTCCATTTCTCTCCAGGATAGTTAATACACAGTGCAATACTATTTTAATTCTATTTCAAAATAGTCTACATTTTTCATTGTAGCAATACCATTCTAACCTTTTTGTTATTAGCAGCTTTGATTTTTGGTTATTTAGAATTGTTTTCTGCCACTTTTGGATAATTGCCAAAATGATATGATGAAATTGATGAAGGGACACTCACAAAGAACACCCACGCTGAGGCCAGGATTGGCTATTTATTATTGGAGATGGGACAGTATAATTGTATCTGTTATGACTGTCATTCCATGTCAGATAAACCAATTTTGAAATAATTGGTTGCATGACCATTTCAGATAAATTTCATATTTAGTACACATGTTTCTAGATATCAAAACCAATGTTTAAAAAAACTTCTTGTCTTTAGATCTCCTGGGGAGGTCATTCATCCAACATGGTGAATGGCTTTTTTTTTTTTTTTTTTGCTCAAGTAGCAGTTTACGGAAATCTAAATCTCAAAAATCATTCTAGATAGAGGCCTGAAACAAAATTAATTTTGTAGCTACTCTGTTCTTCACATATGATTTGCTCAAAATTGCATCCTAACAAATATTATGGTGGAAATTGGGTATCAATAGTAAAAAAATGGATTTTTAAGCCAGATTTTTGTAACAAAGGGGTTTAGTCTAAGGCTTGATAAATAAATATTAGTGCTTAGAAATGCAACTGTTTTTGTCAGCATGGGCTCAAACATGGCAGTTTGTGGAATTTTGACAGTTTTTGAGGTTATATATCTCATATGGGTGCTCTTGGAAAAATTCTGAAATTTGGCAGAAAGGAAGCCCTGCATGTACATAACTCTCAGTAAAAATCTCAACTTTTAGATTCAACTCGTTTGGTCAATATGAGGTAGCTTATGTGACCTAATTTGGGACATTGCTGTGTAAGGTTAAGCTACATGTATACCTAGAATAATGAAGTCATGCTTCTTTTTTAAAGTTGGGTATAAAAAGTCTCAGAAAATATAGTAACCTGCCAGAAATTGAAATTACAAGGTATGACAACTGAAGATCTGCAAGATCTCATTGCAAAGTGTTTGATTTATTTGGTACCCATGGCTCCAGTTTCGTACTCATTCTCTTTGTCAAATCAGTCAGAATTCCTTGTTCTTTCACTAAGTTCCCACTCACTCTCACTAAATGATCAGAACCCCCAGTTAATAGCATATATATATTTTCAAGTGGTAGCAAACAAACTGATGATTCTGAATGTTTCAATATTAGTTTTTGCTAATTTACATGTTAATTAAATTATTGTACTGTCCACATAAAGGATTGTCGAACTTGCCTATTTTTCTTCAGTTCTACTACTTTCTGAAAAACAACTTTCCAGTTGCCTTTGCACTCCTTGCAAGATGTGAATAGTTTTGCGAGCAAGAGCACTTAAGAGTTATCTGCAATCAGCTTCCTCAGTTTTGAAGCACAAAGTAAATCAAAAACAGAATAACTTCATTCATTTCCTTCACTGTTTCTTGGGGTGGCACCAAGACATCATTTCACACTCTGGCATTTAGGTGAGATATTTTCCCAGATGAAAATTTTACTATAACATGGACATATTGGTGTAAGGCTTTTGGGGTATATCAGCACATATAGACATTTTGCACCCTTCATTTTATATCCCTTTATTTAATTTCACAAATTCACTTACTTAACTTTTTCTGTGAATGGTATTTCACAAGATCACAGTGTAACCAAATAAAAAAATATAAATATATATGAGAGAAACTTTTTTTGATTGGGGGCATTCCATTGTCATTGACTACATTTTTTACATTAAAATATGTATTCTACGAATAGTTAACCAACATTTTCTTCTTACAGCTTCTGTAAAATGAATTATGAAACTAAACACTGTTGATTAAGTACAAATTACCCTTAGAATACTTTCCCAGATTTATAGTTATAAGTGATCGATTTTGTGTCACGGGTGGTATGATAGAGCAAGTAATTGACCTTTGAATATTTTAGTGGAGTTTAAGAGGAAATGTTATGGGTGGGACAAAATACAACACAAAAGTAAATCAAATGTTAACACAAACAAAACGTAAAATACCTTGTACAAACAACGGCAAAGGTAATAGTAGACCCCATGGCAAAGTAGGTTAGAAACCCTGCGTGCTTCAGGGCAGCTTTGATAACGCACCTGAATTGTCTCGAGCTGAACCAGGAAATGGACAATCTTTTAATACCCAAGGCCATTCTGCAAAACGAATGCCAGAAGAGGTTTGTGTGTGGATTTGCTGGGTGATGATAAGTGTAAAGGTCATTGTTTTCTGTTTTCGTAATTTTACTTTGCCTTGCTACCTCTGGAATTTCGAATGACTAATAGATTGATTTGATGAACCAACATCCACGAAAACGCCAACCCCGTGGCAAATTGGTTAGCATAACATGCCTCAAAGTCTAATAGCTGGGTTTAAAACCTGGTCTTCATCCCACGTCTACCTTACATATTTATTTAATCTATATCATTGCAATTAACGGAGAGTGGTGGAACAATTGTGTGAAATAAATATAATCTTCAGTATTGGATTCTGAGTTTGAAGCATTGTTGTTTCGTCAGTCAATAGCAATGACAGAAATTAAATGATTCTTATTTTCTAATGAACAAGAGTAATAGTAAGAAGGTGCATGTTTATTCTTGCTGATAACTGTTATATTTTCATAGAAATTAAATGTAATTTATTTACTCAATATTGTTATAGTTTGCTCATCTCATATGTATTCTCGCCTCTAATATTGGGCCGGTTTGATGGGTTACAGGTGGCAAGCTTTGTGTTCACCGCAAAGAAAGCCGCGTAAGACTTTTAGCAAGCCTTTTAGCAGCCCGCACCAATCATACAATAGAGCTATTCAAGCGAGTTCTTTGATTGTAACACTGCATCTTTTGTGTACGGCTGGCTGTTTTGTGCCTGTTTGCCCGCGTTTCTTAAACTTTATTGCTCTTTTCCTTCGCCGAAGGACCCACACATTGTCAGACAGCAATTACAGTATTTCAGTTCAGTTTTATCACAGCTGTGCTCTGCAGTAGTGCGAATATTGGATTTCTACACCAGTCTTACTATTTTCTTTTTCGATATGAATAAGTTCCTTGCACGGAGTGGTCCGTCCTCGAGTGCAAGTAGTGAAACCATCGAGCCCGAAAAAAAGAAACAAAGTAGTTCACCGACAATATAGTGATAACTATCTTGCATTTTTTTTTTGGTGTGGTGACAAAACATGCCCAATCCCTGAGTGTGTTGTGTGTGGTGAAAAACTCAGTAATGCTGCTATGGTTCCCAGTAAATTAAAACGACATTTGTCGACAAAACATTCCTCTCTGTTAAGTAAAGATGTGAATTATTTTCGTAGGTTGTTGGAACAAAATAAAAAAAACAGTTATGCTCATGACTACGTCGGTACGTGTTTCGCAAAAAGTACAGGAAGCTAGCTATAAGGTAGCCGAACCTATCATGAAGGCCAAAAAACCACACACAATAGCAGAAACGTTGTTAATGCCCGCATGTAAAGAAATGGTAAAAATAGTCCTGGGTTCAGAAGCTGCTACTCAAATTTAAAAAATTCCTCTCTCTGCTGACACAATCAGCCGCCGAGTTAGTGACATGTCCAGTGACATCGAAGATATTATGAAGGAGAAAATAAAGAGCAGTCGAAAGTTCTCACTTCAGATCGACGAGTCTGCCGATATTGGCGGTCACGCACAACTTCTTTCCTACATAAGGTATGTTGTTGGGGATGTAATTGCAAGTAATTTCTTTTTTTTGCAAAGAACTACCCGAGCGAGCAACCGGTGAAGAAATATTTCGTATGACTAATGAATATGTGGTCCATAATGAATTAACATGGGAGTACTGCGTTAGTGTTTGTACGGCTTCTATGACAGGCTGAGTGAAAGGATTCGTGGGTAAAGTACACGAAGTAAATCCTAACTTACGAACCGACCATTGTCTCATTCACCGCGAAGCCATTGTTGCTAAGTCTTTGCCATCTTCTCTGAAAATTGTGATGGACGAAGTAGTAAAAGTCGTGAACTTCATCAAATTGCGGCCCCTAAATATGCGGCTTTTTAACGTTTTGTGTCAAGAAATGGGATCAGAGCACACTACACTTCTGCTACATACAGAAGTACGATGGTTATCTCGAGGTAAAGTGTTAACGCGAATGTTTGAACTTAAAGAGGAGGTACTTTCATTTTTGACTATTGAGGGGCATGAGTATGCGGATTTATTTGCAGATGATGAATGGGTATCTAAGTTGGCATATCTTTCCGATATTTTCGTACACTTGAATGAACTAAACAGAAAAATGCAAGGTAGAAACGAAAATATTCTGACTAGTATGGGTAAGATTCAAGGATTTATTAATAAGTTGAACTTGTGGATGCAGACAATTGAAAATGGTTCGTGCGAGATGTTCCAAACTGTATGGCCCCTTGCTGACGATAACAAGGTGTTGATGGACTTAATTAAAGAACATTTGCAGCAGACTTTCAAAAAATATTTTGGAGAGAGCGTTGAAGATTTTGACTGGGTTCGTGATTCATTCGTAATACATTTTCTATTAAAATTTCGGTAACCACCAAACGTCTCTAATTCCCTTATTTTCGTATTTTTCACATTGATACTTACATATTCTGCATTCGTAAGGATTCTTCTATTTCGCGTTTTGTTTTTTGCACGCAAATAATCTCAATTTTCGAAATATCGAGTATTTTTATTTTGTTCGCTTTCGCTTGCGTTACACGCGATATGGCAGAGAAATCTTGACTAGCGTAGTCCGTGATCAGTGGTTATGCAGTGTTGCAACCTTCTTCAGAGAAAAATACCTACTTTCGTGTTACTGATTTTGTATTTTATTCCAGGTTCGAAAACTCCACGAACCATGCACGGATAGACCCACGAACCATTCATAAATATTAGCCCCACGAACCATGCACGGCAAGGTTAGGTTAGGTTCTGTTAGGTTAGGAAACATAGTTAAATTTGTTTTTCAAAATTAATTTTTTTTTTCGGGTTCGAAAACCCCACGAACCATTCATAAATAGCCCCACAAACCATTCACGGATAGCCCCACGAACCATTCACGGATAGCCCCACAAACCATTCATAAATAGCCCCACGAACCATTCACGGATAGCCCCACGAACCATTCACGGATAGCCCCACGAACCATGCACGGCAAGGTTAGGTTAGGTTCTGTTAGGTTAGGAAAGATAGTTAAATTTGTTTTTCAAAATTAGAAATTTTTTACGAACCATTCACGGATAGCCCCACGAACCATTCATATATAGCCCACGAACCATTCATAAATAGCCCCATGAACCATTCATAAATAGCCCCACGAACCATTGACGGATAGCCCCACGAACCATTCACGGATAGCCCCACGAACCATTCATAAATAGCCTTAGAGATACTGGGTGAAAGGGGGGGGGTTATAAACCCCATCAACCTCACATTGAGCACGCCAATGATCCTGTGCACGTCATGTTGTCGCAAGTTCGTAATCAGAAATGATGAACAGTAACTCATGTTTATTTACGTTCTAGAACTGTTACACAGTTACAAAACCGCACATTTGGAAACACTGACCGGTTGTTACGTCATGAAACGCTCGCAAATATTTGGTTCACATAGTAGACGGACATCAAGGGAACAGTTTTCGTGAATCGGAGTGACATTAATGTCGAAAATTACATGATTTATCGGCAAAAAAATTTCAACGAGGTGAAAACAAACTTCCAAGACCTTCCTAAAGTATAAATGGTAAAAATTTACTATCCTTCGGACACCTCTATTGTTTTGGTTTCGTCAATTTTTGACATTGATACTTACGTATCTGCTCCGCGGAACATTCCTGAAGGTGTATTAACGTTGTTTTGATGAAATTAATTGCAATTTTTCACATTACCAGAACGTCTTTCTGGTAGGTGTTTTTCCTTGCCTGAGACACAATATCGCGAGTACACCTTCCTACATAATTGCGCGTCCAGCTTCTCTTTTGCCAAATTTTTGACATTCGAACTTACGTATCTGCTTCGCGGAACATTCCTGAACGTGTATTGACGTTGTTTTGATGAAAGTAAGAGCAATTTTTCACCTTACGACTACTTCTTCCTCCTACCTTTCCGTTTGCCTCACACACAACATGGCGCGGACACCTTCGTAAATAATAACGCGTAGGAATGACGCATCGGCCTTGTTTTTTCTCGATTTTCAATTGTTATACAGTGTTTCAACCTTCGGAACCCAAGAAATGCCCGTCGACAAACTTAATCAGATCTATTTCTTTTTAAATTTATTTTTCGCGTTCTGACACCAAATTTTAACTATGTATCCCAACCTAACTGAACTAACCTATCCACGCACCAATGGTTCGTGGGGCTAGCGCCAATGGTTCGTGGGGCTATCTTTTTCACTATTGACACCTTTGCGTGGCCCTACTAACCTATCCACGCGCCAATGGTTCGTGGGGCTAGCGTCAATGGTTTGTGGGGCTAGCGCCAATGGTTCGTGGGGCTAGCGCCAATGGTTCGTGGGGCTATCTTTTTTACTATTGAAACTTTTGCGTGGCCCTACTAACCTATCCACGCGCCAATGGTTCGTGGGGCTAGCGCCAATGGTTCGTGGGGCTAGCGCCAATGGTTCGTGGGGCTAGCGCCAATGGTTCGTGGGGCTATCTTTTTCACTATTGAAACCTTTTACGTGGCCCTACTAACCTATCCACGCGCTAATGGTTCGTGGGGCTAGCGCCAATGGTTCGTGGGGCTATCTTTTTCACTATTGAAACCTTTGCGTGGCCCTACTAACCTATCCACGTGCCAATGGTTCATGGGGCTAGCGCCAATGGTTCGTGGGGCTATCTTTTTCACTATTGAAACCTTTGCGTGGCCCTACTAACCTATCCACGCGCCAATGGTTCGTGGGGCTAGCGCCAATGGTTCGTGGGGCTATCTTTTTCACTATTGAAACCTTTGCGTGGCCCTACTAACCTATCCACGTGCCAATGGTTCGTGGGGCTAGCGCCAATGGTTCGTGGGGCTATCTTTTTCACTATTGAAACCTTTGCATGGCCCTACTAACCTATCCACGCACCAATGGTTCGTGGGGCTATCTTTTTAACTATTGAAACCTTTGCGTGGCCCTAACCTATCCACGCGCCAATGGTTTGTCCACACCCGGCACAAACTTTACAACACCCCCACCACACGTCATTCTCCAAACCCTCGATCCACAGTTCTAACTCTCGTCGCAAACGCAGGCAGTTCGAAACACTGGATACCAACAAAACACAATCACTACACGTCATGATAGTCACAACGGTGTATGAAGGTGATGGTGTATGAAGGTGTACGAACTTCATGGTATACGCAGATGTACGCGCCAAACGTTATCTCCGTCGGAGAATTAATTTTCAACGAACAACATGAATTTCAGCTCTGAAACATTCCCAAATCACACAAAACACCTTCCTGATGTTCGACAATGCTACAGGAACTAATTACGGTAAGTAGTTTCTTCTGTAAAAATAAATAAATGTGTCCGAAGGATAGTAAATTAGTACCAAATAAATAAATAAATAAAGACTCACCTAATAGTTTGGTCAATTTTTGTACAACAATATAACTTAATCGCACAAATTCAATTTCGTGTTATTTGTCTCAGCTATTTTCATCACTGTGCGGTAGAACGATTAAAAGAAAATGAGCAAATTACACTAAACCGATTTTAAATTTTAAAACACAAGCACACAGAATAGTACATATACCACAGGTTATATGCAATCTACTTCTTCTTCTTCTTCATGGCGCCCAGCCGTATTCAGTGATGTGCATCTACGCGTAAACAACGAAAGTCTACATTCTACACGTAGACTATTTTATACACTCAGATCACGTAAACAACATGGCGCCGTAGAATTAGAAGAAAATTATACTGGGTATCAGTTGCTGATGTGAGAAGAAATTTTCATAGTACTCTTTCTTCCAAATTCGAGCAATTTCTCACCTGGAAAAAACCTAATATAGGAAATATTCTAGTGCTTTTATGGTGAAAAGACCACTTTTGCCTCACGACTGCCATCTGTTGTTGTCTTTTGCATACTATTTATCTTCTTCCATAGTGGATAATAGAAGATAAGATAAATTTGTTGTAAATAGGATTCTTTTCATTTCATTAGGAACCAATATAGTTGAAAATGTCACTTTCCTTTCATGAAACCTTTGAAAATTAATTTTAATGCACTTTAGATTATCTACGTAGTCTATGTAAACTATAACCCAATGTAATCTACGCGTAGATTACGTGTAGACAACGCATGTAGACGTAAAGTTATAGTCTACGGCCAGGGTTGGCATGTTTAAAACAAAAGTGTTTAAAACACTTTGTTTTAAACGTTTAAAACACACGGCTTTGTTTTTTACAAATGTTTTAAACGTTTAAAACAATCTGTTTTAAACGTTTAAAACAATCTGTTTTAAACATGTTTTTTTACAAGTGTTTAAAACGCATTTTGGTGGTAGATATTTTATAGTCTGTGATAATTTTTTTGTTTGGCAACCCTGTTTTTCATTGAATCTGTGTCAATTAATTCGTTCTTTACAGTCTCACTTATCGCACAACACTTGAGCAATGTTATGTTCTGACTTTACGGGAGAAAGCTTTTTAATTTTAGGCTAAATGCCTATGTTGTTAGGTTAGGCAGGCTAGCTATGTATGCACAAGGTAGCAAAATTGTTGTGCGACAAGAAAGACCCGTGCTTTACTGTAGAAATTGAAACTTCCTTGTTTCGTATCGTCCTGTAAGTTTGAGACTGGTGGAAGCTGGAAATGGAATCTAATATCTAAATACACAATGAGTGATTTTGATCATGACTAATTATCGTACAATTATGGAAAAGGGGGGGGATATTACCCACTTTTGTCCCTGTAGTCACGGGCGCCGACTTGTCAAAATTATTTGGGGGGGGGCTCTGATCGCTGAAATAAATTGATGAATGACTCACTCTCTCCCTTTTTAAAGTTTTGGCCTCAGTGTTCGGAATCTCATAAAAGGTAGGGCTGTGCGGGATCCTGAAAAGTCAGGACCGGGATCTGGAAAAAAAATTCCCGTTCCGATCCGGACTTCGGGATCCCGTGCAGTCGGGAAATACCGAATTGTCATTTGAAAATGTCGTTATTTCTCGACATTTTCTGCATTGTCGATTTCTGGAAGTTACCGTACATTGTTAGTTTTTAATCCAGAAATCACTTAAAGTGAAAAGGACGTATATCATTCGAGATTTTTAGAGTTTCGGGAAATTTTGAACATTTCCCGACTCAGTAGGGAAATTGAAAATTTTTCCCGTCCCGCACACCCCTAATAAAAGCCCATGAATTCCTCAAAAATATCATTTTTTTATTCACAGTTCGAATGCAGAATATTAATTGTCCACGGATGGATATTTCACAAGTTTCGTCAACCATAATAGCAAAATATTCCCGACTTTTATTATCTGCTACCACGGAGCGCGAAACAGATCTCCCTAATATATCAATGATCTCGTTCTGAATGTCATGCGAGAGGCATTTGTAACCCGAACGTCGCATCCACTACCCTAGTTCATGCACATCGTCTTTTGAAACTTTTTTTAGTAAAAATTTTAACTATACTCATAATTACATACGTAGTATATACTAGTAATAAATCATGCGTTTTGCTGTCTCTGGTCATAGCCTCCCCAAAGTTGATGGTTTAGCGGTTTCAGTCTCCCAAAGTTGATGGTCTAGAAAATTTTAAATGTGTATTAAAAGTTAAGTTCATGTGGCACAATTCAGAGTAAACTTTACAAGAGAAGCAAAATAATACATTAGATCCTCTTAAGCAAAATTATTTAAGGGGCTCTGCCCCCACATTGTTAATATTGGGTGGCTCGAGCCCCCCCCCCCAAGCCCCATGGAGTCGGCGCCTATGCATGCAGTAGAGGTGTGCGGGATCCCGAAAAGTCGGGACCGGGATCGGGAAAGAAAATTTCCGTCCCGATCCCGACTTCCGGAAATTACGTCCCGACTTTATGGGATCCCAAGCAGTCTGGAAATTCCGAATGGTCATTTTAAAACGTCGTCAACTCTAGACGTTCTATGCATTGTGTTCTTGTACCAGAAGTGCAAAAACAAGCACTTAAGATGGAAATTACGGGTGGAATTCGAGATTTCAAGAGCTTTGGGAAATTTCGAACACATCCTGTCCCGAAAATTTTCCGACTTTTTCGGGAAATTGAGAATTTTACCCGTCCCGAATGTCGGGATTTAAAGAATTTCCCGTCCCGAACCGAAAAATTCTGTCCCGCACACCCCTACCCTGCAGTATGCTAAACCTTATCTCCAAAGGGAAATAAACTGTCCTTGTCGCCAATGTACTCATAAAAATGAGTATTTTTTCTCTTTAACGACTTTAACTGTAATTTACTGGGAAAAGGTTGAATTTGTTTTGTTTAAAACATGTTTTAAACTATGTTTAAAACAAAAAAAATGTTTTAAACAAAGAAAGTTTTTTTTGTTCTTTTTTTTAAAAAAACACAAATTTTGCCAACCCTGTCTACGGCACATCACTCTCCGTATTCGAAGATCGTATTTGAATGTTGTGCGACAAGGGGTATCCCTTATTGAAGAACACTTGAGCAACCTTCCGTGCAGACGTCAGACGATGAATTCTTACGAGGTTAGGTTAGGCCTGTTAGGTTAGGTTCCATTATCATAAATACAATGAAAAATTATTATTTAGGATAAGAAAACTAAACCTAGCTAGCCTAACCTGACAACGTAGGCATCTAGCCTAAAATTAAAAAGCATACTCCCGTGACGTCAGAACACAAAGTTGCTCAAGTGTTTTGCAATAAATGAGACCCGTTCGACAAGGCAGGCAGACCCAAGGGAAATACGCCGTCTATGGAAGTATGGGTAACATTATCGTATGAAGGAAACGGATTCCTTCAAATTTACAGGAGAAAGTACTTAACGGAAATCATTTTCTTTAGCGTTGTGGAAGTTCCTGAATGTAGATTTGATCCATTTTAATATGAATGCATGTTGATTTCTGCGAAAATCTCTGTCCGACACGCTGTTTCTGCTCCCGCCATTTGCTTTCTGCACGAGAGTGCAATGTTCCGTGTGTTAAGATGATGCAACCCCGTAGCCAGTGTTTCAGCCTTGCCGTGTTTACAGTAAGTACTCGTAAATCTAACAAATAGACATTGATATGCATTATTTCACTTTAGGAAATGTTCCACATTCGATTTTTTTTTTATTTAGTTTATTTTACTTCGCGTTTTGTGCCTCTTGGCTAATTTGCGAAGAGGGGGATGATTGATGAAATGATGAAATTGATGAATGGACATTCACAAACAACCAAGCCCGACCAGTATACGAACCCGGGACCCTTGGCGTCGCAGCTCGATGTGCTAACCACTCGGCCACAGGGTCGGGCGTTCCACATTCGAAAATAACACGTTAGCAATGTAAAGAAGTCCGAAATATATGATTCGTAGGTGTTTCCCTCATACGATAATTGTACCAGAATTACTTTGCAGGCCCAAAAGGAAGTGGTCTTACTTTATATACCTACTATCGGCATACCTATACACTGATTACCAAGACTTACTTCATTACACACCTACATTTTCTGAAGTGACATGGGAAAATCTCAGGGATTACTGTTATTACTGTAATTATACTGTGGCAAGCTGGCCTAGTTCACCCCAGGCATAGTCCATATCAATTCAGGCAGGCAAAGAAAAAATCTTACCTTCATAATGTCAGATGTTATATTGAATTAAACATAATGTTAAAATTCAGGCCAAATTAGTAAGAAACCTGTATTTTTTTGTTTTGTCCAAAAAAAAATCCTGGCCCGAGATACAGGTTGCCAAAGATGGCACCTCGGGCATCATTTCTAACGTGTTAATTTCGGCAGAATATTAAAATGCTCTATCTCTGGAACGGTTCAAGATATTTGTTGCTGTTTTTTTTATATTTGAAAGAGAATAAGTTTCTGATTAAAGTGATAACCTCTGTTTAGAAATATGTGTCCAAGTTCTCTTGCTGTAGAGTAGTTGTATTGACTGTATTTTAAGCGCAAGAAAGGAAGAGCTCCCCTCAAGCAGGTTTGGCTACACTTAAACCTAGCTCAACATGCCTATATGAGCTTTTTGCTCAAGTGTGGAACCCCCTCTAATCCAAGATTTTTGTAAAAATGCCCTCGGGAATTTCCTCAGAAAGGAAGAGCTCCTCTCAAGCAGATTAGTTTACACTTATAAAAGGCACTTCTGTGAGATTGTTGTCCATAAACTTGTCAAAAATATGCCCCTCTTGATATTTTTTTTTTGGCCACACTTAAAACTAAGCCACCCTCACCTATATACACGGCCATACCCACCCACACCCACACCTACCCACACCCACACATATTTACTTCCGGTCTAAGTTCAATTGGGCACCAGGCTCAACTTGTATATCTAGTATTAAGATAATATAATTCTTCTAGAATTGCTCCGTGACTCTCTCATTTCTCACATCATAAACATATGATTTTTCACCTATGAGAATAACACTACATATGGTGTCATCAGGTAATGCCTCATGGAATTCACAGATAATTTTAATGTTTGTTCTGTCATTCACCACAACCTGTTTTCTTTTTGAAGTGTTGGAAATGATGTAGTAATGAAACTTGTTCCCAAGTGTTCACCGAGTTCAGACATTTGTTCATAGATGGCCCTGTTGTTGTTGCTTGTTTTAGAGATATTCCAAAGCAACAACAACAGGGCCATCTATGAACAAATGTCTGAACTCGGTGAACACTTGGGAACAAGTTTCATTACTACATCATTTCCAACTATCTTTGTTAGTAATAGGGATTGGTAGTAAGTGTTAGACAAAGTACTTTGGAGCTGAATATGCCTTTCTTAAGACGTCGTATATTGCTAAAATATCTTTAATTTACATATTTCTCGTACCGCCGTATCTTGTTCTATTAGGCCTCATCAAGAAAATTGCCAATTAGTGAAAATTAATTGAGCACAACAGCAAAAGAGGCCTAATAGGGCAAGCATACAATGATATGGGGATATGTGAATTGCCGGTTTCTTCGATTCAGATAAATGGATCGAATTGAAACTGGGGTATTTTGCAGTTTTTTATACAAAATCTGATATTTGCTACATCCAGCTTGTTTGTTGTAATCTATTCATATTTAGAGTTAGGCTTATATCTGTCCAAGTTGTTAAAATCAATACACATGGCATTAGGTTAGTGCCTTCTGGGACATGCATGCTTGTGCTAGGTCAGTGCCTCTGAAGGCCGCTGCGAGCATCGGATCAATACATTAGTTACTCCGATTTGCTGGAGTTATCGGATCAATATTTTGGGGAGAACATTTCTTTCAGCAACTCTAGTTTCTGCGAGCGCCGGGGCACGGCACTGCTGTCGTGATTGCATGTATATTCAGCAGAGAAATGGGAGGTACGCACAGGAGAAAATACTCCAGCCCAAAGTGGTTCCTAAATACAATATCTCAAGAACTAATTGACATAGAGCTATGCAGTTTTTTTGTCTGTACTGAACCCAACTGATTAAGCATAGAGATTAGATTTAAAACCCAGGAAATTTTATATAAATACCAAAGCCAAAAATATTAAGTGTATACACACATATACACATACACACACACACAGTACAGTGCTGAACCCAACTGATATTTTTTATTCAGTATAAAGTTTTGAATTGAATCCCAGGAAATTGTATATAATAAACCAACAACAAAAATGCCGAATCAAAAATATTGCAATCAGTGCAATAAAAATATATCCAGCTCTAATTGGGCCAGACACCAAAAGGTTTGTAATCCGGACAAATACAGAACTCCCACAAAAATTTGCCCCAAATGCAATAGAAAATACAGCATGCAATACTTCACATATATGCATAAAGATACTTGCTCTGTACAGTCATCAACATTGCCCCTACAAGCATCCACATCTGGTCTGAAAAGAAAGCACGAATCACCTCTTAATGCCAGAGCAGCAAAGCAGCCACGCTATGAACCTATCCATAGCGGTTTTAATGCCCAACTTAGGGATTACCGGTTTGTATCAGAGCCAAGATGTGGCATTCAGAATTTTTTGAACAGTGTAAATTCTGATCTGCAGGCAATTCTAAATGCACAAAATGGCTCTTATAAGCTGTCCCTCAAATTGTATACTCAATATAAGAAACCAAATGGCACTAAATTTACACAGCCCCACATAACAGCAACTGTACCGGTATATTCAAATGTAAATTCAGACACAATAATAAACAGTTTGATAGATCAATTGAATATTAAACACTCTGAATTTGAGGCAAAAGAGTCTGGATGGAGCCTATGCGGCTCTCTACACAGGCTCTATGTTAATATTTCTGAATTCAGCCCATTGCAAGGATCTACATATCTGCCATTACCTGACAATATTAAAAACAAAAGAGCCGTGGTTAATATTAAAAATACCGACCAGAAATGCTTTTTGTGGTGTATTTTAGCTGCTTTGTATCCAGTTTCAAGGGATCCTCAGAGAATAAGTTATTACAAACAACATGAACATGATTTTGACGATGCAATGAAGGGTTTAGAATATCCAATGTCTGTTCAGAATATTGATAAATTTGAAAAAAAGGCCAGGGATATCAATGGCAAGCAATTATCTATTAATGTATATATTTGTTCCACTGGCAAATACCCGATAGCACCTCTCAGAATCAATGATGATGATTCTGCTGTTCCGATTAATCTGCTCTTAATTGAAGGGGATGGCAAATATCATTATACTCTGATACACAGTCTTGAAGCTTTAGTGAGAGCACAACTATACAAATCCAATACAATATTCAAATTGTGCAGAAGATGTTTCACTGTATTTTATGGTCAAAAAATGGTGAATGGGGTTCGTAAAGAGAGTGCAGAAATTGCCAAAAACAAGTCAATTGAGCATCTGAAATACTGTGGCAATCATAAACCTGTTCATATGGTGATGCCCAATCCAAGTGAAAATTGCAAATTCAAAAAGTTTGAAGCCTTGTTGGAACACCCAGCATATATTGTCTGTGATTTTGAATCAATCCTCAAACATCTTGCATTTTGTAGCCCAGATCCTGAAGATTCTTCAATTACACCATACCAGTTACATGAACCTTCCAGCTTTTGTTATATAGTTATACGGAATGGTGTAGCTAGTGAACCATACTTATACATGGGACCAGATGCCGTCAAAGAATTTGCACATAAAATAGAAAATGAGTGCCGTGACATAGCATCTAATATTTTATTAAAATCAAAACCCATGTTACCTTTAACAGATGAGCAGATTGAAGATTTCAACAATGCAGAAAAATGCCCGGTATGTGATTCCGAATTTTCAGATACAAATATCAAGGTGAAACACCATTCTCATACAGATGGTAAATTCTTAATGGCCCTGTGTAATAGCTGTAATATTAAGATCAAGAGACCAAGATTTGTCCCCATATTTTGCCATGGAGCATCTAATTATGATTTCCATCATCTGATTAGGTACGAGGGGTTTGACAAGCAGAATTTAAATATTTTAGCTGAAAATGATGAGAAATATATATCTATTAGCAAGATAATTAAAGTTAATAGTGTTCCTATTCACATGAGATTTCTTGATTCTTACAGAATTTTATCAGCTAGCCTGGCTACACTGGGCACTCAATTATCTGATGATCAATTCAAAATCACACGTGCAATGTTTCCAAATCAGGACCTGAAATTAATTAGGCGGAAGGGTGTATATCCTTATGATTATGTTACAGATTTTTCTAAATTTGATGAGTGTTCCCTGCCACCACAACATGAGTTTTACAGCAAAATCAGAGGATCTGGAATCACTGATGATGATTATCACCATGCCCAATTGATGTGGAACAATTTAAAATGCAAGACATTTGGCGATTATCACATGGCTTATTTGAAACTTGATGTGACCCTCTTAGCTGATATAATGCAGGCATTCAGAAAATTTTCTATGCAAAATTATGGACTGGACCCAGTGTATTTTTTCAGTGCCCCGGGCCTAGCATGGTCTGCAATGTTTTTAAACATCAAAAAGCCATTGGATCTGATCCTAGATCAAAATAAGTATCTGTTTATAGAGGAAAATATAAGAGGGGGGATGGTGCAATGTTCTCAGAGATATGCCAGAGCAAATAACAAATATATGCCTGATTATGATCCAGCACGGCCATCAAATTATATACTGTATGTGGATGCAAACAGTCTCTATGGTCACGCAATGATGCAAAAACTGCCATATGCAGAGCTTGAATGGGTTGAAGATTTTAATATTGAGGATCTTCAGAATTATGTTGATAGAGAATATGGCTTCTTCTTAGAGGTTGATCTGGCAATTCCTGATGATTTGCACAACAAATTTTCTGATCTGCCCCCAATTCCTGAGGTTCAGTGCTCACCTGGCTCTAAACAAAAGAAGCTCATGATGACACTGGAGGCAAAACAAGGCTATGTCATACATTACAAGTACCTCCAGTTCCTGATGAAACATGGTGTTCAAGTGACCAAACTTGGCAAAGTCTTAAGGTTCAGGCACTCAGAATGGTTGAAACCATATATTGATACAAACACGGAGCTTCGAACATCTGCAAAGAGCGAATTTGATAAGGGCTTGTTTAAATTGATGGTTAATTCTGTATATGGCAAAACAATTGAAAATGTCAGAAAACATACCGATGTTAAAATAATTACTGACCCCAGCCTGAGCAAAAAATTGGTTGCAAAGCCTAATTTCAATTACAGAAGAATTTATGATGAGCACATGGCACTTTTCAACATGAAAAAAACAAAGATTAAGTTTGATAAACCTATTTATGTAGGGGCTGCAATATTGGATTTATCCAAATTACGTATGTTAACATTCTATTATGATGTGCTCAAACCTTTTTATGGTGATAGAGTAAAACTGATATACATGGACACGGATAGTTTTGTTCTTGATATTCAAACAGAAGATGTTTATCAAGATATGGCCCAGCCTGAATTGTTTCAATATTTTGACACCAGTGAATTGCCAGGCCATTTGAATATTCAACCCCACAACAAAAAGGTGCCTGGCAAGTTAAAAGATGAGACACTTGGTGATGTTATTGTGGAATTTGCCGGGTTAAGTGCCAAGGTGTATAGTTTTAAAACATGTAGTGGTGTTGCTGCCAAAAAGGCCAAGGGTATTGGCAAAGTAGCTGTGGAAAAAAAGCTTGAATTTGAAGATTATAAAAATTGCCTCAAATCCCAGAGTTCAATCAGAACTTCAGAATCCAGAATTCAGAGTGTGGATCACTTGCTGACTTCAAATGTTGTAAGAAAAGTGGCTCTGGACCCATGTGATGATAAGAGATGCATTTTATCATGTGGCATACATACTTTACCATGGGGTCATTGTGATTTGAAAAATGGGAATCAATGCCCAATTACAGAGCATGATTTGGAATAAATAAACATGCCTATGAACTTATTTGGGTTCAAAAAACAAGGTATTATGGACCTGCCAACACCACAAGCCTCTCCTGATATGCTGTCTAAACTGAGTGGCTTGTTAATTATTCATCTGAACAGCATACTTACAGATATTGACGATGAAACAGGCAAAATATTGTACATATTTAACAATAATTTAAATCATTACCAATTACCCGTAGGTGGGCAATTGCAATTTATTACAACTCCTGAGGGTGATGTTAAAATTTCAGTAGGGAGAAATATTTACAGAATTAAGCACTCGAACATGGTTTCTGGCACTGTATATACTGTTTCTGCTGGTGACTGCTTATATATTGAGGTCCCTGGATCCTATGATAAGCAGTCACCAGCAGAAACAGTATATACAGTGCCAGAAACCATGTTCGAGTGCTTAATTCTGTAAATATTTCTCCCTACTGAAATTTTAACATCACCCTCAGGAGTTGTAATAAATTGCAATTGCCCACCTACGGGTAATTGGTAATGATTTAAATTATTGTTAAATATGTACAATATTTTGCCTGTTTCATCGTCAATATCTGTAAGTATGCTGTTCAGATGAATAATTAACAAGCCACTCAGTTTAGACAGCATATCAGGAGAGGCTTGTGGTGTTGGCAGGTCCATAATACCTTGTTTTTTGAACCCAAATAAGTTCATAGGCATGTTTATTTATTCCAAATCATGCTCTGTAATTGGGCATTGATTCCCATTTTTCAAATCACAATGACCCCATGGTAAAGTATGTATGCCACATGATAAAATGCATCTCTTATCATCACATGGGTCCAGAGCCACTTTTCTTACAACATTTGAAGTCAGCAAGTGATCCACACTCTGAATTCTGGATTCTGAAGTTCTGATTGAACTCTGGGATTTGAGGCAATTTTTATAATCTTCAAATTCAAGCTTTTTTTCCACAGCTACTTTGCCAATACCCTTGGCCTTTTTGGCAGCAACACCACTACATGTTTTAAAACTATACACCTTGGCACTTAACCCGGCAAATTCCACAATAACATCACCAAGTGTCTCATCTTTTAACTTGCCAGGCACCTTTTTGTTGTGGGGTTGAATATTCAAATGGCCTGGCAATTCACTGGTGTCAAAATATTGAAACAATTCAGGCTGGGCCATATCTTGATAAACATCTTCTGTTTGAATATCAAGAACAAAACTATCCGTGTCCATGTATATCAGTTTTACTCTATCACCATAAAAAGGTTTGAGCACATCATAATAGAATGTTAACATACGTAATTTGGATAAATCCAATATTGCAGCCCCTACATAAATAGGTTTATCAAACTTAATCTTTGTTTTTTTCATGTTGAAAAGTGCCATGTGCTCATCATAAATTCTTCTGTAATTGAAATTAGGCTTTGCAACCAATTTTTTGCTCAGGCTGGGGTCAGTAATTATTTTAACATCGGTATGTTTTCTGACATTTTCAATTGTTTTGCCATATACAGAATTAACCATCAATTTAAACAAGCCCTTATCAAATTCGCTCTTTGCAGATGTTCGAAGCTCCGTGTTTGTATCAATATATGGTTTCAACCATTCTGAGTGCCTGAACCTTAAGACTTTGCCAAGTTTGGTCACTTGAACACCATGTTTCATCAGGAACTGGAGGTACTTGTAATGTATGACATAGCCTTGTTTTGCCTCCAGTGTCATCATGAGCTTCTTTTGTTTAGAGCCAGGTGAGCACTGAACCTCAGGAATTGGGGGCAGATCAGAAAATTTGTTGTGCAAATCATCAGGAATTGCCAGATCAACCTCTAAGAAGAAGCCATATTCTCTATCAACATAATTCTGAAGATCCTCAATATTAAAATCTTCAACCCATTCAAGCTCTGCATATGGCAGTTTTTGCATCATTGCGTGACCATAGAGACTGTTTGCATCCACATACAGTATATAATTTGATGGCCGTGCTGGATCATAATCAGGCATATATTTGTTATTTGCTCTGGCATATCTCTGAGAACATTGCACCATCCCCCCTCTTATATTTTCCTCTATAAACAGATACTTATTTTGATCTAGGATCAGATCCAATGGCTTTTTGATGTTTAAAAACATTGCAGACCATGCTAGGCCCGGGGCACTGAAAAAATACACTGGGTCCAGTCCATAATTTTGCATAGAAAATTTTCTGAATGCCTGCATTATATCAGCTAAGAGGGTCACATCAAGTTTCAAATAAGCCATGTGATAATCGCCAAATGTCTTGCATTTTAAATTGTTCCACATCAATTGGGCATGGTGATAATCATCATCAGTGATTCCAGATCCTCTGATTTTGCTGTAAAACTCATGTTGTGGTGGCAGGGAACACTCATCAAATTTAGAAAAATCTGTAACATAATCATAAGGATATACACCCTTCCGCCTAATTAATTTCAGGTCCTGATTTGGAAACATTGCACGTGTGATTTTGAATTGATCATCAGATAATTGAGTGCCCAGTGTAGCCAGGCTAGCTGATAAAATTCTGTAAGAATCAAGAAATCTCATGTGAATAGGAACACCATTAACTTTAATTATCTTGCTAATAGATATATATTTCTCATCATTTTCAGCTAAAATATTTAAATTCTGCTTGTCAAACCCCTCGTACCTAATCAGATGATGGAAATCATAATTAGATGCTCCATGGCAAAATATGGGGACAAATCTTGGTCTCTTGATCTTAATATTACAGCTATTACACAGGGCCATTAAGAATTTACCATCTGTATGAGAATGGTGTTTCACCTTGATATTTGTATCTGAAAATTCGGAATCACATACCGGGCATTTTTCTGCATTGTTGAAATCTTCAATCTGCTCATCTGTTAAAGGTAACATGGGTTTTGATTTTAATAAAATATTAGATGCTATGTCACGGCACTCATTTTCTATTTTATGTGCAAATTCTTTGACGGCATCTGGTCCCATGTATAAGTATGGTTCACTAGCTACACCATTCCGTATAACTATATAACAAAAGCTGGAAGGTTCATGTAACTGGTATGGTGTAATTGAAGAATCTTCAGGATCTGGGCTACAAAATGCAAGATGTTTGAGGATTGATTCAAAATCACAGACAATATATGCTGGGTGTTCCAACAAGGCTTCAAACTTTTTGAATTTGCAATTTTCACTTGGATTGGGCATCACCATATGAACAGGTTTATGATTGCCACAGTATTTCAGATGCTCAATTGACTTGTTTTTGGCAATTTCTGCACTCTCTTTACGAACCCCATTCACCATTTTTTGACCATAAAATACAGTGAAACATCTTCTGCACAATTTGAATATTGTATTGGATTTGTATAGTTGTGCTCTCACTAAAGCTTCAAGACTGTGTATCAGAGTATAATGATATTTGCCATCCCCTTCAATTAAGAGCAGATTAATCGGAACAGCAGAATCATCATCATTGATTCTGAGAGGTGCTATCGGGTATTTGCCAGTGGAACAAATATATACATTAATAGATAATTGCTTGCCATTGATATCCCTGGCCTTTTTTTCAAATTTATCAATATTCTGAACAGACATTGGATATTCTAAACCCTTCATTGCATCGTCAAAATCATGTTCATGTTGTTTGTAATAACTTATTCTCTGAGGATCCCTTGAAACTGGATACAAAGCAGCTAAAATACACCACAAAAAGCATTTCTGGTCGGTATTTTTAATATTAACCACGGCTCTTTTGTTTTTAATATTGTCAGGTAATGGCAGATATGTAGATCCTTGCAATGGGCTGAATTCAGAAATATTAACATAGAGCCTGTGTAGAGAGCCGCATAGGCTCCATCCAGACTCTTTTGCCTCAAATTCAGAGTGTTTAATATTCAATTGATCTATCAAACTGTTTATTATTGTGTCTGAATTTACATTTGAATATACCGGTACAGTTGCTGTTATGTGGGGCTGTGTAAATTTAGTGCCATTTGGTTTCTTATATTGAGTATACAATTTGAGGGACAGCTTATAAGAGCCATTTTGTGCATTTAGAATTGCCTGCAGATCAGAATTTACACTGTTCAAAAAATTCTGAATGCCACATCTTGGCTCTGATACAAACCGGTAATCCCTAAGTTGGGCATTAAAACCGCTATGGATAGGTTCATAGCGTGGCTGCTTTGCTGCTCTGGCATTAAGAGGTGATTCGTGCTTTCTTTTCAGACCAGATGTGGATGCTTGTAGGGGCAATGTTGATGACTGTACAGAGCAAGTATCTTTATGCATATATGTGAAGTATTGCATGCTGTATTTTCTATTGCATTTGGGGCAAATTTTTGTGGGAGTTCTGTATTTGTCCGGATTACAAACCTTTTGGTGTCTGGCCCAATTAGAGCTGGATATATTTTTATTGCACTGATTGCAATATTTTTGATTCGGCATTTTTGTTGTTGGTTTATTATATACAATTTCCTGGGATTCAATTCAAAACTTTATACTGAATAAAAAATATCAGTTGGGTTCAGCACTGTACTGTGTGTGTGTGTATGTGTATATGTGTGTATACACTTAATATTTTTGGCTTTGGTATTTATATAAAATTTCCTGGGTTTTAAATCTAATCTCTATGCTTAATCAGTTGGGTTCAGTACAGACAAAAAAACTGCATAGCTCTATGTCAATTAGTTCTTGAGATATTGTATTTAGGAACCACTTTGGGCTGGAGTATTTTCTCCTGTGCGTACCTCCCATTTCTCTGCTGAATATACATGCAATCACGACAGCAGTGCCGTGCCCCGGCGCTCGCAGAAACTAGAGTTGCTGAAAGAAATGTTCTCCCCAAAATATTGATCCGATAACTCCAGCAAATCGGAGTAACTAATGTATTGATCCGATGCTCGCAGCGGCCTTCAGAGGCACTGACCTAGCACAAGCATGCATGTCCCAGAAGGCACTAACCTAATGCCATGTGTATTGATTTTAACAACTTGGACAGATATAAGCCTAACTCTAAATATGAATAGATTACAACAAACAAGCTGGATGTAGCAAATATCAGATTTTGTATAAAAAACTGCAAAATACCCCAGTTTCAATTCGATCCATTTATCTGAATCGAAGAAACCGGCAATTCACATATCCCCATATCATTGTATGCTTGCCCTATTAGGCCTCTTTTGCTGTTGTGCTCAATTAATTTTCACTAATTGGCAATTTTCTTGATGAGGCCTAATAGAACAAGATACGGCGGTACGAGAAATATGTAAATTAAAGATATTTTAGCAATATACGACGTCTTAAGAAAGGCATATTCAGCTCCAAAGTACTTTGTCTAACACTTACTACCAATCCCTATTACTAACAAAGATAGTTGGAAATGATGTAGTAATGAAACTTGTTCCCAAGTGTTCACCGAGTTCAGACATTTGTTCATAGATGGCCCTGTTGTTGTTGCTTTGGAATATCTCTAAAACAAGCAACAACAACAGGGCCATCTATGAACAAATGTCTGAACTCGGTGAACACTTGGGAACAAGTTTCATTACTACATCATTTCCAACACTTCAAAAAGAAAACAGGTTGTGGTGAATGACAGAACAAACATTAAAATTATCTGTGAATTCCATGAGGCATTACCTGATGACACCATATGTAGTGTTATTCTCATAGGTGAAAAATCATATGTTTATGATGTGAGAAATGAGAGAGTCACGGAGCAATTCTAGAAGAATTATATTATCTTAATACTAGATATACAAGTTGAGCCTGGTGCCCAATTGAACTTAGACCGGAAGTAAATATGTGTGGGTGTGGGTAGGTGTGGGTGTGGGTGGGTATGGCCGTGTATATAGGTGAGGGTGGCTTAGTTTTAAGTGTGGCCAAAAAAAAAAATATCAAGAGGGGCATATTTTTGACAAGTTTATGGACAACAATCTCACAGAAGTGCCTTTTATAAGTGTAAACTAATCTGCTTGAGAGGAGCTCTTCCTTTCTGAGGAAATTCCCGAGGGCATTTTTACAAAAATCTTGGATTAGAGGGGGTTCCACACTTGAGCAAAAAGCTCATATAGGCATGTTGAGCTAGGTTTAAGTGTAGCCAAACCTGCTTGAGGGGAGCTCTTCCTTTCTTGCGCTTAAAATACAGTCAATACAACTACTCTGTAGCCTTCTGATTATTTTTTTTTTTTTTTGAAAAATCGAAAATAATATTTTTTTCAAAAATGCCAATCCCAAGAATTTTGATTTTTTTACTGTTGATCAGTACCATACAGTACTATATTCCCTAAAAAGGAGAACTTCCACTTTTGAGTTTAATATGTTTTATAAACAATTGAAAATGTTGCCATACATTAAACCAGTTTCCATTACCACATACTCGCATATTGGTCTCATGAAATCAAAATCTAGTCTTATTTGACATGGTTTTTTAATTCTTCATAAAGATATGTAACAGACACAGCTTTCAAAACATACTAAAGCTTCCAAAATATATGTGCAAGTTCCAAAGCATATCGCTTCTGTGTACTCTGCTTAGAACTGAAATTAGCAATTCAATGAACTAAAAATTTGTTCAACTGCATCAGCATCTTCCTTTGATATTGAGTGATGCCTTCCTGTTGAACCAATAGGAACTGGGGCACCCACAATCTTTAAAACATCGCGAATTCGAAGTGAGCACTGGTGGTGGTGTTGCTGTCTTGCAGCTGCAAATCTATATCCAGCAGCCGGTCCATGTGGTAGCATAAAGTTCACGACGATTTTACTTAACTCAACTGATATCTATAACCTCTTTGAAGGTTGTGAATCTGAATATTCTCCTGCCGTTTCCGAGATCTTGGTTGGACAAATGAAATTTCTTCTTTCTTGCTCTTTAAAGTTCGTGCAATATAGGTTCGCTCATCACTGTGAGTCCAGACATGTGTCTTCTGAATTCCTTTCACAGGGGTAGTTTGGTTGGACCATTCTTCTATTTTCTGCTGTTGGAATTCTTCAACTTCCTCTTTGGGCAACATGATGAGGGCTGTTGATGTGTATGACTTCACCACTCTTGTAAAATCCTCTGCATTATGAATTTCATCTGTACTTGGGCTGGAAAGATTATGTTTTGTAGCATGGTGCTTCAGCAGGCCTCGTACACCATCTCAGTGCTCCTTCCCATGACCAGTAGCACTGTATACCCAGTCCATTGGCACAAGCGACTCAGTCAATTCAAACAGTTTTTGAAGTAACTAGGGGCGCCATCAGAAATCACTTCCAATTCGCGATGTTTTAAAGATTGTGGGTGCCCCAGTTCTTATTGGTTCAACAGGAAGGCATCACTCAATATAAAAGGAAGATACTGATGCAGTTGAACAAATTTTTATTTAATTGAATTGCTAATTTCAGTTCTAAGCAGAGTGCACAGAAGTGGCATGCTTTGGAACCTGTAATATGTTTTGGAACTTGCACATATATTTTATAAGCTTTTGTGGACAAAACAAAAAAGTACGGGTTTCTTACTTTGTCCTGAATTTTAACACTATGTTTAATTCAATAACATCTGAGACTATGAAGGTACCCCCCCCCCCCCGCCTGAATTGATATGGACTTTGCACCCAGCATAACAACAGTGGATGCTGAGCAAACATAGCACCTTCCCGACCCAGCAACATTCCAAAGCAGACAAACTTGTACTAGCTCGGAAAACCTCATGTACTATCACAACTAGTATAGGGCCACCTACGCATAGGCAGGCCCATTGTCCTAGGTGGAACTTTCACGAGGTCTCCTATCAAACAGTAGGGAAAAACCTTATCGGGAGAGATCCTACAGTTTTTCTTGCCATCCGAATAACAAGAATTCATTAGATATAGGGTGGAAACGTATCATCAAAAGTGCTTTATAATTTTTAAAAAATAAGCAAAAAAGAAAGCTGCCTTGGTTAGCAACTATAGTGTGTTTAATATGGAAACAACGCATAATCGTGTTACAGCAAGGATCCAAGTTACTTCAGGAAAACTAATAGATAAAATATGAAATAAGGAGAATAACTAACATTCATTCTGCAATCTAATCTATCATGCTGTTTCTAGCAGCGGCGATGGGATTCTATGAGTTCACTAGGTGCCATCTAACTGAAATCTGGTTGGCAGGCTTTGGCACACTAAAGACCTGTTGGCCACAGTATTTATCTATTTTACAGACAAACACCTTTGAAATAGCATTAATAAGGGTCCCTAATTCGAATGCCGGCCTGGGAATGGGTGTTCTTTGTGACTGTCCCATCATCTTCATCTTCGCGAGTAGCCAAAAGTGGCAGAAAAGCAAAGTAAAATAAGCCAAATCAATGTAGCATTAATAACACCGCCAGTTCGGTGACCAAGTGTGTTAAGTGGCCAACTTTCAAACTTGCCACAGGAGTTCCCGTGTTCGAATCTTGATCTGGGCATAGGTGTCCTTGAAAGTGTCCTTTCTTTAATTTACGCATCGTCGCTATTAGCCAGAAATGACAGGAGAACGACTGAAAATAATAAAATTAATAAAACTTATGTACTATCCTTCAGCTGCCAGCATCTGTCCACTTTTGAATTGTAGGTTTAGTACAATATAATTCATAAAGCATATCTGGTCGTCAGTTTTTGGATGTGGTTTTATAACTACTGTAATGAGCTTCAAAAATGAACAATAACTGTTGCATGTTAAACATTGTTGTGCTGTTTTGTGTTAGGTCACGTTCACTTACAAGATAATCTAGAATGTAAAAGAAGAAGTTTCGAACTTAAAGAAAGTAAATATTGAAACTGAAAGTGAAGTTAGCAAATCTTTGGACTTGGCTAATTTTACTTTTCTTGTTTTAATATAGCTATTTTGACATCGTTGCTCTTTACCTGTATCAGTTCATTTTGAATTTCAGAACGTGGAGAATTATTGTGAATCTCATTTTATTGTGTACATCTGAAATGTTCTTGTGGTAATATGTCTATGTTTCAAAAGAAATTTCACCAAACCTGTGAAGTTTCCTTAATTTTCTGGCGTTTTTGCTGTGTATCATGTTTCTCAATGTTCTCGAACCGCTAAATTATGAGACTTCAAAAATTGTGTTTATGCTCATGTGTTTTAAGGAGTAAAAAGAATAAAGAAAGAAATAAAGACACATTCTCTGCAGTGGTCTCAGGTACAATTTCCTTTTAAGGCACCTTACAGACTCGTTCTGATCGAAATTTAAACTGTATGTTCAGTTCCGATTAGCCTATCAGGAGCATACAGATTTCTCAAGCCTGTTAAACGTGGTGATATAAATACAGAATGAATGAATCTTGAATATTATTAGGCATAATAATATATTCAAGACATGGCAGTTGAGAAGGGCCCCTTGGATCCGCGCCTGCTTCTGGTCGAAGGTTCATTGTTTGTGGTCGCCCTAATTTGAAATATTGCATGTATTAATTATTTCATTCTTTTTTCAACAGTGATATCAGCTATGGAGAAACAAGTGACCATCTCTGTTTTAATGGTCATTAGTACCATACTCATTTTATTGGTAGACACTAGCAAAGGGACACTTTCAAAACAGAATCGAAAAGCAAAGAAAAAGGATATATGTAATATGTTTACCTTCAAATATTAGACTCCAGTCAAGTGGATACTGTCAGATGACTTGACACATTGCATTTCTGACTTGTCACATCCACTTGGTCTTCCTGCTTTCTTAGCACATCTAGGCCCTTCCCTGTTGATGCCACTAGAGCCGGGCCTGTCTCTTTCGAGTAAGCAGCACGCTGGTGGGTCCCGATTTTGATATTGCAGCCCACTAGAACCTGGCAGATCTTGATACTGAACCAAGAACTGAAACATAGAGATTTCAAGTGATTAATAGTCGAAGAACTTATACATAAAACATACATTTAAAAAAAAATTGATTACACTGGTCAACAAAAAAAAAAAAAAAAAAAATTCTGGCATGGACTTTTCCAACTGTTTTTGAATAATTTCAGTGTGCTGATTCCAAATGTGCTCTCAGATTTGCTCTATCACATCTCATTTGTATGCTATTGGCAAATCCCATTTTCATTGATTTTACCCGGAATTGACCGGTGGGCACTTATGATTACAAGTTGTTGCGAGTCAGTGAGTGCTTTGATAAAAGATGGGGTTGTATTTGTAGGACAGTGTGTTTATAATATGATTTTATTTAGACATCAACATTTATGTCATATTTTTCATCTGCAGGTCGTGATCTAACAATGGCTACAACATCCGGAAGAAGGACTTGCCATAATGACGCATATATCTTCTGCTACATCTGTGGCATCTTCACTTTGAGAGATCAATACCTTTGTCAAGAAGGTGTATCTTGCCTACTTTAAGGTACGACTGGGAGACCAAGACAAAAATTGGGCTCCGCACAAAGTGTTCAAGACCTGTGTTGAAACTTTGAATTCCTATGCCGTTGCTGGTGCTCGTCTTTGAGATGTCCCGTGGCTGACGTCATCCGTGGACAACTGAATCTCTTACTTTCTCTACCAATGCAATAAGATACACGCATGTCTGATTTGCGGGCAATTTTTCTTTGGCGTTTCTTGCTTTTCCAATGACGTAAGGAAATTTATTGGTTACTGCTACCCACATATCAGTGGCGTGTGGTGACATTTCTCCTTGGGAAAGTAGCCCCAGAAAAATTAAGAAATTCGAGAAGTTAAGGTTTTTCTACCCTCAAAACAATCTTATAAGTGGCTATTTAAGGTGAAAAGTAGTCTCTCTGTCTTTACCAACTCATGTCATTTCTTGATAAAAATATCCTTTGTTTTCAATGTTTGCAAAGATTTTTCAAGCGATCACGCTCATGGATAATATGTTTTTGGGTCTATACTGTCTTCCAAAGCTTTTAATTATAGTTGTTTTTTTTAAAAAAAAACACAAAGAAAACGCTTCGCTGACCTGCCTCAACGCTGTCAATGATATTGGCACAAAAAATTCCTGTACGCAGATATTTAACCTTACAGTTTGCAACACTAGGATAACTAAAGCATACCTTACTGATGGAGAGAGAGAGAGAGAGAGGGGGGGGGGAAGAGAGAGACATTTTCGTGTCTGCCCCGTCCCTCACAAAAATCCTGCGTAAGGGCCTGAATGCACCGTTCTCGAGATATATATATTTTTTACTTTTCAAGATTAATTTTGGGCGCCATTTTTTCAAGATGGCGGCGAACGTACAGGTCAGACAATGCTATAGGGGTTGCTTGAAGGATGTTCACGGAGCACAGGAACGAACACCTAACTGAGAACGGAAAATTTTCAATTTGTTTTTTTCTCTGCGCAATAAAACACTACATTTGAAGATGCTTATTTTACAAGCCGGCCACAGTGTCGGAGTGCTTAGCACATCGAGTCCCGGATTCGAATCCTGGCCTGGACATGGATGTTTTTGCGTGTCCATTCAACAATTTCATCATATCATCACTCATCTCCATCTTCGCAAATTAGTCAAAAGTGGCACAAAAAGCTAAGTAAAATGAAGCAAATCAATTAAAAGTTATTTCACAAAGCAGCCTTTTCTTTGTTCATAAAATCTTCACACTTCTTCAAATTTTCCAATTTTCCCTGCTGTTGGCAAGAGATTACCAGATTAAGAAGCGAGAACCCGGCGTAGTGGTATAAGTATCATTTTGGGATCACTTTGGAAACAGGAATAACAAATAAATCTGACAGTAGTTTGCCTCATTCGATGAAACACCTTCTATCCCAGTCAATTGACACGCACCTTCAGACTTGAGTGTAAATAGTCCTAAGGTTGCTAACTTTCCTCAATCGGACTTCTCAGGTTTTGTTTTACTAGGCAAGGAACCACAGCAACCAGAGGCGAGGCGTCCGGTCATCGGGAGATTCTGCGATGACCAAGCAAAATATTTAAAAAAATCGCTAAAGTTTAGCGCATCGAAATAAGGTCCTGGTACTCCCTCCCGCCAAGTTTTCTATTGAAGGCAATGGTGCTGGACGGCTCAGCTCATCGCAGAATGGTGCGAATCCCTCTGGTTGCTGCCGGTGCCGAGAACAGCCGAACGCTTCCCAACAGGCAGACCCTAGGACAAGGCCCAACAAATACTCCCCCACTTTTGAAGGTCTGGGTCATAACAGGCCTTTTTTTCAGCCCCCATCCCCATGTTTACAGCTACGGCAGGGTTTTTTCTGGAGTCATCAAGATTCTTCCCAATGTCCAGTGGCGTACTCAAGGAGGGGTTGGCGAGGGTCATAATCCATAATGGTTAGGCTCAATATTCTTTAAAAAAAGAAGAAGAATAGAACGTCAAAGGCAGAAAAAGATGGCAAAATAAGGAATGATTACTAAAAAAGTACACATAATCCTCCTTTTGAAAATCCTGGGCACGCCACTTCAAATGTCTGCTATTTACACTTATTAAGAGGAAAAACACATATTGAACGATTCGGTCGCAGAGAAATATTGTGCCCCCTCCTCCTTCCCCTTCGTTGAAAGATCGACCCTGACGTTTGCAATGGCTACGTGTAGATGTCACTCTTCGCCACTGACAGAAACTTAGATTACACTAACATCTATGTAGGAAAATATGTGTGTTTTACTATCACAAATAACACACTTCAGATAGATTTTCAATTTTTATCTTCCTCTATTCAAATAAACCAAAACACTTTCACACATATAAAAATTTATCAACGTTAATCACATTAAACACTGAAAAAATACTTAATATGTAATGGTTACATTAATCTCAATATCAATTCGTTCGAACTTTCTTGCATTTTACCTATGAGTTTTACATAAAGGTTGGTCATACTAGTGAAATGTCAATGATTACTGACAAGGGATAAAACCTCGAATGATCGAAATACTTCCGTAACAGCTGGTCAAATTACGGCAAAACCACTGACATTAGAAAAAATCAAAATATTTTCTTTTTATAGTCCATCGAATGAGATTTATGACAAAAAGATGTCTGTTTATGATCATTAGTTACAGGTATATAGGAGGAAACCTCAATTCATAGGTCAGGAACTGAGGTTTCAGGAAGGGGGGGGGGGGGACAGTTCTCGTAGTCTTCTAACAACAGACCAAAATTCAGCTTTTACGGAATTAATCCTGACATTCGATATCCCACCTTCATTTACTGGTATATAACATATAAGGTGTTACATTGCAGGCATACTACTGCCATTATTTCCCCCTGTTTTCAAAGTCATTCTAAAATGAAACTTAACACCAAACAGAGACTGCATTTAATTGTGTAACATACTTTATTCCCCACAAAATTGAACATACATCTGTTTATGCATGCAAGGCCAAAGTTCACATCATTCGACCTTGAAGTGAACATTTCAATATTTTCATATAAATATATTTTTTATGAAAACTATGCTCCCTTAGCTTCAAAATAAGCCCGAGAAAGTTATACCATAATTGTAAGCAAAGTTATGATTTTTTTAAAATTTGACCTTGTAAGCACTTAAATTTAACGTTTGTTATAAAGTTGGCAACCCTGCTGTATAAATACCGTGTATCACTTAGGGCTAAATTTTTTACATATGTAAGTAACCTCATTTCTTTTACCACCCTACCAAATTTCATGAAAATTTGAAATGGTCGGTTGAAAAGTTCATTTTTTGTGTTGATTTGGCATGGAATATGAGTTGAAGCAGGAACGTACCTAGATATTCAGGGGGCTCGACATCCCAAAAAAAATTGTTTTATGCTACAATTATATATTATGATCCTAATTTATTAAGATAAACAATTATTCACCAGGGCCGCTAACTTTTGAGAAACATTGGGTCTACTGTACTTTTACTCGGAGATTTGTTTTATAATTTTATTCAATGTCATGATTGTGCTGAGGATTTACCATAAAATACCTTCTTTTTTTGTTATTTGACCGTAAAAATGTAGGGTTTTGCGTTTAAAAGCCGTTTCAGGTCAGTTCTGAGAGGAATATATGAATTTTATAGTGGCTGTTTTTGCATATTTTAATGACTGTTTTGAAGATAACTGATTTTTGAATGTCTAATCCGGATAAATGACGCTAATTCTGCCTATGTTTATCAATTTTAGTGCCTGATTTGTAATTTAGGAGGTTTTTGCATGTCTATTTTGAGAATTTTAAGTATCAGTCCTGATCCTTTCTTCAGTACCCCTCCCGCTAAATTTGCCAGTGCCACCACCATACAGTGTGTTTTAAAAGTCCTGCAAGATTCCCAAAATCTGTAACTTTGAAGTAATAGGTTTATTACAAAGAAATATTGTTTATTTACAGAGGAAAAATTAAAATTTTGTTCTGGCCACACTGCTGCACACGTGTGTGCAGGTGATCAATCGATCGCATGATTCCAACATGGCGTCGATGCAGGAAAAATTGACCCACACCTTGGCCCGCAACGTTGCCAGATCTTACGCCTTGCGATTACTGGCTGTGGGGACATGTCAAAACCCAGGTGTTTGCACAGAAACCGACGGATCTTAACGACCTGTAGTTCAATGTACGTGATGTGATTCACAACATTCCGAACGAGAACCGTCAAAACAAGATTCTTGGATTCAAACGAAGATTGCAAGAGTGTCTGGACGTGAATGGTGCCCAGCTGGAGATGAACCAAAATACATCAAACTTTAATTTTAAAGTTTCATCTGTGCAACAAACAATATTTCTTGTAATAAACCAGTTACTGTAAAATATATAGGTTTTTAGAAACCTGCAGGACTTTTAAAACACCCTGTACAGTTAATTAATTGGGTTCCAAAACCGGGGGTGACAAGGTGCCAAAACTGGGGGGAGGTGTATATTTCCCTTTGTATATAATATTTAGCATAGTGCGGAGCCAAAAGTGACGAAAAGTGGTGGGGCAACTGCCGCCAATGTATTGTGAAATAAGGAAGTACACTTCCCAGCATAATCACTCGCAATGAGTGCATTCTGCGAAATGTTACGTGAATGCCAATCAATGACAGATTCCATACTTGCGTAATGTGCGTTGAAATAGAGTATTTTGCTTGGCCCACAGGTTTCTGATGAAAGTGAAATCCTTGCGTTTGTGCGGGTGGATTACATTCGAAAGTGTTCGCTCTTCTTCCGGCTTGTGTGTCTAGTACGATGTCGTGTGTGTTATATTCGTTGAAGTTGCAGAAGGAGTCACACTACACAGAAGAGGATGGGTTTTGCACAGAAGTACTTCGTGGCAGCCATTCTGTGCTTGCTTGTTTGTTTTTCCCAGGGCTTCTTTCTTGGTTGCACAAGAGCTGGTTCCTACGTAAGTAATCTTTTGTAGTTATCCATCAGGCACATATCTAGAATCATATTTCTGGGGAGAGGGGGGTCTGAACCAAGTGCCTCAAATTAATAATAATAATGTTTAAATTTAAAGAATTATAATTAATAATGATATTAATTAAAATAATCAAATCAATTAATATTATATTTTTATTACATGAACAGGCAAGAAGACGGTATAAGATATAGCAGCACGTATTCATTATTTAGCCTCCGTGTACTGTAGATTTGTAAAAAAAGAAAACAACTGCCCTGGCAAGGAAATTAATGTCACAAATATAAAGAATTGAATGTTTATTGAACATCAAAAAAGGATGTTAGATCCAGTTGACGAAAAAAGTTTCTGGTAGTAAGTATTTTATGGATATGCAGTGGCGGTGATTATGGGGGGCAGTTGCCCCCCACTTTTTTGCCACTATTGCCCCCGCACTATGCTAAATCCTATCTACAAAGGGAAATATACGGTCTTTGCCCCCCAGTTTTGAAACCCAATCGCCGCCAGTGTGCATATGTAATAACAGACCTTCCATGAATTTTCTTGGATACTGTCATTCAAAGTCACATGATTGCAATTAGTCCGGCAGTAATCTTTGATTAAACAACAAGTATATTTTAATTATTTAATTTTAGTTATTTTATTATTTTCATTATTTAATTTCAGTACTTAGTCTTTAGGGGGGTTCGGACCCCCTGGACCCCACAAATACATCCTTGTTATACATGTATCTCAAAGTTGTGTGGGTGTGAAACCCTAATTTCGCCCTAAAAAAGAAGGTCAAAGGGAAAGATGGCCCACTCCGAGCGACACGTCAGGTTTCATTTATTTATTTTAAAGTGTCGGCCCCGTGGCTTTGACGCCAGGAGTCCCGGGTTCGAATCCTGGCCTGGGCATGGATGTTTGTGAGTGTCCATTCATCATATCACCATTCACCCCATCTTCGCAAATTAGCCAAAAGTGGCACAAGAAGCGAAGTAAAATAAAGCAAATCAAATCAAATTATTTCTTTAAAATCCGTTTCCAGGTGACAAATGTCGCTGGTGGCTTGTCGCTTCGATGTGAAAGCTCCCTAAATAACTTCAAGTAAATGTCTGGTCCAGTAGAGATATTTGGTCCCGGATTCGAATCCCGGTCTGGTCATGAATGTTTGTGAGTGTCCATTCATCAGTTTCATCATGTCATCACTCATCGCCATCTTCGCAAATTAGCCAAAAGTGGCACAAGATGCGAAGTAAATTAAAGCAAATCAATCAATCAGTCAGTAAAGATATTTGGAAGAGTGAATTTTTTTCCCGCTCCCTTACACTGAAATAATAATGACATGTCGATACTGTTTCTCTGAATCCATATTCACTCTTTGCTCTTTCATATCGCAACATTTCCCTCTCTCCCTTTTTTTCAATTTATCTCGCCATGTCAATTTTCTTTCTTTTTATTTGTGCCTGTCCCTCTAGCTCCCTACATTTATTCTTTTTTTTGTTTCCTTCTCTTGTTATTCTTTCTCTTTCTACCTATCTCTCTCTCATTTTCTTTTTTTCCGCATTTCGACTTGACTTCTCTTTCTATCTGGCTCCTCTTCACATTTCTATCTTCCTTGTTTCCTACTATTGATCTTTTTTCATTCTGTCTATCCCCCTTTCTCCCTGAAAATTGTCAAAAATACTAGGGCCGAGACGATACCGATACCCATGTATAGGTATCGTTATCGGAAAGTATCGGTTAAATATTATTTACCGATATCGGCCGATACTTTTCAGTCATTTTCGCGGGGTCCACAAAATTGCCTCCTCGCGGCATTTTCACGAAGTCTAAATTATGCAAATTTCCGATTATTCGTTCCATTAATTTCATATGAGCACAGTATGAGACTTCGAGTATCATTTATTCCGCAATTCTTATCTATTGTTATAACCGATTTTAAGAAAAGGGATATGTTAAAAATAACCACAAAATTTAAACGTTAAAAATATTTTACTGTTAATATTTTGTTATTAGGAGCACAGGCTTATGTACATTTTCATCGCAAAACAGGGAACCATGTGTTATGTTCTATAATTAATCCCCCCTCAAAAACACAGTATATGTATAATATAATGATACTCCTCCACATGCCACTGAAATTGTACAGGGCAGGAGTGTATATTCCAGGCTAGAAAGTAAAATACTAAAGAAAAATCTATTAGAAACTGTGAATTAACCTGATTTCAAAAAGAAGATAATGGCGATTCTGAAGTTGGCAACCTGAATTGTTAGGAGTTGGCAACCAGAATTCTTAGGAGTTGGCTACCTGAATTCTTAGGAGTTGGCAACCTGAATTCTTAGGAGTTGGCAACCTGAATTCTTAAGAGTTGGCAACCTGAATTTTCATAAGTTTGCAACCTGACTGCCGTTGGGATGGCAACGTGGCTTCCTTGAAGACGTCAAGAATGAGTCTAGTCTTCTCCCTTCCTCCATAGCCTAGGACCAGGTGTCATAGTGAGATAGCCCAAGTCTTTTTCTCAGCATATGCTACTGATACAGGGTGTTCCAATTAAAAGTAACCCGGCTCCGATCAACAGTTACATGCCAAGCATCGCGAAAAGAAATGGAGTTGGTGTAAGGATGACCTTGAGCACCAACCACGGTTCACGTTACAATGGCCTATTCCATTTTACTGGTGCAATATAGCCGTCATTTGCCTCATATACAAATGTCTTTGAGGTGGGCTATACTTACACTGGGACACCCAGCATATCAAAAAATGTTTGCGGTTGTTCTCTAACATACAGTTAATTCTTTATTTAGGTTCGAGTCCTGGTTTGATAACGTATGCATTATATTCTTAAATAACATCAAACATTACATTTTGAACAATACATCTCCACCAGCGTCAACAGAACCATTGTTTCTCTTTACCTAAATTAATTACGCGAGAACGACCTGCCTGCCCTCTGTCGGCAACAACGTTTAATTAGCAACATGCGGGTGGTAGATGCGAATAGAACAAGACGTGACCTGCTGAAAACGCACGTACGACACTAATCAGCAACGTTAATTAACTCTGATTAAACAAAAGAACAAAGCGGCACCAACAAAGGGACAACGATACTTGAAAAGCGAGAAGTTACGTGAGCAACACTTCATAAGGCAAAGTCTTAAGACGGAGTACTGGACAACTATACTTCATTGGACTCTTGCGTGCAAATGTTATTGTACCGATTAACAGTGGCGGTGATTGATTGGGTCCCAAAACTGAGAGGGGGGGCAAGGTGCCAAAAGTAGGGGGCAAAGACAGTATATTTCCCTTTGTAGATAAGATTTAGCATAGTGCGGGGGCAAAAGTGGCGAAAATTGGGGGAACTGACCCCCTCGCACCCCTAATCGCCGCCACTGCCGATTAGTACAGGCTGAAAAGGGTATTCTTGTACAGTCATGGTCACTTCTGGCTTGTAACGATTATATTGAAACTCAATGCGTCCACTGAGAATGCAAATGTTCTATGTCAATTCATTTTCTCAGGAGAGCCCCTTAAAGTTTGATGTAATATATTCTAGGATCTTTCTCACCATTGCGCTGAAAGTTTGTGTCATTGCAAAGGTTGATATATTGAAGCATCTCTAAAAAGAAGTAGTTGTTTGCTTAGGTATTTATGCTGTAATTAATTATTGAAATTTCTGATAGAACAACTGCACGCAATACCAGCTTTGATTTGAGAGTGCTAATGTTCTCTCTACCAGATATAACACTGCATTCTGGAAACGAGATGGAGATTAATCAATTTCATTATAAATTTGTCATTTTGTAGCTAAGTAAAATACATAATTCATATTTTGGGAAATCAACCAACTAGTTTGATACCACTATTATTCAAAAATTTGTCTGTTTGCAACAAAAGTAAGTTTACAATAAAAATAACCACTATTGCTAAGCAGCTCCCACAAGTGAGGTTAGAATGCAAGTATCTCATAATCGGATGTTGTTTGTGATTGGTTGATGAAATTGTCCTAAGGTTTAATTGACTGTTGGACTTTGCATTCTCGTGACTGCTACCAAATTCTGTACATGGGCCAAAAGAAATACTCAGTATATCAATATTGGTTGTATGAAGGCATCAGACGATAGCAGAGATGAAACAATTGCATCCTAAATAGACCACAGCCAAAATATCTCGATTTGTTTACAATTTCGAGACAGAACAGTTACATTCTCAATGGACGAATTATGGTATCCAGGGCTCGAAATTGAAATTTTAACGAAACTGAACGATTTACATACATGATGTTGCCTTTTTTTTTTGTCTGATTTCCAGATCGACTAGTGAAATGACGCACTGCATTAAAGTTAATAATAGTTAATATTACAATATTTACACACACATCAATATAATGCAAAATACATTAGAAAAGAAGCGTCTGGAATTTTCTTTTTGAAATTTAAACAGACTGAAATCGTGAACGATAATGAGTTTGCTCAAAAGTATCCTCAATACTTTTTGTTAATAACTTATTTTAAAATCAATTTGTAGGGGAAAGTCACCAAAACTGACACAGGGCTCCTAAACCGACACACCACTATTTCACAGCCGAGAAGTTCTTTCACTTTGCGGTAACAGGGTAAATCTATTCTTTAGGCTTCCAAGATAATGTGCGACAGTGAAACGAGCGCTGGTGTTGGTTTTCTGTGTGTAGGGAGAGACTTTTGTTTTGGGGGGATTTCAATACGTTTGTTTGTCTGTGCATAACACTATAGCCTGACCCTGTGGCCGAGTGGTTAGCACATCGCGCTGCGACGCCAAGGGTCCCGGGTTCGAATCCTGGTCGGGCTTGCTTGTTTGTGAATGTCCATTCATCAATTTCATCATTTCATCACTCATCCCCCTCTTCGCAAATTAGCCAAGAGGCACAAAACTGGAAGTAAAATAAAGTAAATCAAATCAAAATCAAAGCATAACACTATATTATTCATACCGGAAGGATGAGTAAAGTTTTACAGTTTTATCAGGTCATTGTAGATAGAATAGCGATTCCGAACATGTATTTACTTTAGTTGTGAAGATGTGGCATTTGTAAATGTTTCAGGTTATTGTTATTGATGGTGTCGTTTCCTAAACCAACATACGTCAATAATTAGGTTCCCTAAACCGTTGCGCGAGATGAAAATGTCCAAGATGCTGAATGGATTTTGGTGAAGGATTTATGCTGAAGATGCCAGTGGGGAAAAATGGATAATGTGCATAACGTGCAATCTTGGGCTCATGTTCAATGTACAGGTGCAGAACATGACTTACAATTACGTCTGTGTTTTCTGTAAATGACTTGCCATTGATGGCTAAATAGTCCAAAGAAATTGCATTTGTTTCATGATGATTAAAGGAATTGCTTTATTCGCTAATAGAAAACATTTACATATATTTGTTTGTGTTGCTTTGTAATATAATTCCTTATTTAAACAGGTATGTCGGTTTAGGAACCCATTTCCTGAAATGGCATAATTGTATCTTACGTGAAAAAATGATTTTGTGGAATAAAATGTTGATGTAATATATATTGTTAGACAGCTTATACTTGGGCATATAATTAAGGTATACATTTATGTGTTCCACTTCGGAAAATTCTTTCTCTACCATTAAATGGTATTTTCATGTAATTTTGCGTGTGACCAAGGATTGGATATATTGTTTGACTTCCTTGAAATTATACCCTTGGGTTAATCAGGGAAAATGAGAAATGATGACAGAAAAACACTGAAAAAGGGGAAATTTAAAAAAAGAGGGAATACTGCAGATGGTGTTCTGGTTGCAGTTCCAAGGCTTGGTTCTTTGTCTCCATATACGCCGTCACACTTTGCTAAATCCTCTTGCGGCAACAACATATTTCCATGCAGGCGGGAAGCTTAAACGAATGCTATAATATGTACTAATAAAGAGTCGGCCAATTATTTGTACAAGGTTTATTACGAGCTTACAGGACGCTGGTGCTTCCAATTAAGCAATTAATCTGATTGTTGGTGACGTCATGGATTGTGTTGAAATAGCATACTTAAAAAATAACCAAAATTACTTAAACCGTATCCTAAACAAAGTACTATCTACAATCGTGTTCAACTATTTTAATCAGAAATAGTGAATATGCACTACAGTAAAAACTCGTTAATCCGGACCCCGATAAGCCGGATTTCGCTTAATCCGGACAGGCAAAAAAAAAAGCAGAATGCAAGGTTTTATTAAATGTGGCTAGAAGGCAAGAAGAGAACTTCCCAAAGAAAAGGCAGTCAACCACTGATGAAATTCTGTTTCCCGCAGACGACTTTGTACTGTACTGTATAGTGTATTTAGGCCTATGCCCTTTAAATACGCCATAATAAACGTGTTTTGTTGCTATAAACTGAGTTTTAATGCACTTTCTACTGTTCTTTTAAGTTATTTCAGTTAATCCGGACTTTCGTTAAACCGGTCAACTTATCCCCCAATTAGTCCGGATTAACGAGGTTTTACTGTATTTGTTTAATTATAGAATGAAATCAGGAAGTAAAAATATTATTTTACATGACACAATGTAAATTTACTACGTCAAAATTCAATGAGAAGTAAAAAAGAAGATACTGTTTTAAAACCCCCTTTTCGAAAATCCTGTTCACGCCACTGATTGTTGATAAAATTGTGAAGAAAATAGTAATTGTGGAACTGAGGAAATAGCATTTTTAATAGAATTTTGGATTCTAGTGGGAGAAAATATAAGTTAGGTAAAGAGACCTTCATAAATATACTGATTACATTAACTTGCGTGTGTATGTTTGTTTATAAGCGATCTACCAAAACATGAAATATTCGACATTGTAAGCCAATCTCCGTGGCTGAGTAGTTAGCACAGCGCGCTACGAGACCAGGGGTGACCATCACCGTAAAACACAATACAGGGTGTTCATAAAGTCCCGGTACCATTACAAAAAAACAACATACCAGTAACATTACTACAAATTGGTTGAACAGTACCTTCTTCCTCAGTCGGAGGAATTCCAGCCAACCATAATTTTTCAAGATGGGGCACCCCCTCATTGATCCAAGGATGTTCGAGGTCTTCTGGATAGGCATTTCTCTGGCAGGTGGATAGGCCGTGATGGACCTTTTCCCTGGCCAGCGCGCTCTCCTGATTTCACACCCTTGGATTTCTTCTTCTGGGGGTATGTCAAAGATTGTGTTTACCGTACTCCTGTTCCAGATGTTGCTACTCTTCAAAGGATAGCGAAGAGTATCCTGTTACTGGTGATATGCTGGGGTGTGTATGGGCAGAAGTGGATTACCGCCTTGATGTTCTGACAGCAACTAGAGGGGCGCGCTTTGAGGTGTATGGCATATAAACGTGGAGAGTTGTAGCTCATTTTGCAATCAACAGCATTGTTCTATTGCATGTAGTTTCCGAGCTATGTTTCTGTAATGGTACCGGGACTTTATGAACACCCTGTACTTTGTGTTGATATTAAATTGAAGTTTTGATAAACACAATGAAAAACAACTATCTGTATATTTGTGGAAATGAGATTTTTGTAAAATTATTTTGCTGTTTTCACATTATTTTTTTTGGTGTCTCGGATTACATTTAGACTATTAATACGGAGAAAATATATCAACATCACACTTGTTTCGAGTTTATAACATGTCCTAGAGTCCAGCGCAGATATTTCTGCCGTGCGATGCGCGAAACAACTAAAGAAGCAGTGTTGCTAATGGAGCAGATAGAAAAATCGCTGCAGTGCGCCGATGCACAGCTGTTACGTACAACAATAAAATTAGAGAATTCAGATCTATCTAACGTTGAGTTTTAAACGTCATGCATTATACCAGGACTAGGATTAATATGTACTAACAAGTGGCTTTGTATGTAGCTACATACATATGGACTAAAAATTCTCAAAATATGAACTAACACATACGTAAAATTACCAAAAATGCTGCAAAGAAGACTTCTTCATACGATTCCTTATTTGAGTGATTTCAAACAAAATAAAAAATATATATATATTATTTTTCATTGCATTAATGCAGTGGTGGCGTTCTAACTTTTCACTCCCAAAACCCGTATACACTGGTATGGAACTGCAACGGCAGATAATAACATGCCAACGTGTTAAACCGCTAGAATTGCACCATAACACTCCTCCTCAAGCAGTATTATTATTTCCTCTCTGAGATCGGCGACAGTCGATTGCCTTTGTTGTACATTTACAAAGGATGCCGGCTTCCACAACAATAACAAGTACATCCACTGCCACTAGACGATAAGCTGCGCGGCTTTTTCTTTTGCTATGAACCAGGGCCGGCGCTAGTCATTTTGCCTCCCTGGGAGGTGGCGGCAGATGCCGATCTATTTCGACCCCCACCCCGGTCATTACGCAGCAACGGAAAATTGAAAATCAATATATTCCTAACTAAAACATCAAAATATAAAATAAATAATGAGACTTCTTATGCTATTTCAATACTATTCAGCGCAAAAGAATATCTCGCTCGATCACAGTTTTCAATAGGCTTATTTTTTTCTTCTCTTCAAATTTTGCCGCTCTGGGCGATGGCACGGTTCACCCTCCCCTTCCGCCGGCCCTGCTATGAACTTGGTCACCCATCAAAGCATGGCAATTTTAACACAGAAAACAATATGCATCGCATTAAGCAGCAAAAATGACAGCCTCCTCTTCCTCCACCTAAATCCCATCTTTCGCAGCAAACGTTGCAAACTCTCTTGACTTCCCGCAAAATGTATGTCCGCCTGTAATTTGACATGCAATTTTTTCAATGTCGGCACTTCATTTTCACGCAGAGCGTAGTCGTATATGCGCCTACGGATAACGTTTTCATCGAAAGCGTCTACTGACGATTTGGTCGCTGGTCTTTGTCGTTCTTTCCCGGGAGTGTGGAATGATGTGGAGGGGCCTTCTGACATCTCAAGAGATTGTCTTTCGTTCATGATAGCCCTGATTGTTCGTTCAGGAACTCCAGTCGTAGCCGCTGCTCTCTTGCCAAAATGCTGTATTGGGATGCTAACACCTTCACTGGCTTCCTCCTTCATGAACTCGTGCACGTTGCTTAGAATTTCCCGAGCTTGGCTATGCAAGGTTTTTAATTTCAACTTTGACAGAACTGGAGGTATTATGGAATTTAACGTTAATTAACAAACGCACACGCAATACACGTACACAACGTCAAACCGGTAAAATACTTAGTATAAAATAAAAATATGGTGCTTCCAATCCAACAAAACTCACCGTCATTTTACCTGCCTTTCCCCTTCCGTGACAGAAATAGTGCTTCATTATTACAGTTGGCAACACTAGTTACTAGCTAGCCAATGAACATGCACTGCATAAAAGAAGCAACCACTACGCCGTGCTATATTGCCACATTACCGTCCCTGCCGAACGGTGTGAACCGCGAGCTGGAGCGCTATTCAATTGTTTTCAATGATGTTTGCGCGAATGTGTCCAGGAATGGAATGACAATATGGCAACAATAGCGAAGGTTTTCGAGCAGGGTAGAACACGTGATACTAAGAGAGAAGGAGACGAAACGAAAATTGGTATCTACGCAACGGCAAATTTATGTGTGATGCACTCTACATCTTCTTTTGGAAAGCAAAATTACTATCATGTTATAGCTAATCGCTAGTCTATTTACTTCTTTTCGTGCCGTACACACTGCCATTTGCTTTCTAAAATGTGAACTCGCCCAAATTTTAAGCGTTCAATTCAACGACTTGTTCGTGATTCATTTGATCGTGTAGAAGGCGCTTTATATATGGTCATACAAGTACGTACCTGGGGATGAGGGTCCGTGGGTTATATAAGGTGGAGGTCGAAAGTGAGTGTGTTCAGAGAAAAACCGAAGGTACAGATTTCTCAATGCGTTTCTTCTAGGAATTTCACTTCTTTAATGCCACACGTAATACCCGCATTTGCCCCATGTGACACAAAGGCTGCTGGTACTCCGGTAGACCGTTATAAATTCATAACTTTGTGCTGATTGTTAGATCGGACGATTTTTGTCCAATATAACTCATATTTCTCCTCAATTGTAAACATATTTTCTAACACTGTGACGTGTGACATGAAATGTTAACGGAAATCATCAATGTGCGAATTAACGGGGTGGGGGGGGGGGGGGCTGGGATTTACCCCCGCAAAAATTTTCATCCCCAGTAGAAGATATGCCAGGGATGTTTTTATCCACCCCCCCCCAAAGTGAAAGGAATTCAAAAGATATACCATTTCTTAACTATGGAATGAACACCACTGAAAAACCATTCGTGAAAATAGTTATTTAACTTTCAATACAATTGCATCCTACTTCGCACTTGAAGTTCTATTTTTAACTAGCCCATTGTTTACTTCTTACATTGTTGTCGTGTTCAGAGGTTTTACAAAGAGCTCCAAGACTAACGCCATTACTCTGTCCATTGTTGAGTTAACTACGAAAACCTACCGCTATTGAAAATAGGTTTGATTTCGTTGACACTATTCGTTTCAATAGAAGCTTGGTCAAGTCTTGTACTACTAAAACGACTCTTTTTTGCATGCGTTTTCTCAGAATGTAAAATATTCTGTGTTACTAAATTACATGTAAATGTTATCACAAAATGTAATGTACTAGGTAAGAACCACTCTTCTAAGGTATTGTTTTTAGTTCACTAACTGATAGCATAAACAAATTTTTATGCCCAAAACTTACCAACGAAATGAAATCACAAGTACGCACATCCCCCCAAAAGCAAAAAGGTTAATTCGCATACTGGTTATCACACATTCTTCTATCTGTTTAGTTCTTTGTTAATTCATTTTTACTTTATGAACAAAAGGTTCAGTACAATGGTGCTTCTACAGCATCGTCTTTAGAGTATTTCCTTCGTGTGCAATGTTATAGTCGACGCTCTAGCTACGTTAGCGACCGGCTGGCTTTGAAGTCGACGGAGCGCGCCCACCAGCTGCAACAATCACATTCAACGCACAGTGTTGTCACACATACTCTACACCACCTTGTCCCACCACGCACAAGCACCTTCCCACAGTCTCCATATTGAAGTTGCAAAGTACGGCAACAGCGTATCCGCAGTCAGGTGACTGAGACTCCACGTGGAGTAGACGAGCAGAATGACAGCTGCGCCCATTGACTCAAGGACTCCTCGTGGAGTAGACGAGCAGAATGACAGTTGCGCCCATTTGCTGAAGGTTGAGTGTCATTGGACGAAAACAACTCGCCCGCTATTTATCCCCACCCACGTTTGTGGCGGCGGATTCTTTAGTTCTTCGACGTTAACGAAGTAAACGCGTTGACTTTACACATTAGTTCTCCGTGTCTCAGTATTTCTTTACTTCTCTGCCGCTTTCTTAATTTCTACCATTCCTTCTATCTCTCTTTTTCTTCCTATCTTTAATTATCTCTTTCTCTCCAATCTTAAATCCTTTCTTTCTCTTCCTCTTCCTCTCTCTCTCTTTCGTTGTCCATTACTCTCTTAAATTCAGCTTTTCTTTGTTTCTCTTTTTCCTCTCTAAATTTCCTTCCTTTCTCTCTATTTCGTCCACTAAATCTGTTTTCCTCTTTTGTCACTCCTCTCTATCTTGCTCTCTATTTCTTCCTCAGTGACTCTATATTTTCTTTCTGGCTCTCTATGTCTGCTTCTCCTTCTGTATATTTTCTTCCTTGCTCTCTATTTCTTCCTCTACTTAGGTATTTTTCTTCCTTCCTCTCTATTACCCTTCAATTCCAAATAAAATATGGACTTATCAGACATAACTACGACTGGATTGCTCTTGCCCAGGATAGGGACAGATGGAAGGCTTGTGTTGCTGCAGCCAAAAACCTTCGAGTTTAAGAATGCTAGAGAGTTAGTTAGTTATTCCTTGTAGTTAATTAACAATAACATAATACAGAGAGAAAGGAAAAGAAATGAACTCATATCATTACATCTCTTTTGTTTCCAGTGTCTTTTTGATTCCGATTGCTGCTTTGGGAAGTGCATATGGCTGCAGTATCCCATCCCTCGAAGAATGTGCTGGTGTAAGTATCTATTGTTAAGGGATTCAAATCTGGCGAGTCATCTGGCCACTTTACTCAGCGCCAAACGGAGCAGATGTTCATAGCGAAAGTTAAAGTGCTCGTGTCTTCACTTGAAAGACTGTTGAGAAGTGATACAAAATGTATTTAACTTCTTTAGCACTGGCGTAACCGGGTATGGTCTCCCGGTCGCCCCTCCACGAAATTTAGCCAAACTATGTAGAAATTTTGCCCAGTGCATTGTGGATGCTTGCAAAATACTTTACGACAGTGCTGATCTTGAAATTCACTCTTTTTACTACTCAGGAAGGCAGGCCCGTACCCAGGATTTTTTTAGGGGGGGGGGGGCAAGCTCGAAACCGTGGATATATATGTACATGTCATGAAATATATGTCATTTATTAAATAATTAATTAATATAATTAGACATGTATAAATAAATTAATTTGGTACATTTATAAACTAGCAAATTAATACTTGTAACAACTGGTTCAAAATGACAAGAAATTAGACAATAGGTGAAAAGTTTATAATAAGTGTTAGATTTGATTTAATTATTCCTTTCTATTAATAATTATCAATAAAATTTCATACTTTTATTGTGTTATGGATCTATAATGGTGTAAATCTGTTAATGGTCTCTCCAAAGGAAATATCTCCTTATCAGAGCTGTAGCTAGAGATTTTAGCGCCCAGGACGAGACTAGATTATCGCACCCCTGCACCGAATTTGTACCCCTCTGCCTACTTAGACATTGAAGAAATTTTATGTGCCTACTCTTTTCCGTTGAATCCGACGAAAATAAAACTTAGCATTCAAGAAATGTGGATAATAAAAGGACAATCCCACTTCATCTTCACTCAAGCAGTGTGTGGTATTGTTCACATCAGCAAATTCGATTTAAAATTAAAAATCTGATATACGTAACTAGGTGGAGGGGCAAAAAATAATAGACTTTGAGAACACATTAGTTTCCTATTAAATTAACATGTAAGTGCTATGTTTTATTTCCGACGAGAGGAAGTGAGAAATGGAGGAGAAATAGCAGGTCGGTATAATTCTGTGTTCCAGGGGCCTAGGGTGACTATAATGACAACCCCCTCTGCAGCTACGGCTCCGTTCCTCAAGTCCATTCTGATATAATTATAAAATCTTATCTATGACTATAGAAGTACTTTTTAACCTCATGCTGTTACCAGCTCTAAAGGAAGATAGAGACAGAGAGAGAGAGAACAAGAGATGTATGCAACACATACACACCCAGACATTATTCTTTTTTCCTCCTTCTTTGTATGTTTTTCTGATATTATGCTTAGTAAAGTATGTATAAAGTCAAAACTAATTGCTTATTTCTACGGTTTGAATTTCAATTTTTGGGTGCGTCAGCACTTAAAGGCTATTTTGCACCAGTCACGTTATACGGGGTCCAGCCCCTTATCTTACCTATATTAACTGTAATGTCGTTTACTAAAATATTAAAACATTCTGACTTCGGTTGAAAGCAGAGGCTGTAAAGGGGCGCTCAGCACACATATGGACAAAACACAGACGCCAGAGCCTCGTTAGTCTGTAAAATGCAGTCCAGGGTGTACTACGTGGAAGTGAGGTTGACAATCGGGTGTCCTAAGTGGAAGGATCACCCCTTACACCCCTATTTTTATTGCTATAACAAAAACTCTTTGTTAACTTCCAGGTTAACATAGCTTACAGGCCGAATCCAAGTGTTAGGTAATAATCACAATCTAATTATTGATAACAACTCGTTTGAACCAGTTTCCAAATTCAAATACTTAGGACTAATATTAACAAATGAAAATTATATTCAAGAGGAAATAAAAAGTAGGTTTAATTCAGGAAATGCATGTTACTTCTCTCTTCATAAACTTTTGCCTTCTTGTCTAATATCTAAGAAACTAAAAGTTAAAATACACAAAACAGTAATTTTGCCTGTAGTATTATATGGGTGTGAAACTTGGTGCCTTACATTGAAAGAGGAACATAAATTGAGAGTATTTGAAAATAAGATCCTTAGGAAAATCTTTGGACCTAAAAGGGATGAGGAGACAGGTGAGTGGAGAAGGTTACATAATTTAGAGCTACATAATTTGTATTCACGTCCAGATATTACTAGAATAATTAAATCAAAAAGACTTAGGTGGGCAGGCCATGTGGCACGAATGGGAGAGGAAAGAAGAGTTCACAGGATTCCTGTTGGGAAACCCGATGGTAAGAGACCTGTAGGAAAGCCAAGACGAAGATGGAGGGACAACGTTGAGATGGACCTAAAGAAAATCGATCGGTAGAGCTGTAAAAGAGTATATAGATGTTGCTCAAGATAGGGACAGATGGAAGGCCTATGTTGCTGCAGCCATGAAGCTTCGGGTTTAAGAAGGCTAGGGAGTTAGTTAGTTAATAACAAAAACTCTTCCCTTCGGAACATTTTGATAGGGAGGGTGGGGGGGGGGGCTGAATTTTAATAGAACAGGATCGTTGGTGGAAAAGTGGGAGATTCCCCCTCCGCCATGGGAATTTGTACCCTGGATGTGACTACAGCTGGATGTATAATTGTAGTGTTGCAATATTATGGACCAAAGTAACGGGGGGAAAATCAACTTGGTGATAGCCCCCTTCCTCTCTCCCTGACCTGACAATCAACAATACAGTCGCTTATAGAGAAAGGCTGTCACATGGGGTACAGCTCGGTGCTTATTGCTTACATTCCATTCTCAATCTCAAAAGTATTTGAATTATATAATATTCACAAATTAACAATGTTTTCAATTTTCTTAAACCACCACCATTGATCAGCCATGATTTGATTTGATTTGTTGGTACTATTATAGTATGAGGGTGACACCAATGAATCATATATTTCGCACATTTTTACATTGCTAATGTACTATATTGGAATGCAGAACATTTCTTAAGGTGAAATAATGCATTTCTAACTAAGATAATGTCTATTTCTTACATTTCCGACCGGATTTGAAATTATGCTAATACTTCGCAAACCATTGACGTTAGCCCCACAAGCCATTGACATTAGCCCCACAAACCATTCACGTTAGCCCCACAAACCATTCACGTTAGCCCCAAAAACCATTGACGTTAGCCCCCAAAACCATTCACGTTAGCCCCAAAAACCATTTTCCGTAAGGTTAGGTTAGGTTAAGTTAGGTTAGGCAAGCATAGTTAAAAAAAAAAATACTCGACTCGTCATATTCTAGTGAAAACACGGCGAGTTTGAAACACTGACTACGGGGTTACGTCATAAAACACACGGAACATTGTGCTCTCGTGCAGAAAGCAAATGGCGGCAGCAGCAACAGTGTGTCGGACAGAGATTTTCGTAGAAAACAACATGTATTCGCATTAAAATGGATCAAAACTACATTCACGAACTTCCACAACGCTACAGAAAATGATTTCCGTAAGTACTTTCTCCTGTAAATTTGAAGAAATCCGTCACCCATATACTATAATGTTACCAAGATTTGTAATAAAGATAACCTATGTTTACAAATATTAAATTTATAAGTTAAATTACATGTATTAGGAATGATTCTTATAATGAAGAACATGTCTGAATGTGAATTAATAAAAAAAAGGACATTTTCTCATCAAGACTGAAGTTCGAAAAAAATCAGGACAGGGATTAAAAATAGTGAACTGTCCCGACCAAATTGGGATGTTTGGTAACTTTGCATAAATGGTTATAAAGCTAAAATTACTAAATATAGTAGACTGCAGACTTCTGGCGTCTACCTCTCTCCAGAAACATCCCATTCATTTATGCAAGAAGAAAATTGAAATTCTTGCAAAATCTGAAAAATCGTCCATGTTATTTTTGTAGTTTTTATAGGTTCGCTATAAAATATTTCATGGGTCGAGGGGGGCATGGCTCCCTTGGGTACGGGCCTGCAGGCAGGAATTTCAAGCATTGGGAAAAATCACAACGGGAGCGACCAATTTATATTACAAAAGAATTATAGCTACCCCTTAAAGAACGATAGCTACCTCTAGAAACAAGCCACTTGTCAGTAGTCTACCAAGGATCTTAGAAAAATGAGGGAGGGATAATGGCGTCCGCAGAGAGGGTCAAGGGGAGTCACTTGCCCCTCCCCTGAAATTAGGAAAAGTGGGCAAAATATAACATTACACTTTTTTCTTATTTCTTCTTTCTAGGTGCATATCTCTTCTTGATCATTTCTTCTTTTGTGTTTTCTCTACCTGATCGTCTGTTCTTTCTCGTCCTTCTTTCTCTCTCTCTCTTACTTTCTGTTTCTGTTCTATACAAAGAGGCAGCTAGGAAGGCGGTTGAGCATTCTGCCATGAGATTGGAGAAAGAGGGCGCTGTTGCCAAACCGAACGTCACGGGAAGTGGCGTCTGCTAAAACCCGTGTATTTCGCTACAAAAAAACCACCACACGAACAGCAAACTGACCCAGGACTTGTAAGTTCTCTGTTCCCCTTTCCCTCCTTCACAGTAAAAAGAGTGAAGAATCCGTTATTCGTAGGATTTTCGCGCACTTCACCTTTCTGCTAACCGTCTCCCTGTCTGCTTCTTTCTAAGTGTACCGATCTCCGTGGCAGAGTGGTTAGCACAGCGCGCTGCGACACCAGGGGTTCCTGGGTTTGGGTGTTCTTTGTGAGCGTTCCATCATCAATTTCATATCATCTCATCACTCATTGTCGTGATTAGCCCAAAGTGGCAGAAATACGACGCTAAATAACAAAAATCAATCTTTCTGGCACTTGCTTCTCTATTTTCTTTCTCATTCCTGCTCGTTGTCTTTCTAATCATCATTATCTACCTCCTCTTTTGTGCTATTATTTCCTCTTTTTGTAAACATTTTCTTCGTAAACACACAGGGCCAGGAAATTTTTCCACTTTGACTCTCCTCCCCTCTTGAACAATTTCCTACAGTGGCCTATTGGTTAACATTTCCTTGTGGTGAATGCTACAATGCTTTTATGGTCGAGGCGTCCGTGGAGCGGCGGCTAGAGAGGCGGGAAGTTGTGCCGCGTCTGCCGGCAAAGTGGATGCAACATCCGCGTAACTAGAACCGCTATGTAATGAAATAATCTCGTACAATTACATGTACAGTTACAATTAAAATGAGTACGTACACTCGCCTCAATTAATACTCCGGCAGTTTGTTTCTTTACTCAGCATATTTGCAGAATATACAATTCAAAATACAAGTGTTTCAATATACGCTGTATAAAACACAACATATTACTAACTTCGTTGACCCTGTATCTTGTTACAATAAATGTTGGAAATTATGTCCTCCTGCATCCACACATTTACGGCATATTTATAGGAAATTCTCGCTAACACGTATCTGTTGCTCTTCCGAAATTGCTTCAATCCCCTCCTGATATTTTATTTATTTATTTATTTATTTATTGAACTCAACAGGTACCGGTACGTACCTAATTACAGAGCCCATATGAAGGATACACAGTGAACACAATTACATATATTTCTGTAATATATAGATAGAAATTATAGTATATGTACATATATATACGAGGGGGTACCAAAAAAACCGGAATAGCGCTGCGCTGGGCGGAGCATCCATAGTACGAATTTTTCCCGCTAGACAAGCGTCGAGCAACTTATTGTGAGTTCAGTACACTCAGTGGCTTCGCTGGGAAAGGTTGTGTCTGGTCACGGTGATTTTTTTTCGTAAAAGCTGTTTTGCTCGCACCTCGTTTTTTGTGATGGCCGATGTAAGAGAACAGCATGACTCTCTTACCACACGCCCCTTACTCACCTGACCTCGCTCCGTGCGACTTTTTTTTGTTTCCCCGAATGAAGAGGGACATGAAGGGACAGCAATTTGACAAGATAGAAGAGGTGGAGAAAAAATTCCGGTTTCTTTTGGGTACACCCCGTGTGTGTGTGTGTGTGTGTGTGTGTGTATATATATATATATGTGTGTGTGTGTGTGTGTGTGTGTGTGTGTGTGTGTATACGTATGTATATATATACACTTTATCACATCATTTCATTAGGAAATTATGTGTTTAAGCTTAGGCCATTGTGTTAATAGTGGCTTTATTGAAGTCCCTTAAGTTCATAGAAAAGATATCAATGGTGTTATTCTTGATTAGCAATTTATTGTAACTGGTGCACATTATCCACAATGGAGATTTCTTTTCAATTTTAGATCTGGCCTTCTTTATAAGAAAAATACATTATTTCGTTTCTATTCTTCTAATGTATGGCTTCAGGTTTAAAAGCTTGGTAGCTTGCCACGCAGACGTCATAAAGATGTCTGTTTCTTGTGCAAGGCGCCGGAGGGATTTTTGATCGCACTTCAACGTCGTCTACGTTTCGCTTCTTATCAAGAACACACCCTGATAACTTAAGTTTGTTCACAAGTGTCCGAACACTGTCTCTGTATGAAACAGGAACATCTGGGAATTCCGCTGCAAAACTTATTCTAACTTCCTTACAAGAATTCGTAATAACGTAAGAGTCGTACATAAAAATGCTTTGCTTCAAATTGTACGTATAGCGTGGCGCTATTAGTCAGCAGCAAAGCACCAGTGATACGTACACTAAAACAAAATAATCTAAAACACTTGTTAACACCTTAACACTTCACACACATGTGCAAACTGGACACCAGCTATCTGGTTACTGAAACACTGACGCGTCCAGTGCCAAGGTCAGCGTACAGCTGTGGATCTAAATGCCGGCAGATGTGCTCCCACTTCCCGCCACGCTAGCCGCCACTCCACGGCACTGTATATTTTACTAGTTCTTCAAAGTATCCAACATTAAAAAAAAACAAAAAAAAAAAACAACTTTCCAACAAATGAGGCATTGCTGCGTGTATTAATTTTTTTCAAATAACGCTCATACAGAGAACGTGAAGTTTCGTTGTTAGATTACGTACGTACATCCATGGGGTGCACACAAAAATATCAGGAGCGTTTCCTCGCCTCTGAAACTGTGGTCGAGAGGTAGTACATCAGTTCAGCGACCCTGTGGAAGTTGTGAGTGGAAAGATGCCAAGGAAGATCTGGCGAAATTCGATGAAGGGTGAGCATTATTGGTGATGCATCGAGGATAAACCAAAATCACCCTGGACGGTTTGGATCTTGGGAGCGAGGTATCTCGCCAACCGTTGAAAGGGTGCCAACAGACCGGATTGACGAATCAACGAAGTGGCCACCGGAATGCATGGCCGCAAGATGGAGCACGTGTGCACTTCCAGGAAGTGACGTCACCAGTTAGTTTAAATATGGACTCCGGGAAGGAACATCTTCAGTTCTTTTATATTTTCGAATAATTGTCCAGTGTAACCGTTCTTCACTTGTGATCCGTGAACTTACAAGCAAGGTCCACGAATCCATAAATTCTAATGGGTTCCACAACAGGACCAGAACCTTTTTCTCGCACAATTTAAATTACGTCCAAATTGTATATTGTTTAATTAAAAAAAGGGTTCCTGTACTGTATTTAAATTGATCCGGAAAAGAGATTCGTGCACCGTATTTAAATTGATCCGGGAAAAATGGTTCCTGTACCGTATTTAAATTCATCCGAAAAAAAAAAAGGATCTTGTACCGTATTTAAAATCATCCGGAAAAAGGTCCCTGGACCGTATTTAAATTGATCCGGGAAAAAATGGTCCTTGTACCGTATTTAAATGCATCCGGAAAAAAACGTTCTTGTACCGTATTTAAATTCATCCGGAAAAAAAGGTTCCTGGACCGAATTTAAATTGATCCGGAAAAGTATTTCTGGACCGAATTGAAATACTTTAAAGATGATAAGGATCTTTACGGTCCAAAACCCATTTATGGTTGCTGGTTTTCTCTCCTGGACCTTATGCTTTCAATGAGGTTCGTGAAGACTTCAAGAAATGTAGACATGATTTTTTTTTTGGGGGGGTGCGCCATTGCCCTTGGGGTGGATGGGCACACCTAGCCCTGGGTATGGGTGTTCCTTCATCATTTTCATCACTCATCCTCATCTTTGCGATTAGCCAAAAGAAGCAGAAATGCGAAGTAAAATAAACCATATCAATCAATCAACTTTCTAATATTGAGATTATATTTTCTCTGAGTTTTGCAATCGCTACGAATCCAACATTCTGTGCAAAAAAATCTTCAAATTTAATAATAGATGTCACAACAGATTTATAACTCAGGCAAATTAGTTTTAAGTTGACTGAATATTCTTCGCTATTTACAGATAACTGATACCCGGAGACGGCCATGGTTGCTAGGAGACCCTTCATTACATCCAAAGAACTCACGACGTTGCAGAGAGACGCGCCTTCCTGATAACTTCGGTTTCATTGGCGAAAATATTCAGCTGTGGAATATTTTTACAAATTGTGACTTTCCCCCAAATATTTAAATATTTTTTTCTATTTTTGTCCAACTTATATAAGTTTTACAGGCATGTAAATATATTTTTGAATGAATAAAATCTGAAGAAAATTTCTCCAAATATTTTGACATTCTCTGCTTATTTTATGTAAGCTTTCCCAAGTATGACTCATTCTCTTGACAACACAGGGTACGGCTAGGTATTACAAGGCTTAAGGATAATCTCTCTCTTTTTCAGCTCCCAAAGCATGGGAACATTGTGTACCCAAGGATGTATTTAAGGGTCCAGGGGGCTTGGACATCCCCCCCGAGAAAGACTTACCAAGTACTACAATTAAATTATAAAAATATACTTGTTTAACATTGAAGATAACTGCCTTTTTGAGTGTCTAATACGGAAAAATGATAAAAAATCTGTTGATGTTATCAATTTCAGTGCCTGTTTTGTATTTTGATGTCTTTTTGCCTGATTTGAGAGATTTAGTTCATATCATCACCCTAGCGATTACATGAAAATTCGGATCCTATTGAACCCTGTCTAATACCTTCACTTAGAAATTTAGTATAGAGGAATCTTATCACTGTTATTAAAAAATATTATGTTCTTAAAGAAAAATTAAGTACTTTGAAGCACACGAAAGTTCCCAAGCAACTGCGGAGGAGAAGGGGATGCATTGTTTCCTATGCAATTGGACTATCCCACTTCGTTCTCTAGCAAATTTCTTGTTATTAACACTCCCATATACTTTATTCGTTAGTTCTGTTAACTCTAATAAATGATGTGTAGTTGTCTTGAATCTACTGTACGAAACCATGTTTTTATGTATATTAATCTCTGAACTACAGAGAGGGAAATGAAGGGGTGGTAGAGAATTCCGATGCCACGGAAATTAGAATGCCTTTAATACAGTGATTTTCGATGGGTCACACACTATATACGCCCCTGTTTCGTACCTATCAACATGGGTGTAACTTGGGACTCAATTCTGGGGGGGCAGAATCAAACTGGACCTAATTTTGAGGGGACAGAATCAAACTGGGCCTAATTTTCAGGGGATAGAATCAAACTGGACATAATTTTGAGGGGCAGAATCAAACTGGGCCTAATTTTGAGGGGACATAATCAAACTGGACCTAATTTTGAGGGGACAGAATGAAACTGGGCCTAATTTTGAAGGGTTAGAATCAAACTGGGCCTAATTTTGAGGGGGCAGAATCAAACTGGGCCTAATTTTGAGGGGGCAGAATCAAACTGGGCCTAATTTTGAGGGCGGAGAATCAGACTTGGACCTACGGCCAGCATAATCCTTGAAGGGCTGTGTGTGTGTTATCCTGTGTTTTGTCCTTATGTGCAGGCACGTAGCCAGGCGAGGTCTAAGAGGGCTGAAGCCCCCGAAATCCTACAAATATCTAATTTAAATAGTGTATAGTGGTAATTAATTTTACTTCCTTAGTAGGATTAAATATTAGATCGAGAAAAGTTTACTGTATAATAGAGCAACCAGGTTATATTTTTATATTCTTCCATTTAATCCAAAGAATAAATGAATCCGCAACTCTCAAAATGTATAGTTTTCTTTGTGAGAGGTCACACATTATGAACTTTGTGAGTAAAATTTGGCTCCAATTTTTAAAACCTTTTTTAACGGAATGTAGTAACAAAATACAATAACTATGAATTTCAGTACACTAACTGTACGAAATGTAAGGAAAATAATGGACAACACTTGTGTTGGATATTCACTCATATGGTAGATCGAGTAGGAATGTGTTTCCATTTATATAATAATAATAACAATAAATTTGGATTAAAGTTGGTTGCTTTTTAATAACTTATTATTATTATTATTATTTCTACTAATCAAATTTTATCAGTGGTCTGCCCCTCTACAAATATTTATGGCGACGCCTATGCTGATAAGGGATGAGCCCCCCCCGAAATAAAATCCTGGCTACGGGCCTGATTATGTGTATCGCTTTACAGCCTCAACGTTTAACCCAAGTTAGAATATTTTAGTCCCCCTACATTACAGTTAGCTATGCTATACTATATTTTAGTTATGGTAAGGGGCTGGACCCCGTGTAATGTGACGGATGCAAAATAGCCTGAGAACTGACGCACCCAAAATTTCAAATTCAATCAACCAACCGAAGACCTTGGTTGACATGGTGTTATTGCTTGTTATGTTAACAAGGGGTCATAACATGTTTTTCTTACTCCATGCCCAATTAGCCAATCGGATACGATGAGGATTATTGTACTAGGGGATTAATGAAATGATGGACAGGGATTTTGGTGGTGAGGTCGCGAATTGGCTACTGGAACGGTTTGAATAACACGTAGACAGGTATCGTGGAAGGAACGAAAAGAAGAGTAAAGTTAGAAAACGATGAATGACTCGAAGTTGCCCAGTGGGTTTTAAAGCCTTGCAAATATTGAAAACGCTGTTCAATTCTCCGTACTGCCTCTTCCATGTAGCATCGTAACAAGTGAATGTGGAAAACAGGTAATATAGACTGACTTGTTTCGAGCACTAGGCGCGGCATGTGGAGATCTATCTCATTAAACTTTGGCCATCCAACCTTCTGGAGATAGCCTTGGCACTAAGCTGCAATCTTCCTCCGACACGCCGATCGAATCTCCAATGCCCTACCATCTTTGCAAACGTTGCGCACTACTGCCACCTAGCGCCGTTCGCCGCAACTGCTCAGTCAAGCGGGTGCACCTTTTGTGCGCAGGCGTGCCTTGCCCGAAGGCTCTGTTAGCAATTCCGATTTCTAGTGTCATTGGTTCGGTGGTGCGTTGTGCGTGTGTCGGGCAAAAGGAAATATACCGTTTATTTTTACGCTTGTCGTCTGAGGAAATGCGTGTGTGAAGTGGTGCTTCTGTGGTTGATTACGAAGGCTCTCGTGTGACCGGTAGGCTAGCTTTCTGCTCAGCAACAAGTGTAGAATGATCGTGATTTTCAGGGGAGCAGGTAGGCCATGTTTTGCTGACTCGTAGCGTCGTCTGGTTATGTGGCTCTCGGTTCCCAATGCAGGGCACGCCCCTCATGTGTGAATGTGCGTTTACTCTGCGAGTAGGAAAATGAACGTAACAGCCGGTGCCGTATTGTAACCACCCGTGACAGATCAAGGAGCAACGATATCGTAGTGAATACGCTAAAACATACAAGAGGCGGCATGCTAGTTGCACAGTTCCTGCTCATCTAGTGCGTTAAGTGTGTGTGCGTGTGTGTGTTCCTCTCTCTATCAATCTCGCTTTCTGGATACGCAACATAATAGTGGAGTGTAAAATCACGCCGACTTCCCCAGAGGGAAGTGTCTACTCGCACATTTCATCATCTCTCTCATCATCATCCACAGTCAGAACCATGGCAGAGGACGAGGTACTGTTCGACGATGTGTACGAACTGGGCGAGATCATTGGAAAGTAAGTACATGCTTTATTTGCTTTTGCCCTTGCACATATTTGTGTTCCCCTTGCACGAATTGTGTTATCCTTCATTTCGAATGTGATTAGCGAGAGAAAACTGACAGTCAAATTGCAAGACTCCGTTGTTTTGACAGTTCGTCTGCTGTAAGTGTACTTTGACCTCACACGTTGCAATACTGCAGTTGCTTCCCCCATGCTTTCTACTGACAAGCAGCACGTGATAACTTCAGGCGCGAGGATATTTCTTTTTTTATGCATTCCCCATCTCTCAGGCCTGCCGGTTTCATTTGACAGAACCGGCGAAATGTCTTGTACCTTGGCGTTCTGCCAAGCACTGCATCGACTGTGTAAGCTAGGCAGTGTCTTATCATGTCCCGAAGAAGATTGGAATACAGGCACGAGACTAGACGGGCGGTTTACAGCTGTGACCTTCAGTGATATGCATGATTGAGACACATTTAAACGCAACATTGGCATATGGTCTGTTTCGCATACGTCATAACGATGACTTGTGGTACTGGAATGTCAAAATATGCTAAGTAAATGTTCCTGTTGGGATCGTACGCGGCATTTACTGGTCACTCGGGAATCGAACCTGTGACCCCTTTATCATTAGGCTAACCGCCACGGTATCAAGAGGCCAAGAGCCTCCACAATAGAGTAGTGGTTAACGCGCCGCCTGCAAGTAGTGGTTCATAAGTAACAAGCATAAAATTGGTCAATTATCCCCCCCACCCCCCTCCAAAAAAAACAATCGTATGTGTATTAGCATAACAGCATTGCGTTTCATCGTAAAAAAAGTGTGAAAGAAGTGGGTTTGATTTTTGTTATTTAGCGTAGCTTTTCTTCCCCCTTTGGCTAATCGTGACGATGAGTGATATGATGAAACTGATGACGAGACAGTCACAAAGAACACCCATGCCAAGACCGGGATTCGAACCCGGTACACCTGTCATCGTAGCACGATATGCTAACCACTCCACCTCGGAGGTCCGCATAAGTTTTTGCTTCTTCTCCATTATGTTAAAATATTTTGTATTGTATTTTCTTAAGAATTGACTTATCAGCATAAAAGCAAAATGGAAGTTCATTTTGACGCCTTCCGTGGCAGAGTGGTTAGCACATCGCGCTACGACGCCAGGGGTCCAAGGTTCGAACCCCGGCCGGGGCATGGATGTTTGTGAGTGTTCATTCATCATATCATCATTCACCCCCATCTTCGCAGCCAAAAGCGAAGACCTTATTTTTCACTAGAAGTGACCCTCTCCCAGTTGTGTACAAATCATCATGATTTACACTCCCTTCTATCACATTACAAAGTTGTTTTCAGTCCACGTTATACTACTGCTAATCGGGACTGAATCCATCAAATGCGATATTCGTGCTGTACAAAATATATGTTGAGTAATTCATGACTTTAATGGTTCACTACAAAATATGTTCCTTCCATTTACAACATCTAGTTTTTAAGCTTAATGCTTGTGAAATTAACATACATATCTTTATAGCTCAGCATCTTTCTTTGTTGGTTGGTCTAATTTCGTGTTTGTAGATTCTATTCCACATGGCCTGTGTGTTCAAATTGAAACTCGAGTACCACTGCAACTTGGACTTGGAACTAAAGTTAAGTGCTATATTTTAAAACTTCAACTTGGGCTTGAGCGTTTGTGAATGTCTATTCATCAATTTCATCATATCAACACTCATCCCCATCTTCGCGATTAGCCAAAAGTGGAAGAAAAGCGAAGTAAAATAAACCAAATCAATCAATCAAACTTCAAGTGAGAAAAGCTTGGGTTATTTATTCTGTGATAACGATAAGAACGTTAGTTGTGTAACAAAACACAATCTCGATTCAACTTACTATATTCTACGCTGTAACCGTACTTATTAGAAGTGTTATAACCACGACATTGACCATGGCGTCGTCAGATCCATTTTAACATACATGCGTGTGTGTGCGCGTGCAGTGGCGTGCCCAAGGGGTGCTGGTGGATCATAACCTCATACCTTTGGCCCAGAATTCCTAAAAAAGAACGTCAAAGTAAAAGATAGCAAATTGAGGGCCGACTACTAAAAAGTATCCGTAACACCCCCCCCCCCTCGGTCGAAAATTCGTGGTACGCCACTGTGTACGTGTATGTATATGGTGTATTTGTATTTCTTTAAGCAAGCAATAACTTTATTGTTGAAACGTACTCGTTACCCGGTAAAATTAACTGAGTTATAGTTAGTTACTCGAAAAAGTGAATTTTACTTGTAACTGCGTTACAAGTAACTCGTTACTTCCAAATACTAATGAAATCGTCATGTGTTGATTCATGAGAACTGAAAACGTTCCACTTTAGATACGTCCAGTCTACTGAAGGCGACTTTTTCTTTAACTTCATCCCCTATCGCATACCAATGACGTCATCGCGAAATCATCTGAACAAAGGAATGCAGATAGCATAACAAACCTTACCAACTAAGAAGCTACTGCGAGACTAATTAGCGATGTCAAACATCACGAGAACATATAAATAACCATTTAAGGTCGCAAAATCTAATTGCTTTGTTACATCCACATGTTTTTCTTCCATGAAAATTAATTTGCTTTGAACGCATAGTTATGCACATTTGTTGCTCTTGCATGTTTTTTGCTACCCTTGTTCGTTTAGTGTTTTCACAATATGATGGTCATGACATGAAATAAAAACGTCTGTGACCAGAGGACAAGATACCATCAACAGAATTCCATTCCATGTACATTAAAAAATAATGACAATTTGTTTACTATTATCTTATCCGTTGAATGTACCCGCATTCGAAAATATGTTTAGCGTTAGTGCACACAATTTGTTTGTTTATAATTCCTTCAGTGGAGTAATTTTAAAGTGGTAAATGATAATATAACGTCCAACAAAGGGAAAAATAACAAAGCAAGGGGATAAAAGTTCCAAATTATAAAAACATTAATTATGCATAATTATTTGCAAGTTTGACATGACAGCCGAGTGAGATGACTACTCAGTTCGTACATTGGTAATTGTTTTTTTTAAACCAGTGACGGTCCGTGCATCGGACTAATGGTGGCTGAAATGGAAATAGTTCAAGTTTGTGTAACACACACACACACTAAATAAAACTTAACATATACTATAAGTATTTTTATTAGATAAATATACATTGCATGGCCTTTGACTGAATGACTTTGTGTGGTAAATCCGAATACATGGGGAGCCATAGATTACACACTTCCAGTAGCGTCGAAAGGGAGGGGCAGCTGCCCCTCCACCCTTTTGCCTCGCACTATGGTCTAACCCAGAAGTTTCAAAACTTTTTCGTTTCACAGCACCCTTAGTGTTTCAAGATTTTTCCGTGGCGCCCAAGTCAGAATGTAGACCCATCTAACACTTACAACGTCAGTTAGTGTGGTTAGGTTGCTTGCCTTAAGTTAAAAAAATAAAGAAACATTTCAAATTCAGATACATTTTACGCGTAGAAAGTACTAAATAAACGCATATTTGGGGGGCCTCCCCGATGGCGCAGTGGTAGCGTCCTTTCCTTGTAATCAAGGGGTCCCGGGTTCGATACCCGGTGGAGGCACAAGTGATTCGGATCCCACTTTAAACTGTAGGTCCAGTCCCGATTCGCCTTACTGTGCATAAAGTGGACTTAAAACACCAAATCAATCAGTCAAGCATATTTGGGATACGTGTCATTTCAGGCGCACACTTTGGGAACCACAGGTCAAACCAAAGATTCGACCAAATATCCCCGGGCCTATTAGCTTCTACGTCAGATACTGAGTTTGAGATATTGATAGTATCATATTTCAGTCACAGGCGTGTATATCAAGCCTTTACTTTTGGCTCTCAGTCTGGTAGTCAAGACGGGGTACATATTTTTCGAGTTAACATTTCTGCTTCCAAGATTTAAAGACTAAGGCACTTCATTTGCTACCATTGTAAGAAAAGACGTTTGTTCTTTCGACTGCCGTTGATTTCAACATTCTACGTTGAATATCAATGATTTATTCGCAAAATGTAAGGTGGCAGGTGTAGTTTGATGGCCGCCATATTTGAATCCAACATGGCGACGATTGTCCAAGAATATCACTCAGTTTTGAACATGTTATACAAGAATATGCAAAGAAAACGTTGAGCACCAAGAAAAGTGTGAAAGCTGCTTTAGGTGTTCCGTGCAAGTTACAAATTGTAAGCTTGACACAAAATAATTTTTGATCAATCCATCGTTAACCACTGCTTCCCTCCACCGTCCCCCCTCTCCTTCCCCCTGACTTAGCGCCAACATCTATCTTCATTTATTATTCCGTGTGATGTTCTTCAGTTTATCTTCGCGCGTTGTGTTTGTCTTTTGTTACCAATTCCCCTCCCCTTTTGGAAGTCTTGTTACCGCCTCTCCTCGTTTTTATACTCCCGGGCTCTTGGCGCGAGTTTAAATTTGCTTTATTCTACCTGTCTTTCCACTGGGACGTTTCATCAAGTACTAGTCTCTGCTTCTTGAGAAACGAGCATCCCAGAGGCAAAGATTACCTGATTAGTAGGGAACGGATTATTCTGGTCTAAACCAGTTATATTAACATTCTTTATTCAACACTGTAGCAAATAACATAATGAGTTACATACATAGTTCGTTACATAAAGTAACCAGTATTTAGGAAGTAAATGTGGCATTTTCTGGGTTTCATAGTGGAATAGTGGTTCGGATCCCACTTTAAACTATAGGTCCAGTCCCGATTAGCCTTAATGTGCATAAAGTGGACTTAAGACAACAATAATTTGATGCATTGCATAGAGTTTTTCCAGTACACCGTATTACTGGGGGAACTTATTAAATTTAAATTCTCTTCCAGGTGACTTACACCAAAGAGTCACTTATGATATTATTATTATTACTAATAATAATAATAATAATAGCCGCCCTGGCAGAGTTGTTAGCTTCGACACAAGGTTTGCCGGGTTCGAATCCCGGCCTGGGCATGGATGTTCTCTGTGAGTGTCCTTTCATCAATTGCGTCATACCATCACTCATCATAATCTTCGTGATGAACCAAAAGTGGTATAAAAGCAACATTAGTAACCTAATTCAATAATGATAATTGTTTAGTGCTGGGTACAGCAATAATCAAGTGCAGAAATAATAATATAACAATAGCATTCTAATTCAGACATGAGTCTGTTGTAGAAGATGCATTACGGAACATCTAGAACGTTATAACGTCTTTGTAGATTGATGTTCTAATGTCGTCACCTTGTAATCAAGGGTGTTGAGTTCGATACCCGATTGAGGTAAATAGTAACTAGGATTCTACTTTAACTTGTACGTGTGCCTCCCCGATGGCGCAGTGGTAGCGTCGTCGCCTTGTAATCAAGGGGTCCCAGGTTCGATACCCGGTGGAGACACATTGTTGTTCGGATCCCACTTTAAACTGTAGGTTCAGTCCCGATTTGCCTTACAGTGCATAAAGTGGACTTAAAACACCAACTTAATCAATGAATCAAACTTTTACTTGTAGATCCAGTGCCGATTAGCACTGGACTTTAATAAATCAACATCAAATAGTAAATTGATGTTCAATTATTTTCTTTATTCGTTGTCAAGTATTGTAAAGAAATGTTAGTTCTTATGTAAACAACGGTTTAATTCATATCTGGAAATCCTACATCTTTTCGCATAACTCCATACTTTACAGTGAATTCAAATCAATTGGCCATCGACTTACAAAGACACACAAGATTCTAGATGTTCCTAGATATGCTATCAACTTACTCCTACCCCCTCCCCCCAATGCGAATCACATTTATATTCAATCAGTGAGAGATGGGACACTTCTGTTTTGTATTGTTTCTTGTATATTCCCGTGTAAGTGGAACTTCTCTCTCTCTAGCAATCTCCATTGGGCTCGTAGCGTCGGCGTTGGGAACAGAATAAGTATTTACGGTTGCTCGTGAAATATGAGAGCAATACCAACATTGTATTCGAGCGTTGGGAGCATCTTCATGTGGAGTCTACAATTTATTACTTTTTCAAAAACAATTGAAAGAAATCTCCATTTCCGGTGCAGGATGGAATGTATGTTCTGTTCATTTACGACCTTGCAAATCTGTCTTTACTGGTGGTATGGTAGATTCCTTGCATAGTTCTGAATGTGCTGTATGGAATAGGGATGGCCACGTTTTTTGGAAAAATTATTTTCTTTGGAAAACGAAGAAGGAAGTACGACAAATTTTTCGAAAAAACGATTTTTTTCCAAAGACTAAAATTTTCACGAAAACCGAAATTTTTTTTTCGAAATAGCGAAAAACGAGTTATCGAAAAACTTTTTTTTTTGGAAAATGGCCATCTATAGTGCAGATAGTCACTTGAGACGGACTGTACTGTCACTAGGTTAATAAATTTAGGAGTCACGTGGCGTCATAGTTAGTTTGAATGGCAGGAAACCTTTTGTGTTATTTTGTACATTTTTGTTTCGATCTAGCCACTGAGTTTTCGGATTCAAATCTCCGTGTGGCGGAAAAGTGATGCTAAATAATAAATATACTAATACAAGAATCTCTCTTTTTTTAAAAAAAAAAAAATTATGTTGCATTTTCATGTTTCTCTGTATTAACCCTGGTCGTGAGAATTAAATAAGTCTTATGCATAATTGACTGGCCAATAAAACTCACCTACATGGTTTGAATCAGAGATAATTTATTCAGGTGCGTGTAAATAGTCTAAAGAGATGGTTGAGACTATCAACCATAACACACTATTAAAACATTAGTAGATAAAAGTTGTTTTGTATTGCTTCTTTCCAAGAATGAATGAAAGCATATGTGAGGTGACATTAAAGATTTGTCAGATGTTAAATTTTGAACGTATTATATGTAGGCCTCCCCGATGGCGCAGTGGTAGCGTCGTCGTCTTGTAATCAAGGGGTCCCGGGTTCAATACCCGGTGGAGGCACATACTGGTTCGCAAACTAAGGTGGACTTATAACACCAACTCCATGAATTGGCGAGACCGCTACGTCACTTCTAGTCTCAATAGCATTTCTAACGATCGAATTTAGGTGTGCACGACTTTTGAATCATACTGTACCATACAATCCAGTTTTTCCACTGGCATAATGCATTTGGAGCCGACGCCAAGCCTTGTCTCTTGTCTGTACCATACCAATAAAATATGCACGAGCGCACAAGACCCCCCCCCCCATCCCCCTCCGTAAACTAGGAAGGCTGTTGAGCCTTCTGTAGGATTGGAGAACCAGCGTGGCGTCGCCAAATCGATGCTCGGATGATTCTGGCGTCTGTTAAATGTGGCATTATGTAGGTTTTGAACACATGGAAAGAATGTGACTGGGGTAACTTTTGTCTTTGTTTAGTGGCGCCGCCCCTGTCCCGCTCCCTCCACGAAACTAAAAAAAAAAGTATATCATTATAACCAATAAAACAAGAACATCAACTAATAATAACATGCAGGGTATGACATCTTTAGTGGGGAGAAAATCTTGACTTACAGCGTAATAGGGCAGTGGTTGCCAACCTTTTTGTAATATAATTAAGCCTTGTTTCCATATTACAAACACTAAGATGCTGACCAAGGCAGTTTATTAAGATATAAAAACACTTAACATGTAACGTTTCAACCCTGTATCAGGGTCTTCCTCAGGGTTGTAGGACAGTTTGCCACCAAATTCGAAAAAGCGGACATTTTACCACCGCTTGTTTCATGATTGAGGACAGTTTGCCACCGGCCAATCACACTTCATCACGTTACACCAACCTAACTTAGCCTAACCTGGAAGATATTGGCCGAGGCGCTGCGGAGTGTGTCTGATGATCTTCGAGGAGAGATGGGGTGAATGAAATCCATAAAACGGAGTATTGAGTATCTTAATTGTGTTAGACACTGTATACGCTTCTGAAGTTAATGTAAGTTAACAGCAATGTACTGAAGACATAGTTTTCATCGTAACGAAAACATGTTGTTAAATTTAATAGTGACAAGTAAGCTGCATTACGCTTTCATTTTTCATTTTATTTTATTTAGAAATATAAATGTAACAACAAAAAAAATCAAATTTGGGTTGTGCTTCATGAATACATTGCACATTCATTGTGGGAGAATATTGGTTTTTTACAATTTTACTTCGGCTTTGGTGGCATAACGTCCGCTTTCTTGGTGTCAAAATGTCCGCTTCTACGTTTTGGTGGCAAACTATCCGGACCCCCTTCCTTAGACGAAGAACTAAACTAAAAGAAAAACCTTCTGTCTTTAGTTTTTTTTAGTTTAGTTCTTCGTCTGAGGAAGACCCTGAATACAGGGTTGAAACGTTACGTGTTAAGTGTTTTTATCTCTTAATAATCTGCCTTGGTCAGCAACTTAGTGTTTCCAACCTTTTTGACTTGCGGGACCCTTTTTAGAATCAATTTCTGTGACTTGGCCTACCGTAGCCTATGTCTTACAAGTTAATGGTGTTTAGAAGTAATGTTACCGAGCACAGGAATGTAAAGTAAAGAGATATCTAAACAATTGCGCAATGTCCATGCAATGAAATTATATTTTAAAACCTTTGAAATTTGCCATAATACTCGATTTATTCTCAACTACCACCAATACACATGATATTGTCAAAACTTAGCCATACATAAAAGTTCTTCCAACGTTCAATAAATCAAACCATTTGCATTACAATAGATTTTACATTGTTGGTGAGAGCAACAATAAGGTCCATAAAATAACGTATAAACGTTTAATGAGACACCTGTGGTTGCATTTTTTTTGCACAGTTTTCATATTTCAGGTTATAATTGCAGGCGAATCTCTGGTTCTGCATTTAAGCGGCTTCTGTATTTTGTTGCGGTAGCTGTATAAGCGGAGAATCCCGCTTCACAGATATATAAGAAAGGCAGCAATACTAATTTTTAAATTTCCGTTGAGAATGCAAATTATTGTTTTCTTATTTTGATTCTAATTTTTGTTTCTCAATCTTTAATTTCATTCAATTTTTATTTATTTTCCTGGACCGGCCGCGGAGCCCAGTTTGGGAACCGCTGTAATAAGTAAACAACTTATCAGGTTTATTATTAAAAAAAGATATCAGAAACACAACAATAATGTTTGTTGTATAACCATGAGAAAATCTTCAAGTTTTGTTTTCATGCGCAAGACTCGTGTAGTGTTAAAGGAAATGGTGACTTTCACGGGTGCAGAAAAGGCAGGCTGTGTCTTAAAGTTACACCCCTAGACTTCTGCATTTGGGGCTTTGTGAAAGACAAAGTCCTATGCCGCAGAATGTGCAACAGCTAAAGGAGAGAACAAGAAATGCCCTTGCTTTGGTGGACGAGGAGTTCTTGGGAAAAGTGTAGCAAGAACTCGAATTTCGATGGGATGTGTGTCGCATAGCTGGTGGAACATTTGTACACATTCATAGAAAATTGAAGTGTTGCTGATTGATACACAACAAATATTATTGTTGTATCCCATGTAGTTTAGTCGAAATAAATTCGAAGTAATAAATAATTTCGACATAGCTGAAAAACTGTATTTTCAAAATTGAAAAACGGTATTTCGGAAATCGAGAGCACAAACATTTGTTTGTTTCGAGGTCTACAAATGTTCCATAGCCCTGTACTGGTTTGCACTTAGCATCATAGCTCATTACGCTGACTGCTCGTCACTCAACTTACAGCCCGGTGGAGGCACATATTGGTTCGGATCCCACTTTAAACTTGAGGTCCAGTCCCGATTAGCCTTACTGTGCATAAAGTGGACTTAAAACACCAACTCAATCAAAACTCAACTCAACTTACAGATCTTTTATACCCGGACCACACTACCTCCAGGCCCCATTCACAGCACAGAACGGTCATTTTGACAAAATCATATTTTCTTGCTGGCCACTTCGAGCAGGAGGGATTCTGAGGTTGCCGCTTGTTCCCCAAACAGGCGGGAAGCGGTAGGCCTAATTGGCTGTTTGACTGGAAGTTTCTTCGTAGGTAAACGCGGCAGCAGCGGGTCACTGCCCCGCGCCGGGAATTACCTTGGCCGGACTCTATGAAATGATGCCGCTTCGATGACAGAGGTTGCGAGTTCGATTCCTGCCATGAGTGTTCCTTGAATGCCGATTTCATCAAATCATCACTAATGCTCATCGTCGCGATTAGTTTTAGAAAAGCGACATAGAATGGAAAAATGCAAGAACTAACAAATTACGTTTCTAACAGCAATGCCAGGTAAAGTGCTTAAAAATAACGTTTCCCCCAAGCTAATCTATAGTCAGCTATGAAATCTCATAATTTTGTAAGTTAACACGTTTTGGGAATTACTGTACCATAATGGGTTACTACTTTAAATCCAAATACAATGATGTATTTTATTTAGTTGCCTATTTCCTCCACTCACTTTTACATTATCGGAAAAATTAATATATTACAAGTATAAATTATAAAATTAAAGAAAACAGTAATGCATAAGTAGATACGGTAAGACATATTCATAAACGTAAAATTAAGTCTCACGTACGCGCTTACACACACACACACACACACACACACACACACACACACACACACACACACACACACACACAAAATATAATATTTAAGAAAAAGCATTGTAATACAGGTAGACAAGTAATACGAGGGTTGGGGAGTAAGTCATGGCAACCCAGTAATAATTCGACAATCGAAGGATGTATTTTTGTTATATACAACTGAAAGAGTATCCATTATGGATATTTTGTTGGTAGGAATCATGAAAGAAAACCCAAGCAACACTGTGACATACACATGTATTAATGTACAAGTTACAAAAACCTGTCTGACCCTGTGACATACACATGTTACAAAAACTTGTCTGATTATGACAAACCTTCCAAATAATCTCCCGCATTGTCCACAGCACTCTGCCATCGATGTGGAAGACGTCGAATACCATCGGCAGCACCATCCTCTTCATCATGCCCGTGCTCATCCAGTACAACACACAGAGGCATCTATTGACCAGCGGGTAAAGTACTCGTGTCAAGCTTCCTCCCGCAGTCTCCTTAAAATATTACTGGGTTGCCATGACTTACTCCTCAACACTCGTATTATGAACATACATTTAAACACCCTCCTACCACAAGCACAACACTCTGAAATGTTCTGAAATAAAATAGTCGTGTCATTGACAATTATTGATTTTGAGAATCTAATTTTGTAAAGTGCTACGACAGATCTGGAATGAAATTGTAAATTTCTCGAACTGCAGAACCTCGATAATTAATTGGCTCTGTTAAATGAGAAAGTCCAGTACATGGGATCAGGGTGGCCACTCACCGAGAATTTAACGTGAAGTATTGGCTCTGGGAATTCTCCGTACACGTGAAAAATAGCAACTTTTATTAATCCAAATCTCATTGAATTTATACATATTTATAAATATTCTGAGGCAAGTTGTTTACAGTTTAGTTTTTATTTTTATCGAGGGAGTGGAAAATAAAACAGAATTCTCTCAATCCGTTTACTTTGTTAGTGTCATTTGCAGACAGTGGCGGCGCTTGGGGTCCAAAACCGGGGTGGCGGGGGTAAGGTGCAAAAACTGCGGGGGGACAGTTTACTTTCTCTTGATACATAAGATTTAGCATAGTGCGGGAGAGAAAAGTGGCAAAAAGTGTGGGGCAACTGCCCCCTAATCACCGCCACTGTTTGCAGAACAATCTATATGACAGACTAAAGATTATTGCAAGATAGATAAGCATATCTTGTAACAGTTGTGACTTGTATTCCGAGTGAAATGACACCTTAAATTATATATTTTTAATATCTATACCGTTTAATTGAATTGAATTGGAATTTTGGATACATTGCAATCATACCCTTTATATTGTTAATATATTTGTAAGGTTGTAATAGAGAAAATAGAGAAATAGAGAAAACATCTGCTTGTACCCTTGAGGAGCCACCCTGGCTACAGATATAAACATAAATTCCATGAGATCAAGTAGTAATGCGTAATTCACCATATGGGTTGAGAGCACGTTTCAAACCATGGAATATATCATGTGCGGTATTTGTGGTCAGCGGAGAGAAGTCTAACTAGTGGTCGGTGACAGAGGCTGTGGTTTCGCGTTAACAGCCGAATGCGTATCTCCTAGCGTGCTTTGTATACAAAACAACCCGAGCGTTTCCTTCATATTAATCGCTTCGTTTACGGCACCAGCTTTACCGGTATCATATTAGGCATAGAGCACTTGGCAGACTAGTGCTGTTGGAATTATTCCATACTTCCCCTGTTATGTCGTTTCAAACCTGAAAAACAGTATTATTTTTTTTAAAAAAAAAAGTATTTTGAAAATCTAAATACGGTATGTTGAATATCTAAAAACTGTATTTTGAAAATCAAAAAACCGTTCTTAAAATTGAAAAACTGTTCAAAACAAATTCTGAGAGCACAGATATCTACAAATGTTCCGTAGCCCTGTACGAGCTTGCACTTAGTACAGGTATAACACTGATTTACAGATAAAGCGGGTTTCATAATGATTTATTAGGGTTGCCATGGAAACTGGTGGAACATGGACGTAGTGATGGGTGGTTGAACGGCCAGACATAACTTTTCAAAGAGAGGAACGAATATTCCTTCAATTATTAACAATAAACATTATTATAAAAAAAAACACACAAACACTCTCAATATATCAATATTGTTTGTATCTAGCCATCAGACGATAGCAGAGATGAAACAATGCATCCTATAGAAACCACAGCCAAAATATCTCGATTTGTTTATAATTTGGAGATATAACATTTACATTCTCAATGGATGATATGTGAAATTTTAAAAACCATGCCTTAAGCTCATATAACGGTTTTCTTGACATTGAATAACCAATTATCACATCCAGCTTTAGAATTTTTATATAATTTGGAATGTTTCCAATAATTGAAATTTCATTTCCCTATTTATTTTACGTCTTGATAATTTCTACACGCTGTATCGAAACTTTTTTTAAGATTCAAAAGATGTAGGAATGCAAGAATTACGTCTTGGCGTCTGAAGTTGAGAGAAAAGAGTGAAGTTTTTATTAAATTTCTCACCGAGCCTCGTCAGGGTTGAAGTTTCACATTTCAGAACAAAAATTTGAAAGCTGTACTCGTTGGAATTACAACTTATAAAGGCAATTAAAGTGATGCACTAATATCACAAATCAAATTTCTAATGTTTGAATTGGTAGAATAATGCACTGAAAATGAGTATAGAAGTAATCGGATTTGTGGATCGGAATTAGTGGGTTTCCACGATGATACTTCTTCCTCTTCTGGGTAACCAAAGCCCGTTTTGCGACTACAAGAAATGATCATTCTATCAGCGATATGGTCTTCCTGAATTTATTTTTCTTTTGGTCTGTATCTTAATAACTTCTATCTGCCATCCTCAAAACACTTTTAACTGATTTTCTTTGATTCCACTGCAACACACCTGTACAGATGTTAAAAGTTTTTATCTTTCTTATAATTTCTGAATATTTCCTTCAGCGTCTTTTAACAGTTATCGTACTTGAGAATACAGGTTTAGAAATGATTACAAAGCCAAATATTTGTTTTGCCTATTTCCTTTCTTAAAGATTCCGTGTTTATCTCTCTCGTTCTCGATCATAGATAGCAGGACAAAACTAATGCTGTGTCAGACACTGCATCAAATACTGAGAAATGAAGTTATTTATGTTTATACATAAACACATTTTATGGTAAATTTATTAATAATTATTGTTATATATTACAATTATAACAAAACTAAAAAATATAGGAATTTCACCACTATACGAGCATATAAAAGAATAGTGAACAAAGAATTTCCATAAAAACGAGGTTTTCCAAAAAAAAAAACAATGGAAGTAATAAGACAGTTCAGTTGACTTCAGTGACCATCGTACGCAAGTTTTCTAGTAGTTTAGCAGCACACCAACAGATGTCTCTGCCTCGGCATCTTCCTTCAACGGCCCAACATATACACTTGATACACCTATATTTTGAGGTTATAAAACGTAGAAAGGCAATTATATGTTGCTGATAAAAAAGTGGAAACATTAAATTGGTGTGATTTCTACATATATACTATACACGGGAAGTGGTAACGACTCACACTTTGTAGTTGTTCATTAATAGCCAGTCAGAAATGCAATGTGCTGTAGCTGGAAATAGTTTTGCACCTCGACACAGATGGCACTATGATACGCTTGGCTCTGTAAGGTACAGTCCGGCCAAGGAAGACGAAACTACCTGGAAAGGACGATTCCAAACGCGAGAGGTGAAGCAGGGAGAAGCACTCGCCGAACTACCCTGTGGTATTTCGCTTGTGGGGGTTTGGTTGTTGTGTTTTTTACCGCTTTCTGTGTTGTGTTTGTGATGGCTCTTACAATTGGCAACAAACCGTTTCGAAGTGGAATGAGGAAAATTGGGACGTTTTGGCCTCTGTTGCACATTCTACAAAACAACCTCGTTTTTCTAGAAAATGTCACAAGCGATTCAGTTACTACATTTATACTTATAATACTATATACAACAATATTATTATTATTAAATACTATCCTGATTAATGTTGTGTACATTTGTGCTAATTATGATATTTACTAAGAAGATGAATTTAATTGAATGATCTAAAATAAAGCTACTGCTTTACAAACAAGTTTATCTACTAATGTGACTATATGAATACTTTCCTGATATGTTCTGTTTGCTGATATAGTATATGACTGGCTTACCTAACCCTAACATAATTCGTAAACATTTCTGTATGTATTTTGGCGGCGATGTTACTACGTTGAAACTTCATTGCTGTTTCTACAGCAGACGATTTTCAAGGAACGCGCTTCCTGTCACCCCTATTTAGCCACTGAACGCGTCCGGTTGGCGCATGCGCACTTCCGTCCATGGTCTCGGCTAAGGCAGCCAGACAGTAAAATAGCATCGAATAGTCTTTTTCGTTCTACTGTCTTTGGTCATGCCCTCTGCCTCTGCGGAAATACAGGGTGATTCAAAAGTCTGTTGACATTTTAATCAAAAAACATTTCATTGACAAAATTGAAAGTACTGCTGAAAGGTACTCTAGAATAGACGACAAACTCAGTACATTTCAATGCCCTATAAGCCTAGGCATAAAACCCACTTGCGTAGACCGGAACACATGCTCTGACATATCTGTCAGGCAGTCCTGAACGATTTTGCCCCATCCTGAACACCATTCATGAGTAAAATGTCAAGAGACTTTTGAATCACCCTGTACAATCAAAATGCCAGTCCGGGAACTTCTTGATTCCGCTCCCTATAATCCGGGAATATTAAAAACCAGCATACATGTTTTTTTTAATGCTATTCTCTCTCACCCTACGCTTTAGTTACTGGCTGTCGCATGTTGCCTCGCTGTATTTCACGCGCGATCGAGCCTCTTGTCGTAAACTGCTGCCTCTTCTGATGGGAAAGATTTAATCTCGTTTGAATACATTTGCTTCCAACCATGGCTTCGTGTGCGGGCTTCCGCCGACCAACATGCTAATGAATTTGCGTGTCAATATCGATTTTCCCAGCATTGGGGCATCTAGATTCTTCTGGTTTTCCGAGAGTGGGTTCCACACATTTCGGTTTTTCCTCCTGTTCAAAGATTTCTCCTCCCCTCGCCCCACATCTCAGAGTTTTCCAACTTGTCTGCGTTTTTCTCTGTGGCTGTTGGAATAAACACAAAGAGATTCCAATATTTCAGTCCTAGCTTTGTTCTCGGTCTCGTCTAGAAATACAAGACAACACCGAGAGGATCTTGTAAAAATCAACACGAGAAAAGCTAGGTATCGAGACATGGTGCGCAAAATCTTCCCGAAACTAAATTTACTTTAACATGCGATTTCTTCAGGCACACTAAGCTAAGATGGAAGGATAACGTTGAGATGGACCTAAAAGAAATCGGTAAGGGTGGAAATGATTGGATTGATTTTGCCCAGGATAGGGACAGATGGAAGGCATGTGTTGCTCCAGCTATAAACCTTCGGGTTTAAGAAGGCTAGAGAGTTAGTTAGTTAGTACGCTAAGTTAACACCCACCTCTTTATTTGTAGGCAAGTCTCACATTTTGTAGCAATTGTTCTCTTGTGCTGCGTGGCTTTTCCATATATTCATGATAACATTCCTTTTTTCGGATGCCTCCCATATGACGTAGTGGTATCATCATCGCCTTGTAATCGAGGGGTCCCGGGTTCGATTCCCGGTGGAGGCACATAGTAGTTCGGATCCCACTTTAAAACTGTAGGTCCAGTCCTGATTAGCCTTACTGTGCATAAAGTGGACTTAAAACACCAAATCGATCTATACTTTTTCGGAGGTTTGTAGCGTCGAAACTAGGCGTCGAACAGAAAAATCTTAAAAAAAGTTGTTGTCCTTAACAATATACTGCCAAAGTTTGTGCAGTAATGCGCTGTATATGTTGTTTCTACTACATTTCAAAACTCGATACAAGACAGGACGAGACAGGCATCTAATATTGGAGACGAGACCGAGACTGCCAAGACTCGGGTGTCTGTCCCGCGCTCGTCTCGAAATTAACATTATAAACCTTAAGCTTTCACAGCTTTATTAGGGCAATCAACGTTTCTTATTACACTTTTCCCCCCCTATTGACGCCTCCTTTGGACGCTAAGAGCCTTCGAAAAACGGAAACCTATCCTGAATACGCAACCACGCAGCAGAAGGTATGTCTGAAGAAGTTACACATTAAACGAAATAGGGTTTAGGTAAAATTTTCAATCAAAGTCTCGAAAGAGAGTCCCGGGTTTCGGCACCATTTTACAGAAGTGTCTCTAGTTCTCGTCTTGATTTTTTTTTACAAGACCCTTTCGGTCTCTCTAATATCCATAATTGAGTAATTGTAGAGTAAGACGACACCAGCGTGGTAAAACCGAGCGAATAGAGACTACCTCCACGCGATGTTCCTTGGTAACGAATTCTGTAACTCCGATGATTGTCGTGACTGATATTTGGCAAGTGCCGAATGCGATCACTGTCCTTCAAGGTCAGTCGATAAGGGAGATACTTCCGGGTAAGTTACTCGAGCCCGAGCCTGCAGAGCAGGGTGCGAAATCCCGGGGGGAACGGGGGAAAATTCCCCCCACCAACGAATTTCCCACACACCAAACTCTTCCTGGGGGTGGGGAGAATTTTGCTTTAACAACGAACATAAACAATTAGTTTGGGATTCGAATATACTTGACTGAAATAATATCGATAACGTAACGGACAACAAAGGGCAGGAAACTGAATCCAGCCAGCAATCCCCAGAACACAGAAATTAGACCGACTTATTTCTTCTCCATTTCTCATCGCGTTTCGTTAGCAACGACGAAGTATACGAAGTATATAAATATATTAATAAAACACGTAATAGCACTTATATGTGAATTTTATACAGGAAACTATTATCTTTTTAATGTCTCTTATTTTTGGCCCTCCTCCCTTACGCAAATCATTGTTCATAGCATCAGTAGTACATCAAAATCTTCAATTTGCAATTACATTTTGAATGAAATACAGTCGATATAATAGTATATTGTATATTTTATAATATAATTTTATTATTTAATAATTGACACACATTTAATGGCATTGTGTATCTGTCTGTCTGTCTGCTCCTTCCCCCCACCAATCTGCAGTGATTTCGCACCCTTCTGCAGAGTTCCGACGACTACACTTTCCGAAACACTTCTCCTGCTCATCAGAGGTCCGAGAATTTTTGGAACGCACCCATAATGAAGTGAGATCGTGGGGTTGGTTATCTAGCTGAGACATCAGCCGCACCCGTTAATTTTTGTTTCCGTAATTCTCCCCATCCCCCTCCCACTTCGCCCCAATGCAGGATCCGGCGAATGATCGATGCCCTGTTGCGGCTGGCCGCAGGTCGTTCTGACAGATTTATCCGATCACATATCGGGGTCCTTTTCCTCCCCCACCCCCCGTTGACATCGCGCTGGAGGAAATTGGAATGCGATGTTTACACAGGAACCTGCTACTCGTTTATCCAACTGTCGTGTCGCTGTTATTCGGCAAGCATCGACATAAACACCCGCTAGGGTAGAAAATAATCAATTTTCATGTTGAGGATCCGAGAGCGAACGATCCAACATTTTTTTAAAATACCTTGCTAGGTGGGCGTTTTCAAAGTTGATTGTAATGTGGCACAGCATGCATTAACTTGTTTGCTTACGACGTTGCTGGACTGATGTGTTTTAGGGTGGGATTTGTATATACCGGGTGGTCCAAAAGTCCCGGAACGGTCACAAATCGTGAGAAATACACATCGAATCGGAAAACTAAAAATACGTGTTTATTAAGTGAAAGGAAGCTATTCAATGATATCACACTTGATTCCTCACCCCGCACCCTGGGGGTGGGGCGGGGGGCAACTGTAAAATTTTAAATGGAAACACCCATTTTGTATTGTAGAATCGGAAAGAGGTCTTCATTCCGAGCCAAACGAGCTATCAATCATCCTCCTAGCTCACTTAGGAACGGAGATGGCGATTTTAAATTTTCGAAGAGAAAAAAAAAAAAAATTAAAGGTGGTTCTACCATATACTCTATTGAAAGGTCTTGACGTGCAGATTCCGAATCTGCAATCGCATTCACTCTAGCTCAATTAGGGGCAGAGATACGTCCCTTTGAAATTTTTTGGGGTTTTATGAAATTTTCACAATTATTATTTTATTTTTTATTTTTTTTTAAATTTTTTTTTTTGCGAAAATTTAAAATTGCCATATCTGCGTTCCTAAGTGAGCTAGGAGGATATTGATAGCTTGTCGGAATCTGAATGAAGTCCTCTTTCCGATTCTACAATACAAAATGGGTTTTTCCAGAGGGCGGGGGTGGTGACTCAAGTGTGATATCATTGAATAGATTCCTTTCACTTATTATATATATATATATATATATATATATATATATATATATATATATATATATATATTATAATGTTGTGCCGGCTTACTGACTATTGACGAGAAATGGATACTAGAACTTATAGTAATACAAGCTTGCTTTTTGGAACTTTCTGTGCTATCTAAGATAAAATTGTTTTGTTGTAATATGAACCAGCTAAACTTTTCTTTATAAAACTAGAGCATAGTAGAATGACAGCACTATGTTCCTACGCGTCAGCAAAAATTTGATGCGGCTGGTGTTATGTTACATCCGGTGTAGCGGGGTACGAGCGATTTTATTGTTGAGTCAGCAGAACGTGTCTGATCACCTTGAAGACATCGGAAGCGGTGGGGGGAGGGGGTCAATGGATTTGTCACGTTGTTTCTTGATGTATGCTAACATAACACGTGCGTATGTTTGTGTGTGTGTGGAGGAAATGCGCGCGCAACCATTGCGTATGATGCAAACACATGAAGAAATGATTTAAAGATGGCGCCGAAGGTGCTTTACCCCTAAAGTTTAGCGGCTAAGGTTATTGCTCTGTAAAACAAGAGGCGTCGAGGGTTCGATTCCTGGTAGAGTCAATATTGATTGATTGATAGATTGAGTTAGTTTTTTTAAGTCCGTTTTATGCACGGTAAAACTAATCAGGATTGGAGCTACAGTTGAAAAGTGGTGATTCGGACCACTATGTGCCTCCACCGAGTATCGAACCTGGGACCCCCTTGATTACAAGGCGACGATGTCAATATTGAATGGTCTCGATTAGCCTGTGTGTAAATAAAGGCAACAAAATGGTTGAGTTCGAAAATCGAGTTGGGTTAGTGGTTAATGTTGTCACCTGGCAATGAAGAGGTCGCGGGTTCGATTCTCTAGGTAGTTAAATTAGGCCAATTGTTTAGTCCCGCCATTATAGGTCCCCGATTAGTCCATCTGTGCATAAATAGTGTTTGAATAAAATCAATATGGCGGCTTTGGGTTAGTGGTTATTGTTGTCGCCTGGTAATGAAGAGGTCGCGGGTTCGATTTTCTAGGTAGTTAAATGAGGCCAATTGTTTTGTCCCGCCATTATAGGTCCCGATTAGTCCATCTGTGCATAAATAGTATTTGAATAAAATCAATATGGCGGCCGCGTTTTGTGTTTAGCGGCGGCGGCGGCGACCGGGGCGCGGGGCGGAGCGGGGCGGCGCGGGCGCGGGGGGTGTTTTTTATTCCGCGAGATGTTTCAACCAAGTGGTTGAGGGTTCGATTCCCAATGTTGGTGAAAATCGGATATTCAATTGTATTTGTTTAAAAGTTCCGATTAGCTTTTTGTGCACAAAGAGAAAATGAACTAATTGGAAATAGGATGTTTATGCTGTAATGAAAAGGTCCCCGGGTTCGATTCACAATGTCAAATTGGCTGATAATGATGTTGTTTTTAAAATAAAATAAAAAAGAAGTGTGTTGAGTCCCCATTAGTATTTATGCAGGAACAGATATTAAAAATCAAAACAAAATGGCTGTGACTGGTGTTTAGTATTCGAAAGGTTCCAGGTTCGAGTCCCTAGTTATAATTTTTTATTTTTTTTTAGTTTACAGAATTAGTCCCCATTTATTGCGTTTTGGCGAACACGTCCTCCCCCTTTGTGGCATTTGGAAATGTTGGAGATATACATAGAAATTGTTGTCAAAGTGGCTAATAATGATTTTCTGTTTAAATAAAAAAGAAGTGTGTTATCAGTCCCGATTAGCACGAACAGATATTCAAAAAGCAAAACAAAATAGCTGATATTGTTGTTTAGTATTCAAAAGGTTTTGAGTTCCAATGCTGGCAAATTTGCAGAATAACATTGATTTGTTTAAAAAGTGAGTTACTATTCCCGATTATTTTTGATACACAAATAGAAAATGGGGTGATTTTGGAGTTTTGCAACCAAGGGGCTAATGTTGGCGTTTTTTTAACGCAGTCCCGATTAACCGTAATGCATAAAGCTGTTTCAACGAATATCGAACCTGGAACCTTTTGATTACAATGCAAAGACTTTACCACTAATGTATGCTATGTTTTAAAACCAAAAATAAATAATAGTATCGAATTTTTTTTAAAAAAATGCGTTACCAGTCTCGATTAGCCATTATGCACAAACAGATGTGTTTTGAAACCAAAGGGGGGTCGAGGGTTCGATTACAACTGGGTATGTGTGTTGAGGAAACTAAAGGTCAACAGGCATGGAAAGTTTTTATTCGCCATCTCAAAATAAGTTTTTGGGCTTGGTACAGGTAGCTTTTTGTAGAAAGCCCCACAACGACATCAACGTGGCTACCATCTGTGGGGGCCTCTTTTTTTTTAAGTTGGAGAGGGGCACAAAGCCGTTTGTACCATACAACGTTGCACCGAAGAACCAACTTGTCAACTAGTCACTCACTCCATCATTAAAGTGCACAACATAATATCAGATTTGCACTGATAATAAGCAAAAAATTATAGCGGCTGCATAATTATATTTCAATGACAGCAAATGATTTCAAATGAATGGTTTTCACTTTTATTTTTTACTAAGTAACAGATTTGGTAATGAAAAGCTTTAACATTTGCATATAATATGAGATTTGTTTTGGTATCCAGTTTGTATGTTGACCAAATCACAGATATACTATTACTAAGGATAGCATTAACTTAATCTAATAAAAATATATTCCACTGCATTACAAAATTAACTCATTCTGTTTTCTGTTGTTTGAATCCATATGGTAAAGTCTCGAAACTTGATGCACATCTTTTTCTTTTGGTATATACCACCTGAAAAACCCTTATTTCCGGTTTACTAACAACGGAATGTGTTTTTGTGCGTACGATTTTGTTCGAGTTGAGTAAAGTTAAAGAGGAGGTGTTGTTGAGAATAGCATTGGTGAGTGATTCGAAATTGATTGTGCTGCTGTTTTTATGGTTTAGACATATGCCTTTCACCTTGCAAACAGTAGTAACATTAGTATTGTCTGGATTTACTACCTCAAATGCATAACTTTTCGGCCCACTGGATGAAAATGCTCTGATATAAGCATTTTTCCCATAGAGTTCTAGTTCATTTGTTAACTCCCCTAGGTAGTCTCCAACAGGCAGATCAACATCACCTGGCCTTTGAATATAAATAACACTATCGGTATCATAGTACAATACATTTTCGCCTAATGTATCCAAATATTCATAAAGCTCTAATCGTGCATGTGTTGTAGTGTATGCTGCAATAACTACATTTACAGTCGATAATGGAAGTGCAGATTCTTCGAGATATTGCCAGTGAACAATCAACATATCTTCATTTATAGGTATAACTTGATGTACTTCAACATTGGGATTTTCTAGTTTATCGAAAAAATCCTTAGGATTGTTGATAATACTAACTTGACCAGGGTTTTCTCTCTGTCCAAATTTACCCCAAAATGAATTCAGCATAAGTTTTGCTAAGCTTCGTAATCCAGGATTAGCACATATTCTGTTTTCATCCAACAACACACCCTCCTTTTCAAAATAGTCAGCTATGTATTTTTTTTTGGATTCTTCATCAATACACCACAATGGCCAGCCGCTTGCTTCAACTTTTGCTTTGAGAAATGTATTGATGTACTCTGCAAAAACACCACCTGATTTTTTTGCAGGATCATATTGTTCAACATTATATTCCCATACCTCATGTAATTCTAAAATTTTGTATTTCTTTTGAACTGCCTTCTGAACTTCATCCACAACCCAGGTTCCAGTTATAGCTCTTTCCCTAGCAGTATGGTTACATTCCGCCTGGTTTATTTTATCGGCACAAGTTCTACATAGAGGGAAAGTTAATTTTGAATTGGTTCGATATGGTAACACAGGATGGTACAGATCTCTCGGTGGAAGTATTGTTGCTTTGACAAGTCCTTCAAAAGAATAAATATCGGGGCATTCTTCCCCCACATAAATTTTCACCGGATGGCCAACTGGAAACTTTTTAACTTTGCAACAATAAGGGTACAGGCTACATACATCCTTATATTGAATTGTTTCATTTTCTTTCACAGTGTAATGTAGTTTGGTAGCATTAGTTCTACCACCATAAAACGCCTCCCGGGGAATTATGGGGGCTTTAATTGATAACGGATGTTTTTCAACATAATGTTTCATGGTTTTGTTATTTCTCAACTGCTGGTGAAATTCGCACCCCCACATCTCATGGACAATGTAGTTAAGTGCTTTTAATCTGGTAATTTTATTTTATGTTCTTTCATACCGAAAAGACAAAGTATCATATGGGTCATCATGAAGAGGTTCTGTACGTGAAGTAGGGAAACATTTGACACAACCATGTGTTCTGCATCCTTGATATTCAAATACATGCTCTTGCCCCTTTTGATCTTTAAAATATCCATCTACTTTCAAATTTCCTCCAACTTTTACTTCTGGTCCTCTGGCTGCATGTTGGATTTCGATTTTATGTTTTTTTTCCTCCCATACCAACCATCGAATAGCCTCTATAGACTGAATATCACACCATCTGTATCCGTTTTTAGGAATAATTCCTATATGTTCTGCTTTCAAAAATCTTTTACGGAATACTTTATTACAAGCTGAAGCGATGGTGATGGCTTCCAATAATGGGTTCACTGTTGTTTCTTTTTCAAAAGTGGTCATGAATTTCAAACAGGCAGCACGTAGTACATTAACATCTTCTACACAGTATTTTCTCAACTCCTTCTGCATATCGAAAACTACCCCTGTTTTCTGTTGTTCACTATGCCATTCCAAAAAACTGGTTCTCTGATTCTCCATCATAGAATCAACAGCGTAAAATTCAGTACCAGGGATACATCCGACATATTCTTTATTTTTCAAAGTATTAAAAAAATGAGGAAAATACCCTTTGGACATTGGGAGATCAAATGCTTTCGGTAATTTGTTGAGCGCCATTGGAATAAAGTTGAGAGAATCTATGAAATGGATATTGTGCATCTTCAAAGATAATATTTTGGCTCCATTCATGATCACAGACGGTGTCAATTTCATTTTTTCGATCATAGTTTGCAGTACAAAGTGCGAATCATACCCTCTACTATTGTGTGCAATACACACAATATTGTTAATTTTGGTGCGGTGAGCTGAAACAAATTGCAGAAAATTGTAAACAGGTTCTGTACTATCAAAAATGTGCTGTCTTTTTCCGCATACACTGCACCATTGAGACATATCTTTGTTCTCAATGCAATTATAGCATACATTTTGGCACACCAAAAGATTTGGAATATGCAGAAATTTGTTTTCAGTGCCTTCTAGTTTTGTGTCCTGCCTCGATTCAATATCGTAGAAAACAAGCATTGCTTTTTTTGATATAAGAGAAGATATTTGTTTGCTATAAATTTTTTGGATGTGACATAGATGTTCAGATGGTACCATATTTTTACAGCTGACACAGAATTTCTCTCCACATATATGAGGATTTCTGTTTGTACGGATAGCATACGCTTTCAGGCATTTTTCACAACATTTTACTGTCTGACAAAGAGAGTTTTTTCTATTGTAACATGTTTTATGATTATTGTAACATTTTTGACCATAGAAAAATCTGTTACAATCAGTGCACTTTATTTTGGTTTCTGAAACAGTACATTTGGGCTTTTCTTGGCATTGTGAACAAACAGCTGTACAGGATCCTAGATGTCTAGAAACATGATCATATTTTTTATGGCAAGTTTCACAATAGAAATTAGCGGAGAATGCAGCTGTAAGAGATGTTATAACATTAAAATGGTTGTTTATGTACACCAAATTTAAAGTTTCGCGCCTAGGTAATAAAGGACCTTCATATATCACAGCACTCCCGGAAAATCCATTATATACGGTAATTTTGAAATCAGATAAATAGTCCTGAAATTTTTGAATTTCGGTAGTTCCTCCACCACCACTCAAATTTTCCCCAGCTTCTCTGCACAGTTTATCCACTTCTTCTTCCATAACACATTTATGTTGTCTAACATACTGATAACGTTTTTTAGGTTCATTTTTGTAAACATTAATACCTCTTGCCACAACCAACGCATAAGCCAAACACCTGCTATCGGAATTTTTAATAGTTATAATTCCTTTTTTTAGTTTACAGAATTGTTCCCCATTCATTGCATTTTGGCGAACACGTCCTCCCCCTCGTGGCATTTGGACATGATGGAGATATACATAGAAATTGTTGTCAGAAAGAAATGTAGTATTGCTCTGCAATACTTTTTCCAATGCTGCCCACAATATCTCCATATTTATCGCCTGTGCTTCCCGAAAAGATAACCAAAAAGGGAGATCAGGGTGATCTTCATTCCTGATAGTAATACCAACTTGGTCATGCTCGGCCACATCACGTAGAAGATATTGGATCAGTTCTTGCAATCCCTCCTGAACCCATATCACCGGATTCTCATTGTGTGGTGCCCCCCGCAACCGAGCACGCACCATTCGTCCTTCCATATTGAATCTTTGGTAACGCCTTCTTGTCTCTTCTATAACTTCAACATGATGTAACACTGCATCATCGCCACCGC